>NC_090193.1:28162126-28525876 GCF_024679245.1 Pseudorasbora parva
AAACCAGACATGCAGTGAAAACAAAGGAGGTGTTGTAGTTTCAGAGACGTTTAGATTGTGCAACAAACAGAGGATGATAGGGATAAAGGAATTTACCGGTTACTCAGTCTTGAACTAACATGCTAAGTTTACTTTGGCATAATGTGCTGAAGCCAGTGTATAAAAATGTGTTACTACAGCATTATGGTATGCTTCAGAGCGCTCGTGTTTAATTTCGCCTCTTTCTCTCTATGTGTGTTTGTACATAGGGACATTCTCAGGGTCGGAGTGACACTAGCAGGTCATCAGAAGAAGATCCTCAACAGCGTTCAGATGATGAGGGCCCAGATGAACCAGATCCAATCGGTAGAGGTTTGACCACATGCCCCAATTAGACTGGGAGGACAAGAGGAGGCGGCAGAGAGCCAACGTGAAGGGATGGGGCGGCAACCACAGACCCTAAGCCTGATTTTCCTTCTGGACCACCTAGGATATCCACCTGCCCCCTCCTCCGAAACACTCTCCTTCTCCATCTGTGACATCTGAATCCCCCATTAACCCCCAGACACCCTAATGGGCTCGACTCGGGAAAGCTGTGTCTGGAAAATATGGTCACAACACCTGATCGTTTAGCTTTAGCCGCCACCAATCACATGATGACCGTTCAGTCTGCCAGCAATTGGCTCCGCCCCCTATTTCCCGTGAATTTTCCTCATTTTCCACTTTTATTCTTTTATTAATTTTTTGTTTTGTTTTATTTTTATTGTCTTTTTTAAAGAGTTTTTTGTAAAGAATTTTTAAAGTTATGAAAACTAGGAATCTATATAAAATATATAGATCGGTGTAAACTTGCGGACTGAATATGGTGGACTAAATCGAAAGGCTACCCTTTAAAAGGGCAATGAAGAAACAGGAGATACAAAACTTCACCTCACGATACATGCTTCTGATTTTCTTTATAATATTTAGGAACGTTTTGAATAGAAAGAAAGACTGTCTGCTCAGCGGACACACACGGGACAACCCACGGGACCTAGATCCCTCTCAGCCGAGGGAAAAGTATTTGAACACCATGAAATGGGACTTCATTTTGGCAGCTGATACTGCCTTGAAGAAAATATGAGACTCAGTCATTTTGCAGTTTAAATTACATCAACACAAACAAACAGACAACCAGAGAAAAAAAAAGTCAAAGTAGTTATCACAGTGTTGAATTTGTGGTGCAGATTTCTCATTGCTTGGGGGGAGAAAAAGAAATCTTTTACAGATGTCATGACAGCCTGCCAAATCGAGCATCATCCCTTTGTACCTCGTCCTGTACATATCAGATGCACTTGACATTGTGAGGTCATCAGTACAAGCCTGATGTAGTCCAACATTTAGTTCCAGTTTCAGTATTAGATGGATCTACATTGACATTTGATGGATTTTCTTTCGTGTGCGTGTGCGTATATGACTCGAGGGGGTCATCTTTTATATTCTTCCTCCTTTTTGTCATGGGCTAAGATGATTTAGTTTGAGAGACGGCATGAGATATTCTCCCCCGCAGTTGCATACAATTTTTTTTAGCGAGTTCTTTCCGTGAACTGCTTACAGAGAAGGACCCCGAGTGCAAGTACGGTGTGGTCTCCACATCGTCTATGCGCTTCTTTTATGTTTGGATCCCAACCGTGTGCGTGTGCATGTGTGCGTATGGAGCCCATGGAGCAGCAGAGCATGTGTGGTGCGAAACTTTGATTTCACAGGAAGCTTGGATTTGATACACTTTGCAGATCACTGTGTTGATATGCTTATATTTTTGCCACCAAAATCATTTCTTTAAAAAAAAAAAAAGATGTTTTATAATAAGGTGTTTAGGGGTTTTAATATCTGATAAAGTATGCAGTTAGAGGACATTTTCATAAAAGGGAAGTGATTGTTCATTGCGAAGCATAGTTTTATAAGAGGATATTGTTAATGTATGACATATTTGAACTGTTACATTCACCAATTAGGGCCAAACTCAAATTTGACATCTGAAAGGCTCATGATATTAAGCCGGAGTTTCATAGGACATTTAAACAACAAATCGCACACAATAACGGCTGTACATTAATGTGTATAGGTTTTATTTCTATTTTTTTTTTCATCAAAGAATACACCCATGATTCCTACCGTTCTCCATGGTAAGGTACTTCTGCAGTACTCTCCGAGCTCTTTCACCCTCATGCCATAGACACAAGAACAATAAAACTGTATATAAACTGAAGCAGAAACTCCCCCCAAAGAGGTTTTTCCTCAAAGCTGTGTTGGATTTTAGTGTACAGATTCATTTTTTTTAATGTGTTGTTGAAACTGAATGGAGAGTCGCTATTGTCAGTGTTTATTTTGGGCCTTTTCGTTTTGTACTAGGATGGGCTGAGAGAAGCAGCTGTGGAGATGAACGGGCCGGAGGCATCTTCATCCATGCTGGAGCGTCTGTGTGTGCGAGTGTGTTTGTGTGTTTGCACGTGCAGGTACATCCATGTACCAGCATTAAGGTCACTGTGGTAAACAATATACGTCTCGCTCAGCCGACGAGGGGCTTGCTTTATTCCATAACCTCAGGGTTGACATGCATTGGTGAAAAACGTGCAGCACTGTGAGGTCAGTTCAGTGTTGGTAAGGTCCATAGTGCTGATGACGTTCTAATCAGATGGTGTTGACCGTTCTCTGTTCTTCCCATTACATAATGCTTCCATTAGAATGAGGATTCTGTCATGCAGTGTTTGGGCAAGAAACACTGCGTCCAGCAGACAGGACATCCCAGGTGTAAACTCTTGAGATAAGTAGTGATCAAATCAAAAGGCTTGAGAGACGACCACATCTACGTTCATCTGTGTCCAGATAGACAGTGTTTTACTTTCCTGTGAGCTCGACAAACTAAGTGGCCCTTAAGTTTTAGCTCTCAGTTTTTGGTAACTTTTTTTATCACCAGCAGGAGGTTACAGGGAGAAAGCAAATTAATCTGGGCTTAGCACCTTGTCCTAACCAGCAACATGTAATTTGTCCGTCTACACGCAAGCGAAAATTCAGCACAGCAAAATCACAGCCAGTGGTTCACTACTACTGTTCAAAAGTTTTGGGGTGGTAAGATTTTTTTTTTCTATTCTATTATGCTCACTAAGGCTGCATTTATGTGTTCAAAAATACAGTAAAACAAATATTTAGAAATATCATTACAATTTAAAATAACTCTTTTCTATTTTGGTATATTTTAATATATAATTTATTAATGTGATGTGATGGCCATCAGCAGCCATTACTCCAGTCTTCAAGCACATGATCCATCAGAAATCATTGACAACAGTTGTGCTGATTAATATTTTTGTTGATTAATGTCCTTTCTGAATAAGAGTAATACTTTATTTAAATATATATATATATATATATATATATATTATTGAGCCAAAACTTTTGAATTGTACTCAATATTTGGACAGCATTTATTTAAAATATAAATCTTTTTTATAAATCTTTATGCTCACCACCCCTTTTTTAAAAATAAATGTAAAGTGTCTTTGCTGAATAAGAGTAATACTTTCTTTCTGAATAAATTATATATATATATATATATATATATATATATATATATATATATATATATATATATATATATATATATATATATATATATATTGACCCCAAACTTTTGAATTGTGCTGAATATTTGCTATAAAGCCCACTTAAAAATAAATATCAAACAATTGGCAAAATTACCATCACTTGCAGAGCTTAAAAACTATTGATTTAAAAAATGAAATAATTTGTATAAAATACACTAAAAATGTAAGTAAAATAAATGTCGGACAAAATGTTCTGTTTGGCAAAAAAAGACCTATTTATTTATAATTTACATAATACATTGTAATACGTTTAAAGATGTGTAAACACCACACCTGTTTTTCATGGTATAGATGCCATATGCAGAAGCTGGTTAGAACAGGGAGTGAGTCAGAGAGGTGAAAGACAGAATATTCTCACATTATAGAACTTTACCAGCGATGGTGTGCCTGTCTGTCCAGCACACATCCTCTCAATATTTAATGGTTTCTCAGTGTCACTGCTGCAGTGTGAGACTAAGGTTCTGAATCCCTCGTCTTCCTCAGAATAACATCCTCCTAGGACAATCACTGTCACTCAAAGCTGCAGCAAAGTATCTGCTGTATATCTAAAAAAAAAAATGACCTACAGAAATTCAGAAGTTTAGACTTTAATGGCAGTAGCTCAGCAACATTTAGAGGTGCTGCCCGCAAGTTACAGCGCATTTTAAATCTGCCTAACAGCACAGGATTAACAGAGCTTTGAATGAAATCCAGTGCTGAAGGGATATCCTGTATTCCTGATCCTCATCTCCTTTTCCTTCCAATGAAATAAGTATAGTTTCATGGGTCTTCGCTATTTGCAAAAAGGCGTTTTTCTTGCCATTCCTGGCACTTTGCATCGAGAGATCCGAAGGAACATTAGCAGTCAATGAGCCTTTCTGTTTTAAGATATCGATATGTTGAAAGATTATGACATGCTTGACGTTTACTACACATTTTCTTCAGCAAACCTGTATTTACATAGAAATATTTCATCACAACGATCTCATGTGTAACTGTTTTTCCACTGCATCTTTAACCGCTCAAGTTTGTTTCTCGGTAGGGGACTAATTACTTCATATGTCTCCTTCTCTCATTTGTCGTTTAACAGAACACTATGTAGACCACAGACAAATGAGACGTGGCGTCAGGAGTGTGAAAGAATGTCACGCTGAGTGATTTAAGCACTTCTTATTGTTTTTTTCCACATGGATTATCACCTTAAACATATAGTTTCTACCACAACACAGCTCTAGGCCTCTAAAAGTGCTGGGAAAGATGGTACGTAGTCATTTCTTAAAACTCAGAACCCTTTTTGTTCAGATGGCTTGTGAAAATAACCAATACACATGCCATTATGTGGACATGCGAACTGCAAATGTTCCTTCTGGCAAGATAAAACGTGATCAGCACAGAACCGTGCACCATTTAAAGCTTTTTGTTGAAAGCTGGGTGACAGCAAGCTGTGAACAGCATATGCTCGCAGCTACCGCCGAAGCATAATACCAATGCAAAACCATTATTATGATGATTATGTGCGACTGTGAACGTAAATACAAGCTGGCTCTGGCTCGCTCTTATTGGTCCATATTTTTCTGCCTGCACCCTCCAAATATGGTGGGATGTTCTGGGATAGAAAATGGCTTCCTTAACCGAGCTGTAGTGCCTGTAGGGCCACAGCACCCTCTGGTGTTAGGAAGGCGATAGTGCATTCTTCCGCATGTCTCTCAGACCTGGTTTTCATTACAGGGCAGCAGACTCTCTCTCTCTCCCTCCCTCTCTCTCGCCCTCCCTCCTTCTCTCTTTCTCTCTCTCTCTCTCTCTCAGCTAGCCCAAATAGAGCACTGCCCACCTGGACCACTGTGACAGAGATTGGAGGTCCTGTTTTGCTGTATAAAATGTACATTTGACTGTAACCCTGTGAATGATGTAACAATTTCATTATTTGTAATATTGTTATTGGTTTATTTTCTAAAAATTGAAAAAAAAGCCCAACTTGACTCTCCTCATTAAAAAATGAAATGAGATCTGTTATACAACGTTCTGTGTTTTTGTGTGTGTGTGCATTCGTGTGTGTGTGTGTGTGTGTGTGTGTGTGTGTGTGTGTGTGTGTGTGTGTGTGTGTGTGTGTGTGTGTGTGTGTGTGAGAGAGAGAGAGAGAGAGAGAGAGACTCAATTTTTGTTTTCCTGATAGCACATTGCACTAGCAATGCCAAAGTCATGGATTGAATTACCAAGGAATGCATATGAAAAATGTATAGCTTTAATGCAGTGTCATTTGCTTCAGATAAAAGTATAAACCAAAGTTTTAAAGAAAATGTTCAGGTTCAGTATGTTTTTTCAATTATCATGTTTGTGACCTAATTTTAAATCAGAAAAATTAATTTCCATGTATTTTCTAAAAAAAAAATCCTAAATAAAAGTGTGCGTGTGTGTATATATATATATATATACACAGGGGCGGCCATTGCTAACCAAGCCATCACCTGCTGTTAGCATCCCATTGACTCCCATTCATTTTTGAGTCAATTTGACAGTAACTTTACATCTGAGGCGTTTAAAGACTCCATTTGTCCATTGTTTATTTATAAAGAAACATGACAATGCATAAAAGGCTCCATTACCTTGTATCTTACACTATCGCCCCGCAGAAGCTGTTTTTGTAAAAATAGGCTAACGATTGCATCATAACCAACGCGACTCTGTCGCACAGTTGAGAAATTACCGTATAGACCTGAGGAGACGCTCAATCTTTTACTGTCTATGAGGCAGTTGGGGGGACGCGGAGACATAAAGTCTGATAAAGTCAAGAGTGAAGAATGGGGAGAAGCCGATAGTGAGCCAAAAGCAACGGGAGAAAATATTTAAACAAAGTAATTCAGATTTCAGTTTCCACAACTACTACAAGACTTACAGCTGTCAGACAGGAGGCTTACGTCACATCTACGTCGTCAAGCTCAGTCTGAGCCTGCGCAGTACGCTCAGCGTATAATACATCAGGAAGTGAGTGCCTCTAATTGACATCATTTTTCGCCGTTGAAGTCTATGGGAACGCTCTGTCCATTTCTTTTACTGTCTATGGTTGCCGCTTGGGATTTCCTGAAACCGATTACTTCTCTGAGGCAGATGCAGAGTTTCTGCTCGAGGGCGCCATCTGGCTTCCACTATGAATGAAACTTTTGGGTAAAAATAAGAAAAATAATGCCTCTATTTAAATCAATTTATGACAATCCATTTTTTTTTCTTCTTCAGTGTAGCTACAGGACTTTTTCCCCCCACTGTGGATGCATTAATGACAATGAAAATGTAACTGTAATAGTAATATTTCTTATTTTGTTAAATATTTTTATTTAGCAATAATAATAATCATAATAACTATTGTTAGTCAACACAAAATGTTATATAGGCCTACACAACTTTAATTTGTAAAAAATTACATTAAAAACGCATTTTAAATCGCAATTTTAACTAGAGTAATCACAATTATTTTCCCCCCAAATCGTGCAGCCCTAATGAAGACATCAAAATACTTTCAAGAGCACAGCTACAATGTAAAAAACCCTATAATGAGTTTAAAAGCATTACAACTAAAATAACACATTTTATCAGAATTAATGAACGTATTAGGTAAGTGCTTTATAAACTAAATATGGCCCTATTCACTTCCATAGTAGGCCTAAGATCCTTACCATCACCTGTCACGATTTTTTATGTGGTGGTAACATTACTGAGCCTAATTTATACTGAGCCTGATGTTCATTTAAATGGTTTAAAGATCCAGTTGTAGAATGGAGTACAGTGAAATATCTCTTTAGAAAGTTCACATTGAAGGCATTTATACGCCCCAAATCACTCCTCATACCGGCCTTTATGCTGCAGCCTTTGTGCTGATGTTCCTGTGGGGTGTTTGGGTTTGCACAAAGTGCGCTAGTCTGCTCTCCCCCTCCTGCTGTTCTCTCCGACCGGATCCCAGTGTCTCCTCACAGCTCGCCCCGCTTCGGAGGCCTCGTTAACGGGCCAATGTGTGAAAGCCTCGCGACCTCTCGCTGACCTCGCCGAGGCTGGCATGCAGCTCCTGCGTGGAGAAGTGGGAGTTCAGGAGTTCAGTGCGCAACCCGCTGACAACCCAACAGTTCTTCTCATCTAATCCCGACCGCCTTTGCTTCCCCCTCCTTTACGCCCTGTTAACCGCTGCCACCGCGGGCTCAGCGGGAACAGCACCAGCGCCAGACCCTCAACAGAACGGGACCCAAAACCCAACGATCAACTTTCACTGGGAATGCACATGAAAGTGATCAGACTCGACGCGAATGCCCAGAAATATCTAGATTAATGGAAACGCCCCTTGCTTTTTCATTCATGGTCGTGGCGATGATGACCGGAACGGTTTGCACTCACACATCATTGCTTTTGAATCACATTTTTAAAAGATTTCACGATGTGGTCATCATGCTAAGGAAAAAAGGAAACTACAAATCTATGTAAAAAGGGGCCGTGCGGGCCGCCGATTCGCCTAGATTTGAACGACCGCTAATGTTCATTGTTCCGCATATAGGCCTACGAGCTGCAGATATTTAAAAGAGGATCAGGTCAATCAAAGCGCAATCTGTGAGCTCTCCGGGTCGTGGCGTGTGCTGCTAACTGAAACGCAGGCTCAATTCGACGGCCAAGTCGTACTGTGAATTTCCATCTATCACGAGTGGAAGCCATTCGAAGCGGATCGTTTGTTCTGGCTTTGCTCCGGTCGTGTGTATTTGAGCTGAATCATCCCATGCTGAGAAGACGTACTTCCACATCCCTAACATTTCTCATATTTGCACTCTGTCAGTACAAATATTATACAGTCAAATATTAGAAACGCCTTTCAAACGAACCGTTACAGAGAGTGTGAGCCCTTCGAAACGACCACTTGAGCTCACGACGACAGCTTTCGCATCGGGAAACCATTACTCATGTTAAATCATGTTGTGTGAAAAAATAAACTGAACTATGATAGTCTTGATAGTAAAGTCCAACCCGTGATGTTACATTAAGTTTTCATTTCATGGCATAAAAGTGATAGTTCGTCTAAATATTGATATGTCTATCAGGAAAATATGGTTAGGTGGGGGTGGGCCACATAATTTAGGCTATCCTATAATACTTTAGCAAAATATAATGCAGAATAATGATTTAAAAATCGGTAAGAGTGAAATAGAAAATACAGTGCAAAATATTTTTTTGTTGTTGAAAATATTTACACATCCTTAAAACATGTTTTTATTTCCTTTTTGCCAATGTTTTAAGAACAAATTACTAGGCTATCTTTATTTTATTTTTTATTTTTCTAAAAAAAAAAATCATTGTTTTAAGGGCAGTGTAGTAGGCTACCTGTAATTATTATTATTGTTTATATATATATATATATATATATATATATATATATATATATATATATATATATATATATATATATATATATATATATATATATATATATATATATATATATATATATATATATATAAAATTCCCTGGTGTTTAATAATTTTTTGTTATTTCCGAAACTAATAATATGAATTGTGGCATAAATAGATGTTCTTACTCTCCTGGGCGTCAGAACATTTCATCTTCATAATTACATTTTGAAAATGTTCAGTTCATGAATTTAAAACACAAACTTTCCCAGATTTGCTCAGCATCGGGGCAGTTATGACAGGTGTGGATTGATTGTGCCAGATTGCTGTCAAACAGTTGATTCAGAGTCCCTGAGACTGTGTGAGAGAGCAGTTGCTCATATGAGATGAGTCTAAACTTCATCATTTACTTACAGTGTGCTTGAATTTCCCCCCAGAACATCTACCTGAAGTACAACATATTTCTATAAGACTCTCATCATGAGGTAAGTTTATTAATAATTATAATAATAATAATAATAATAATAGTAATATACTTATTATTAGGCTACTACTATTATTATTATACTTAGGCTATTATTACCATTATTTTTTTAATAAATATTTTTTTTCTCAATGGACAAATTATCCAAATGTATATATTATTATTTTTTTAATTACTGACACTGATCAGATACAAATGCTCCAGGGACATTTTTTTTCTCTTTTCTCGTAAATATATTTATTATTATTATTATTATTATTATTATTATTATTATTATTATTAGTTGTTGTGTTTTTTTATTTATTGTGTGCACAGTGAACATAGTGTTGTTTTTGTTGTTGTTGTTGTGGTGGTGGTGGGGGTGGTAGTGCATATTTGAGCTTTTGGAATGCTACATTATGATACATTTATTATTATTATTATTATTATTTTGTTTATTTGTTGTGTGAAGTGACCTTATTAGTAACATTATTATATACATAATTATTATTATTACTATTATTTGTTGTTGTTTATTTGTTGTGTGTACTGTGACCGTGAGCTTTTTGAAAGCCACATTATTATGCATTATTATAATTATTATTATTATTATTAGAGGTTGTTGTTGTTGTTGTTTATTACAGTGAGCTTGAACTTTTGGAAGCAGTATAATTATTATTAACATATATAACTCTTTTAAACATTCTATTTTGTATAATTTGCATGAATTAGTACAAAAGAGATTGTTTGGAAGACATATACTATTTTTTAACATTGCTTAAAATAAATATAAAAAAATAAATAAATAAAATAAAACGTTTGAAATACATTTAAAAATGTTATTATAATAAATAGATAGTAGGTGATGATACTATTTAAAAATTTTCAGAATTAATTTTTTCAATAAACTTTGTACACATGCATGCAAATAAATATGGAAAAACAGAAATAGAAAAACATAGAAGAAAAGAAGAAGTTTTGACCGCAAGTGTCATTTAATATTGCAGTGCTTGCATTAAAAATGTCAACGGTGTACAAGAACTTTCCTGGACTGGCTTTCTGCCATTAACAGAAACAGAATACTTAGGCAGAAAGGTCTCTAATGTTCATAGTATAATAGAATTCAATGGAATATGTATTCATGGAATAATACACTGCAGTACAGCTGAACTAGTCATCATTTGTATAATATAACATGCAATGCATACATTATTTACAATATGCTCTTTTCTGAGTCGTCCAGTTAAAGTGAATTATTGAGCAGTTGGAATTATTTTCATAATTGTTTTAGGCAAAACTAGCAGATCCCGCACACGGTCACGGTCAGTTCTGGTTTCAGTGGCAGCAGCCGTCAACAGAAGCAGAAAATGTTCTTTAGGCTTTATGTGGAACAGACTCACGGGGAATGGATTTGCTTCCATTTTTATCATGGATAGAATTTAGAGACACAGGCGAAAATGAAGATGTATTTAAAGAGGTCCGCCGTTTGCTCTTTCAAAGCACATTCCTTTCGAGAGTCACCATTTTTAAACACTTAATCCCTAAAAGATCTTTGATGGTACTCTGAGATAGATGATCTGGAGCTCTTCCACCCCACAATTACCAGAGCTCATCTGCACATCTCTCCAACTTTAACCAAAGACCTGAGCCTTTTGAAGGTCTGTGGAGGAACTTAATGCAAGACAGAGATCCAAATGCTTTGCAAATTTGTCCCAGACACACACCATTTGCCAGCCAGAGAAAAAGGGAGGCAGTGAGATACAGTACTGATGATGTTCATAATAACTGAATTATCTTTTTTTTTTTAAGGTAGAAATGGTGAAAGATGGAAACTATGAGAATGATAATGTGCCAGTGTTCAGCACATGTGAAACATTAAAAACCGAGGTAAGGCATTATTTAATTGCTTAAAAAAGGATGGAAATATGTCTATTGGTATTAAACAAAATAGAAAATGACTTGCATGAATTGTGTACTAATGAACAAAGAATGTATTTTGAGGAAAACAGTGTAAAAAACCCCAACAACATTTAAATAAATAATAAAAACAAGATTAGACCAATAACATCTAATATTTGAATAAATAAAAATGATTTAATGTTAATTAATAAATAAATAATCTAACAATACAGCACTATATTATGAGAAAAGAACATCATAATGTAACAAAAGAAACTCAATATTTAAAATAATATTTTACACGTTGATTTTTGCTGTGTAAATTGCCTTAATGCATGAAAATATATAGATGCCTTTGATTTTTTTTTATTTATATAAATTAATAAAAAATATATTTAGATAAATAATACAGTATTTAATATAAATTCATAACAGTTCTTATTTATAGTAAATAGGGGAAAAAAATGGTCCAATAATATTTTACACAATATTAATTTTTTCAATATATATATTGGGTCTTTGCACATGAAAATATAAAGCTGTAATGTTTCAGGATGGGAATGAAATACAGTCTAATAAATAAATAAATGAAACTGAATTAAACATATTAAGATAAATAATAAAATATTTCCTAAAAAATAATAAATAAATCTAACAATACAGCACTATAATAAGGGAATGTAATAAAATAAGCAAAATATTTCAATTAATATTTTACACATTGGTTTTTGCAGTATAAATTATGACTGTGCATGAAAATATATAGATTCCTTTAATAGTTTGGGGACTGAATCAAAGATGTAACAACAAAAAAATGCAATAAGATTAAACTATATAAATCAATAAAAAAAAATATTTAGATGCATATATAGGCTATGTTTGTTTTATATAACGGACCCATGGGGAAAAAACCATGTAAAAATAAATGAATATAAATAAATGAATAAGAATAATATTGAAAACGTTATTTAGATAATAAAATATTAACACACTATTAACACATTAACAATAATACAAGGGAATAAATACATCTAACAGTGAGTTAGCCTATAGTGAGTAACAATAGAATAATTATTCTATTACACAATATTCACAATATTAATTGTATTGGTCTTTACACATTGCATCAAAAATTCCCTTAATACTAACACTTTGGCTATATTCTAAATATCTATTTATTTTTATTTAATAAAACGTGCTATGTGTATGCTTGCTACACTAGCAGACTAGTCACAGCACTAGTATATTGTTGCTTTGATTGCTTCTATTATTCTCCTCATTTGTAAGTCGGTTTGGATAAAAGCGTCAACTAAATATTTAATGTAGCCTAAATGTGAAATGATTCAAAACAGCAGACCTACACCAGATTTCATTGTATTAGAGCGGTATGAAAATAACTTTACATTCATGTGTACAGCGCTCACATATTTACACACTTTAGAGAACAAATTTTTCCACGGTCGACATGCTTGTATCTGGCCCGCTGTGACTGACCTATTTAACACTGTGTGAACTATGGAGTGTGTGAGCCTGTGAGGTAAAGGCGCGCGCGCGCGTACGATAGAACGTTCCTCAAGAGACGAGTCTGACCTGCTGCGTTTGACCTACTTAACACGATGAACTCTGGGTCGTTGGGTAACTCAGCCCGGGCACATGCGCACATTCACTGAGAGACAGCAGAGGCGAAAAAAACACTGACACATCAGTACAGTCTTTAATGCCCTTCAGATGTATTCACAACACATGCGCTACAGCTTCATTAAAGACTTCTCTGGCACTAAATTGTTTTCACTAGGCCATCTGCCACCCTGGCAGAAAAATAAATAGGTGGTGGAGCGAGGAGAAAAAACAGGCCTACACAACGCAAAAATAAAACTACTCTGTCGCTCTCTAGTGTTAATCTGTGGGTATATCAGAACAGGGAGCAAGAATGAGAAGGATCATTATTTATTTATTTAGCATTTTAGGTTCATTTTTCTTTATTATAAGCCTATATAAGCCTACGTTGTTTACAAACATAACAATGAATAAACTTGTGTTAACAAGCAAAAACTTCATGGGTTCGGGTTAGTTCCCCCAAACATTTAAAAATTAGTAAAATGTAATACGAATAACAGGAATAGAAGTTTCTATAGCAACAGCGCCATCTATTGATCAAAACAAACAGCACAAACTATATTAGGCTGTAACCTGTGGGCTCCACTGCACAACCTTTCCTGCCACATTAGGTGTCTGAGGAACTGAGGAACACACGCACGCACGCACGCACGCACGCACACACACACACACACACACACACACACACACACATGTTGGTCTATGTGGTTTACAGGGACTCTCCATAGGCGTAATGGTTTTTATACTGTACAAACCGTATTTTCTATCCCCTTACACTGCCCCTGTCCCTAAACCTACCCATCACAGGAAACATTCTGCATTTTTACTTTCTCAAAAAAACATCATTTAGTATGTTTTCAAGGCCATTTGAATTATGAGGACATTTGATATGTACTCATAAACCACATTTATAGTGTAATACCAGTGTAATACCCATGTAGTTACACAAATGTGTGTCCTCATAAACCACACACACACACACACACACACACACACACACACACACACACACACACACACACACACACACACCCACACACACACACACAGAGAGAGAGAGAGAGAGAGAGAGAGAGAGAGAGAGAGAGAGAGAGAGAGAGAGAGAGAGAGAAAGAGAGAAAGAGAGGGAGAGCATTGAGTTTCCATGTTTAATGGGGACTTTCCATAGAAATTGTGATTTTTACACTTTCCACATCATCTAACCGTAAACCTACCCATCACTCTGCATTTTTACATTTTTTTAAAACAACAACAATAACAACAACAACAACAACAGCAAAAACATAATTTTGATAAGCTATTTTTTCCTCATGGGGACCAACTGTCCCCACATAATATATATATATAAAGATAATGCATTATCATAAAGAAAAAATAATTTCATGTGTGGTAATAGCCTATAAACATTTCTGAATTCTATAAAAAGTGCATGGTGATTTGACATCTGTTATTTAGGTTAAAATAGGCCTATCACATTTTATGTATTTTTGTATGCTTCAGTGAATGTGGTTCGTTTTGAAAACGTTGTCTTTTGTACAGAAAAAAAGAAAAAAAATGTTCCCGTTATTAGTAAACTTCGTTGTCGTGTAAATGTCATAGGTAAATACATGGGTAAATGTGCGGTGCTCGGGGTCCTCCGGGACCAGGGTTAGGAGCCACTCGCTTCTGCCCAACTTAATATTTTTTAATTTTAAAGTACGTTTGACCAGCAGATGGCAGCATTGTCTTCATTGTCTACAAGAGCCCCTTTATTTGTATTTTTCCCTTGGCTTGATTTAACACAAGACTATTATCAATGGTATTCAAATGATTTCATCTTTTTGTTTAATTTGCTTTTTGGTTAAATAATTATGCTTTCATTTTTTAATTCTCAAATTAATTTTGGAAATGCAAACGCAAAAAAAACACCTTGTTTTCAAGCAGGGCTGGGTTTGTGCATAGGCATTCTCCTTCATAAAAAAAATGCTGGGTTGTTTCAACCCACGTTCGTGTCAGACATGGACAAACTGTTGGGTTTGAAAAATTTAAAATGTCTGCCTCACTATCTTTCTGTACATTCAAGTAAAAACTATCCACAGAAGCAGAGTAGATGTTCTCTGAAGTGTAGCAGAGACATCAATCATTCACAGTTTATTATAAAAGCAATACCATACAAAGCAGAAGTCTGTTTTTGTGCAGTTTTCTTTTATAATATTTAAAATATCAATTACAGCTTGCTATGAATTCCCTTGCAATCTAAAAGTTAAGATTAATAGCTTTCATTTTTAATGTTGTGTTTTAGTTACTTTGCTGGGCACAGAATCGTGTCTGTGTGAACACGACACCCTGAGCGAGCTGAATATTGATTCTAGAAGGGTGGACTGGACTGTATTGAGAGGTCTCAGTGTCTTTTCTTTTACTCGCTTCAGTCACAATCGGCCCCTTATTCATCAATCCCGAAAGCTTCCACAACAGACTGAACCACTCGTATACTCATCAGTTTTATGTTGATGAAGGGCAAATCCATCTGCACCCCTCATTTAAATCATATTTTCTATATCCCTTTTGTAGCCTACCAGAGTGAATGATGGTCGAGTGGCTTCCGTGGAGGAATGGCCCCTGTTGGAGCCGTTATCTGTGGCATTATTCTGGCAGAGCGATGGGCTGGATCCTGGAGGGGACAGCTGAGTCATTTGGCAGAGCCCGGCAAGCCAATTGGTCAGGGAAGTTATGAGGACAACACTAGATTTGTGAGAGCCTTACAGCACTGCCTGCACAGGAAGCAGGGCCAGTGGGTGGGGAATGATTTTCAAGACAAAAATCATTACTAGCGAATAGCCTCTACCTAATGTATAGGTATACCTAATGTATAAAAATGTTGTTTTATAGCTATAATAAATATCAATAAAATTACACTTTTATTAATATACATTTTTCTTGTTGATTTGTAACTATTTGGATAATTTTTTTTTAGTTTTCTTTTAGCTCTCTTAGCGCCAAAGTACCACGAGAGCAAAAAGTTTGTATGTATAGCTTGTATACAGGGCCCAAAAGTCCCCTCAAATAGGCCTATTGCCCTACTTATAGGGGCTGATTTCACATCATTAATATGTGAGTCACCGAAACATTCTCAACCACTCTGTTTAAAGCACTAATTGGAGTTGTATCATAGGGTACAAAAACACAATTGAGTTGTATCATAGGGTACAATGGGGCTAAAGGCAAGAAAAATTGCAATTTTAATCATGTCTAAGTTCATACTAGTGCAAAAATTCTCTTTAGCAAAGATTGCAGTAGCCTATTTTCTGTTTATTTTGAAAATGTATTGTTGTTCAATAAATATTTATGGTCCCATTCTTCGTGATTCCATCTTTCAAACTTTAGTTGGTGTGTAATGTTGCTAGCCTAGAAATCTAGACGCACCCTAGCGGCAGCAAATTTAATCTGCCCACTAGTGTCGTCTAGGAACTCTTATTACCCTTCTGAGCTGTATTCCCCTCACTCTGGACGGGCCAATCACATCGTGTATAGAGTCGGTGGGCGGGGCCATAATGATGATGGCCGAGTTGCGTTTGCATGCTTTAGTAAACACAGAAACTGGCGAACGGCGGCGGTCTTTCGAATCAGCTTTGACTGTGATTCTGGAAGACTTGGAGTTAAGCTTTTCTCTGAGAAAAGAACAAAGAACGGCACTGAAGTCATTCTTAAAAAGGGAAGATGTGTTCGGGGTTTTGCTGACCGGATACGGCGAATGTTTAATCTGTCAACAAGCTCTGTTTCACCTTCGTTGCTCTGGTTGGTTGTAGCGCTATCCTATCGTGTGCAGAGGGAGTTTGAAAGACAACCGTTTATCCCGCCCCTCAGATTGAGCCCTGTCTATGGTGAGTTTCCAGACCAAACATCTTGATGTGGGTCTGGCTTGCCAGGCTATAATGTTGCTGTTAGAGCATAAATAATACCTGTAAAACTATAAAGCTCAAAGTTCAATGCCAAGCGAGATATTTATTTAACAGAAGTTCCCTTTCAAAGCCTACAGCGAACGGCCGGTTTGGACTACAGCAGGAAGTGCAGGGATGTAATGACGTCACTAGAACCGTTTGTTGACTAACCCTCCGCCCACAAGAACACGCAAAAAAGGGGGCGTGGTCTTGTTGCTCTCCCACGTGGAGAAGAGCGCATTCAGCTTGCATCTCCCCTTTATGGTAAGAGGCGGGACCTTTCTGGGCAAAGTGCACTAAGCTGCTGTCCAATCACAACATGGGAAGTGCTGACCCAATCAGAACTCGTTACGTGTTTCTGAAGGAGGGAATTCATAGAACAAGGAAATCATCAGGCCGTTTTTAGGACAGAGGAAACAGCGCTGTACAGATAAGTAAATTGTGTGAAAAATACAGTTTTTTTACACGCAAAACAAGAACTCATGTTATATTGCACACTGTAAACATAATCAAAGCTTTGAAAACACGCGAAGATCGGGACCTTTAAAATATGTTAATATAAAAACATTTTAAAAAATACAGAATATTTTTTTTTTAAGTAAAGAAGCTGATATTCCATAATACTTTAATACTTAAGTTTTAGTAACAACTAAATATATTGTATGTGGCTGTATGATATGATTGTTAACATATTTTTAATTATAAATATGAGGATTATCTCTAAACTGGACACCTAACTTAATATATGATATTTACCATCTGAATCTTAACCATGTCATGCCAACAAATGATAAAGTCAGACAGCTGTTTATTATCATGTTAATTATGACTTTTAACCCAAATACCACTTACATATTCTTCTGTTATTGAAAAATCAATCACAAAGTCAGTAATGTTCCGGCATCTGCGTTGCCAGCGCTGCTCTAGTTACCACAGCTGAAGCTACAAACTTTACTGCTGGATCCTTCAGCTTATCTGGCAACCTGGAGTCAGGGGGAGGGGGAGGGGGAGACATCGCTCTACAGTCATTTGAAAGTGATTGCAGTGGTAGTTTTGGCCACAATCTGACATACACTTCCTTTAATTGAAGTCAACTGTATTTATAATTATATAGCGCTTTTACAATGATGATTGTATCAAAGCAACTTCACAGTGTTAAACAGGACAATATTGCAAACAAATTTGATTTGGCTGTACAGTTGTCATGGAGAAAACGGTGATGTTATCAGCTCATTTCAATTTATCATATAGCGATAATGTTAGCAGATCAGTATTATAGTTTATACAATTAATTAAGACCTAATACATTTCTTTTATTTGAACACTGTTCAAAGCTTGAAATGTGTTCACTGTTGCAGAAATTCACTGAAATTATTAAATATTTTATTTATATTATATAAAAGTAGGTTATTGTTGTGTTATTCATTGTAATATAATTACAAAAGGGATTATAACATCTCAAGCCCTTAAATAAATATAATGTGTTATGGATAATGCTTGACATCTGTTTTAGGCAAGAGTAGGCTAATACCTAGGCTGAAAAAAACCCTTGATGTTTATGCAAACACACTCGCATTGACACGGAAGAGAAACTCCATCAGCCCGCTGGGAATGGCAACACTTTTCAGTTCCAATTCCAATTCCAGACGTCTGGCTCATTCATATCAGCTAAGCCATTTTACGTGCTGTTGTTTGTTGATGTTGTGGGCTAATTGACAATTAAAGTTCATGCAGGCCTATTTTTAAATGCATTTGAGTGACCACCTGAGGTGAAAAATAATTTCTACACAGCTTTGTTCTTCTAACTTTATAGTTAGAGAGAATAGTTGATTAGTATCCTAATCTGCAACAGTGTAGTGCTTGGGCTTATTGTAAATATTTTGACACTGGACGCGATTTACAAATGTTCGTAATGGAGATGTAGGCTATAGTTTTTGCTATGTAATTTGCATGAATGCTCGTGTTATATTGCTAAATATAACAACACTGAAACGTAATTCAGTGTAAATTCTAAATGTAATCATTCCTATGTAAAACGTAATAATACTATGTTCCTTATCTAGTGACAAAAATTACCTTGAAGAAATGACAAAAAAATATTTCCAACATGTTTTGATTTCAAATGTTTGATATAAAACATATGATATGATATGAATGAAATCCAGATGCAGATGGATTTGATGTAGGCTAAAACTCAGAATGCCACACAGCATCCTCCTCCTGCACATCTCTCTCTGTCATCAGTTTGACTGGACTTATCTGAGAGAACACAGCTGTGCTCTTCCCTTCATCAGTAAAATGGCTGTCACATATCAGCGAGTTCTCACCCTCACAGGCTCTTTCTGTGTCTCGAGTCTTGACCAGGGTGCGAAACTGCGAATTACGCAATGGTCTTCAGGGGGGTCAGAAAGTTAGGGTGGACACACTCACGTGTATGGCATATGGCGTAAGCTTAGGTGAGAGTAGATGACTCTCGCAGTTCAAACAAAAATGGCTGTGCAACAAGGGCTGTACTCCTTGACATTTGTATTGAAAAATTCTCGTTTTAGACTTCTAATTCACGACAGGACACCTGTCATGAGAAATCCTGTCCCCCTGTGAAATAGTGTTCACTTAGAACCCAACGTGGTAGCTGTTTTAAATGCCTGATCAAAAGCTGTTATACATGGTTCTGGACAAGTAATTGTTTAAAAAGAACCTTTGAATTCATTGTTTTACTAAGTACACATATAACATTTATTTGAAATATGTAATTGATTGCTATAACAAGAGCAATAACATGCTTAAAATAGTATACATTATTTCAATTGATAAACTAAGTAATAATACAAATACAAAATCTTAACATAGTAATGTACCTATAATGTAAATAATAAAGAATAAAAAAACAATAATATACAGAACAGATGCACAAAATAAATAGATTATATAACACATAAACAGGATTTTTAATTGTATAAACATTAAAGCCGGGCTAGCGCTTTTAAGATGTAGAGTAAGTGCAACTGTGGTGTATAAACTAAGCTAATCGGGTAGATCTATGCTATGCTACAACGAACGCTGCTAACTAAAAAAAACATTAAGAATTAAATATTCTTGATTTCACAACTTATAGCTTCAGTTATATGCTAGTATATGAAATATGATTTGAAAGACATTAATGACAATTTAAACGACAAAAATCAAAACGTGATTTTGTAAGAATTGTAATCCAAACTCTGAACAGATTACTTATTAAAAATGATTTCAGCCAATAGAATGGCTGTGGGGTCCTAAGTGGACACTATTTCACAGGGGGACAGGGTTTCTCATGGCACCGGCATTGTTTCTACGCTTTCGCATTCGTCAATACCTTATGCGTCAGAGCGGTTAGTCTTCCACCGAAACTCGAATAATGCCTCAAGTCATAACCAGAGGCCAAAGATTATAGTTATAAAGTTACTGATATATTTCTAGGGATGCACAATATATCGTCCACCATAAAGGTATCAACCAATATAATGTTCATTATCAATGTTATCGGTATCGGTCCAATTAGAAATTGTTTTAATGTGAGACTAATTAGGAGGCTTATATTTTATATTTCAAGCTCTCAAAAATTATATAGAAGTTTGTATTTTAGAGTTATCGGCCAATATATTGGTCATTGGCTTTCAAAAATAATTATTGGTTATCAGTATTGGCAAAAGTGGTCATATATCTGGCAGTAGACTCTCCTCTCTTTGCAGTATTTAAAAAAGTTTTTTATTTATTTTATTTAATGTAATTTTTTTATAGAGGTTCGAGATTTAGTGTACTCCATGCCAAACTGTCTTGCTTGTTGTGACAACTAACCTACGTATGCCACTCTCACACCATACATGCACAGCAACTGTTCTCTATTTATGGATAAAAAAATAAAAATAAAAATAAAAAATTAAATGTTAATTTCCATAGTGCATAAAAAAATTCTCAATTTCTGAATGTAATAAGTTCTCAAATTAACATATTCAAATTGTCAGCTTCATCCTGATATATTTTACATAACTCAATAATATTCACTGTGAGTATAACTATTTTTTTTTTTTAATAAACCAAAACTGATGCTGTACAGTAATAGCTCATACTTTGTTCCTTAGTCAAACCAATAACCTTCTGGTTAATGTCTAGAAATATACTGGAAGTCACCCAAAACTAATTATCCTGAAAAAAAAAGTCTTTCTTAACACTGCTAACACTGCTTCTGTCACTGGGCGGTCAAGATGTAGCAACCACTCAAATGTCACATTTTTCATCAAGTGTACCACAGCTTAGTCACCATGACTGACAGCCCATCCTTCTACCCGCAGCCTATCTGGCTGAATGGACATCTCTGGTGTCACTTTCCTAGACGAGAGGACGTCTTTGATTATTACATGGATAAAAGTCTGTGTGTCCTTTCTGAAAAAGAGTGATGTGATGTGTCACGTGGCCTCTCTTCCCAAAGAGGGATTCTTTACTACCATGTAAGGAGGGAGCAGAATACTAAATCGCAGCAGTCTACGTCACATCTCACACACAGGGGACTTATCTCCGTGGCAACCGACATGCCAGGGTGTCCTAGGGCTGATCCTAAACCAGCCGAATTTAATGGAAATTATTCAGTGGGAGCATAATTCACATTTGCCCTTTCTAGTTGCAAGACTTTGTGACTTGGTTAGTCTTGAGGAATTAAAGTTCATTTGAATGTTGTGTCACCAAGGTCATTTGTGACAGTTTACACACGCAAGTGGTATTCTGAGGTTCATTGCTGTTACAGGAGATTTGCTTTAAATCAGTAAAGTCGCTGTGGCATAGAGGAAAGGGGTCAAAAGGGATGATAGAGAGGAGAAAGAGAGCAGGAGATTTCCATTTCTGGTTTATTTCTGGCCTGTACCCCGCAGCTCCCACCCTGTCTGCCCTCTGCCTGCTTGGCTGGTGGCGGCATGTTAATGATGTCATTCTTTCGAGCCATCTCTTTAGTCGACCTTTTGACCCTGTAAACAGCATTGAAGCAGTATTAGGAAGATTTTAGAATATAAAAAGCATGCATGTATTGCTTTAGGAGGCAATTTACACAAATGCATGGTACAAAATGGAAGTAGTTTCAGGGTAAATAATAACCTGAAACTATATTCCTCTATTTCATCGAAAGGAGAGTGATTTGGGCCGTGTCAAAATACAGCCTTGTGTGAGTTGTGATTAAATTTAAAAAAGTATATATTTTTTATTATAAAAAACCTGAGCATTCCTTAAAATGGGGATATATATTTGCATATACACACTAAAACACACACACAGGGGACATTCCATACGCGTAATGGTTTTTATACCGTACAAACCGTATTTTCCATCCCCCTTTTTCCCCCAACTTTTTTTATTTGATACAGTATGTATTTATATAGTGTGTATACAGTATATACACATACATATGTATGTATGAATGTATATATATATATATATATATATATATATATATATATATAATACACAGATTTTATGTAAACAAAACATTTAGTTAGATTAGGTAGTTAGATTTAGTTGATTTGACAGCACTAAATAATGTAAGGAATAATTGACGACGGGCTATTGAATATATATATATATATATATATATATATATATATATATATATATATATATATATATATATACACGCATCTTAATTTTGAGGAACGTCCCATTTTTTGTAATAGGGAAAATCGTTCCGACAGGCTAAGCAAAAAAAAAAAAAAAAACAAAATGTTAATATTATTATAATATATATAAATAAAAAATCATGTTGCAAAAATACCTCTAATTAACCATAAATAATAGACCACCACTAATGCTTATTGAAATTCCAGCCTTTCACCATATGCGGCTAATAAACTGCGTAATCCCAGCAGATGTTCAGATGAAAACCACTTACTTGGAACAGATAGAAGTAGGTCCTTAAAGGGTACAAAGAGCCACATCACTGAGCATGTGATGTAAGATGCCCTGTACAGCAGGGCTGAGAGCCTCTCTGTCCTGCATTAGGAGAGCAGTGTGTCTGTATGGAGAGTATGCTGGCACTGCTGGAAGATTGAGTGCCAGATCCCTCGCAGGCAGAGCCGAGCCACCGAGATTGCGTGCCAGGATCGCAGCATACACTGTCCAGCTTCTCTGAAGTTATAGGGCCAGAAACTTACAATACATTTGCCAAATCTCACTATTCCTAGGAACTCATTATAGATTATTAGACATTTGATCATAAAATACAGAGAAATGCATTTTCAGTTTATCATAAACAGATTAAGTGTCTTTGTAGCTCTACCAAGTTCTGCAATCCAAGGAAAAACAGATGCTGTTGATGTGACACCATGGTCTCGTCTGTGGCTCGCCTTGTGCTACCGAGCATGCCCTTTGTATTTCTACAATCTACTGAGACCCAGAGATTGAGTGACCAGACGGCATCATTGTGCTGGAGCAGTCTGTGGAAACATTTTGTACTGTGCATTTAAAACAGCTTGCAAAGTGAAACAATTCTAAATGTGGAAAAAGCCTGAGCAACAGAGCTTAGGAAATTGCCTTAGTCGTGTGGTGTAGGTTTTGACCAGTAGAGGGGGCTGCTCACTATAGCAGCTGCAAGTCGTCAGTTTTACTTGCACTAGTTTTGCCATTGAAAACTGGATCATTCTGAAGATAAGTTCAGCTTTTAGCTGTTTTGCATATTGGTGCATAATAAGGACACAGCGCAATGTTTTGTGAAAAGGCCCTAGTTATTCTCTTTAGTTTAACTTTTATTTAGAAAGCAGACTAAAATGGGTATAATGTTAAATTCTGTAAATTGTAACTCATTTATTATTATTTTAATACTACCGTTCTCAGAACATTTCCACCCTTTGCAGACTAGACCTTGCAATCCAGACTTAAATAAATGATCAATTGGTCGAAGATCAGCAAGGATGCATTACATTTATCAAAACTGAAAATAAAGGCAAGCAATGTTACAAAAGTAATACTTAGGTATTTCACATACAAAGATGTCAGCCAATCACAACAGTCTCGCAGCAGACACGCCCCTTCAAACAAAGCTTTCAAACAAGTGCTCTCGGAATTATCGTAAATATGAGTTTCCTAGGTAAAAATTTAATACGAACGTCGCTCTCACATTTTGAAACGTGAATGCAATGATCTCGTAATCACGACTTCAGAAATCGGAATTATCAAATTTTCAATAGCACGTGGAGGCAGCATAAATCAGGGTAGCAACATGACTTTTATTTCTAAATTTTGACAATGTTTGATGTAAAAAATTATACATCATAAGTGTACCACAGGAAACATAAATTAAACATGCATTTCATGACCCCTTTAAACATTGACAATGATAATAACCTTTTTAACACTAAATCCTTTCTGAGGTATCGTGTTAAACTACTTGCACTGGCTTAAAATAACCTACGCATCACAATATTGTCTAATATTGCCTACCACATTAAATCTGACATCGCTAGCTTTTAATCTAAATCACTATTACACGTTAGCATTTCGCTAGCCTGTTAGCTTACCATCTCTGCACCTGGTCTCCTGTTTTCTGAGTTCATCAAACAACTGTCGCCTTTGGCTTTTGGATTGCTCTGTTGGATCTGCCATCGTTGACACTATATGAAAACTGAAATTAGCTGGATAACTTCAGTGTTTTCACCAGAGCGCCTGTACAGCCAAATCAAATTCTGTTGCATTAACGTTATTTCCCTGTTAACACTGTGAAGCTGCTTTGAAACAATTAGACTTGTAAAAAGTGCTATATAAATAAAGGTGACTTGACTTGAATCGAAGACTGGAACAATTTCAGCTTTGTCATCACTGATGACAAAGCTGAAACATCACACTGTATTTAAAAAATATATTCAGAATATAGTCATTTTAAATTGTAATAGCTTATTTCACAATATTACTGTTTTAAACAAAGCCTTGTTGATCAAGAGACTTAAAATATATTTACCAAACTTTTTTATTAACCAATATTATACAAAACTGCCTTTATTTTTTTTAGAAAAGAGGTCCCTGACATTTAAAGAAAACTGAAATTTGAGGGCCTGTGGCATTGAATATATTTAGGCAAGGCAAATTTATTTATATAGCACATTTCATACACAATGGCAATTCAAAGTGCTTTACATAGAAAGGAATTAAAATAGGGATAAAAAAAAAATGCATAAGAAAAATAATACAATGTAAAGAGAATTAAAAATAATAAAATGATGATAACCAAAGAAAAGAACAGGTAAACTAAAACAGTTATAAAAATAATTTAAATAATGATGCATAGATAAGGTGCAATCAGTCGGACGTACAATAGCACAGGCTCATTCAGTAAATGCACAGCTGAACAGATGTGTTTTGAGTCTGGGTTTGAATGTGACCACTGTTGGAGCACATCTGATCTGTTCAGGAAGCTGGTTCCAACTACGGCTGGCATAATAGCTAAAAGCAGACTCTCCTTGCTTTGAGTGAACTCTTGGTATTTCTAACTGATTTGATCCTGCTGATCTGAGTGATCTGTTGGGTTTGTATTTAATCAGCATATCTGCAATGTATTGAGGTCCTAGGTCATTGAGTGATTTATAAACAAGTAATAGTACTTTAAAATCGATCCTAGATGTAACTGGAAGCCAGTGTAAAGACCTGAGGACTGGTGTGATATGGTCATATTTTCTGGTTCTGCTCAGAATTCTGGCCGCAGCGTTCTTTATGAGCTGCAGCTGTCTAATGGTCTTTTTGGGAAGGCCGGTGAGAAGGCCATTACAATAGTCCACCCTACTGGTGATGAAAGCATGAACCAGTTTCTCTAAGTCTTGCCTGGAGACAAAGCATCTAATTCTTGCAATATTTTTAAGATGATAGTATGCTGATTAAGTTATTGCTTTGACATGACTACGGAAACTCAGGTCTGACTCCAAAATCACTCCAAGATTCCTGACTTGATTTTTTGTTATCAGGCCTTTAGCCTCAAGATATGCGTTCACCTTGAGAATTTCATCTTTGTTTCCAAATGTAGTGATTTCGGTTTTGTCTTTGTTTAACTGAAGATAGTTTTGGCACATCCAGTTGTTGACTTCATCAATGCATTTGCACAGGGAGTCAATGGGGCTGTAGTCATTAGGTGATAGTGCTAAGTAGAGCTGGGTGTCGTCAGCATAGCTGTGGTAAGCAATATTGTTCTTTTTCATTATTTGGCTCAGTGGCAGCATATACAGGTTAAACGGGAGTGGTGCTAGAATTGACCCTTGTGGGACTCCGCATGTCATGGACATCCACTCAGACTTATGGTCACCTATACTCACATAATAACCTCTCCCTTCTAAGTATGATCTGAACCATCTGAGGACCTTCCCAGAAAGCCCTACCCAGTTTTCCAGCCTGTCAAGAAGTATGTTGTGGTCAACAGTGTTGAATGCAGCACTGAGGTCGAGTAGAACCAAAATTGATGTTTTGTCTGCCCTGTATCAGTATTTAAGTGAATATCATTTATAATCTTTATGAGCGCTGTCTCTGTGCTGTGATGCGGTCGGAAACCAGATTGAAAATTGTCAAAGAATCCGTTTGAGTTTAAGAATTTGTTTAGTTGATTGAAAACAACTTTTTCAATGATTTTGCCAATGAAGGGAAGATTTGAGATTGGTCTGTAGTTGCTCAGTATGGAGTTATCCAGATTTCTCTTTTTCAGAAGAGGCTTAACTATTGCAGTTTTAAGGGCGGTTGGAAAAGTACCATAGAGAAGTGAGGAGTTCACCACTTCTAGGAGATCTGCTTCTAAACAGTTAAACACACTTTTGAAAAAAGAAGTGGGGAGTGTGTCTAGGGCACAGGTTGATGTTTTAAGGTGCTGTACTGTGTCCTCTAAAATGTTACCGTCAATTGTTTCGAAATCAGACATAGTAATTTTCTGAGGTTTTGGTCTGATCTGTCTGACCCCAGAGCAACTCAAGGATGTGCTGATTGCCTTTCTGATATTTTTGATTTTCTCTGAGAAGAAGGAAGCAAACTCTCTGCATTTGCTGTCTGAGAGCATTTCTCTGGGAATGTGACTCGGGGGGGGGTTTGTTAGTCTGTGTACAGTAGCAAAAAGAGTGCACGTGTTGTTTATGTGTTTGTTTATAATATTTGGGAAGAAGGTCTGTCTAGCTTTGCCTAGTTCAACATTGAAAGCATGAAGGCTGTCTTTATAGATGTTATAATGGACTACAAGTTTTGTCTTCCGCCACTTTCCTTCAGATTTTCTGCATTGTCTTTTCATTATTTGAAATGCTGTTGAGTTTTAGATTTAGATGATACACATTTTATATTTAGTACAGTTTTATACAGTAATCACAGTGTGTTCGGGAAGTGCGTTATTCAGGGTTCGTACGGGTGCTTAAAATCCTTGAAAGTGCTTGAATTTTGATGTTGTGTTTTCAAGGTTTGAAAAGTGCTTGAATTTTGGATAAAGTGCTTAAAAATGCTTGAAATTGTAACTATTTATTTTACAACAAATACCTATCTGACTAAATAGTTTGTTTATTAAATGTAGAAATAAAATGTTGGAGAGCATAAAATGAAACCTGTTGTGCTCGCGATCTGCCCGTCTATTTCCATGTGTGACTCCGCCCCCAAGTTGTCGTTTCATTGAACGTTGGCTGAAAGATGCTAAATACGAATTTTGGATCAAACTGGCACAAACCCCACGAAGTGCCTCTTGTAAAGTCTGCAAAAACACTTGCAGCTTTTCACTATGGGCGAGTCTGCTCTTTCGAGTCACATGAAAGGTTGGCTAAGTCATAGACTTTCAAGTAAGCTAACTAAAGTAGTTTACTGTAGCCTAACGTTACACATTAGCGCCTATTTGTTTAACTTGCCCTATTAACTGCTAGCTAGGAATTCGCATAAGTGACAGTGTAACGTTACTTATGTATAATGTGATAATGTAAGATTAACATATCCGTTATGGCATGTTCATTTGTGGAATAGGCAGTGAACGTAGCCACAAATCTGCAAATTAAAACCTACAGACGTTAGCTCAGTGCATAAAAATGTCAGATGGTCATACAAGTAACTTTGCTGTCAAAAAAACTGATATTTTTGATATGCATCGATAATGAAATATCCGAAACGATACCTCTCCTCTTTACACCTGTTGCTCTCCTCTCTGGCCGATCGTTTAACCCTCTGTACACTAACGTGCCGACGCGTACTGCTGGATTTTTCTTTATGACAGTGTGTTAGTGTGATTGGTCTGAATTTCGCACAGGATTAGACATAATTCTACAAATTCCCGCAGATTTTGCGCTCATCTGAAGTGCGCACATACCGTTATAAAGCCGACCTCTGACATACAAGTAATAAAAAAAAATAGCTCCTTTTCCCAGCTTATTAATGGTCAAATACACACAAAAATGTTACACTGTTCATCTGTATTAACGTAAATACAGGCTGCGTCCGAAATCGCGTACAATGTGTACTATGTCTTAAACAGTTCAGGAAGAATGAGTAACAGGAACAGTGTTTTGATTCCACACTTGCGTCTGGTCTTAAAGGGGCAGCAGTTATTCAAACTACAAAAAGACAAAAGATCACTTGCTGCTCTTTACTGATTAACTTTGTTTAACTTTAACAGATTCATATTTCATTTTTACAATGAAAATCCAATGTTATTTTAAATTTGATAACTTGTTTATTTTTTTAATTAAGTTTCTCACCTGAATACAGTTAGACCTAGGCCTACCTGATTTATTTGTGCTATTGTTTTTGCTTATTTGTTCTTATTTTATTACCGTGTTCTCTTTTTTTTTTACCATTTGAAGTCAAGCTTTCTTGTGCTCTATGTAAGCTACTGCAACACAATTACCCCATTGTAGAACATGCACTGTAGGCTAAGCATATTTGTGAGATAATTGTAATGGTAATTGATCAATGTTTATGTAAAAAAGCTTAAGCTTTATCATATAAGCTAATATTTATTTATCATCTCTTCAGAAGAAATATTTGATTGCCTAGACTTTTAATAGACATACACACACACAAAAAAGAAATTAATTAAAAATAGAAAAGGTCAATGAGCTGAATCTGATTGACTGTCTACCTCAAAGACGAATGTTTGCATTTTTAAAAATTTTCAATAAATGAATTGAAAGTGAAGTGAACCCGTCGAGTGATTTTGTTTAGGGTAATTGTTTTTACAATTACCCCAAAGGCAGGTTAGATAGTAAGCACAGTCTACTTAGACATTGATACATTTAAAATAAATAAAACTTGTGATTTGGTTAAATATCTGATCCTTCTGCTTTACGAAACACAAATTTGGTTTATAGCATTATTTTCTTTTTAATGTGATAACACTAAATAATAATTTTGACAATGTATTGGTTTGTAATTTACAGCGGTGTTAGGTGCTGGAAAAATCTTTAAAATTGACCTTGAAAGTGCATGAAAAGTGCTTGAATTTTACCTTTGAAAAGGTGTACGAACCCTGGTTATTCTTTAAGTGTGCTCATCGCAAGTACTACATTTAGCATCATCTCAGCTCTGTGTCTTCTCTAGCAGTTTGTGTAAGTGTTCCCATGTTCCTGCAAAGCTGACAGTAGAGGATGTGGTGTCAAGATATCCAGGTGTGCCTTACAGTCCCATGTGGAATGACACAACACAGGTGGACAGATAAAAACAGTGGGTGAGTGCATTTCTAATGGAGCATACAGACCTAAAGGGGTTCAACATGTAGCTGGTTAGCATCTATCTTACTCTTCGCTTCGGGAAGCAGGACACAGTTTGCCAGTGCTAATTACATGCCTGTTTGCTAACATCTAATTCAGAGAGACAGCTATATAGGGAAAAAGATATATATATATATGAGAGAGAGAGAGAGAGAGAGAGAGAGAGAGAGAGAGAGAGAGAGAGAGAGAGAGAGAGAGAGAGAGAGAGAGAGAGAGAGAGATTTGGGAGCAGCTAAACGTAAAAGAACTAAAAGTGAATAATGACATGTCATGGGGCACTCACTCCGCTCATGGGCAAAAAATCTCAAATCCCAGAACCAAAAGAACTGCAACAGAGACAAATTCGATTAGCCAAGTGAAGCGGAGCAGCCACGGGAGGGGATGTGTGTGTGAATACATGTGTGTAGGTCAGGTTGTGCCATCTTTGTGTGTGTGCTGCTGTAGTATGACAGAGCTGAGGAAGGTGAGGTGCAATAGCCGTCATTGTCAGCAGTTGTAGCATTTAGTATGTTATTATCTGTTAAAACGTGGCATGATCCAATGTTTTGATGTTAAGCTCACCTCAATTACTATAATTATTTAGAACTAGACTTTTACATTTCCTGATGAAAATGTGAGTTGTGTTTGCCTGAGCAGAACTCACGACCACAATGCTGGAGTGTCGTGGGTGGCTGCCAAAAGTGTTCAGAGTGTTTTTTGTGTGTTGCTATGTGGTTGCTAGGTGGTTGCACACTGGCCCATATTACAAGAACCCACCACCAAACTCTACAGAAAAAAACACTTAATCTGTGGGTAATTTGCTAGTCTCCTATCCTGGTCTGTTGGCTTGTTTTACGGGTTTTAGGCACTCTTCAGCTGATAAGCTAAACCAGTTGAACCAGAGACCAGCTTGATCCAGGTAAGAGCAGAAAAAATAAAATGTATAGCAATAACCGGCATATATTTATTTAATCAAATCATAGGGAAATTAAGACAACCCTACTGTAAGCTATGAGTTTCAGCTTATTAAAAAATAATAATAATCAAAACACATTTTGTCACATGTCAATGGGGTATATTTCTATGAGAGCCACAATGATAGTAAAAAGCACATAGACATACGAATCCATATTAAACCCTGTTGCTCGTGACGATACATTGATGTCTAAAAGAAGTCATATAATGTAATTTTTGTACAAGTTAATATGATTATTTAGTGTCTAAATGAAAACTTTGTAATATACTTTAATAAAAAATTCCCATTAGCATTGTAAGAAAACACTCATGTTCACCAAGCCATTTCAGAGCATACGGCTTTAAATGATAATGAGCTTTGCTCACCCCGCCCCTCTGTTCTGTGAGGTGCTTTGACACACCACACATATACGCGTTGCCTAGACAACAGTTGAGGGGAAAGAATGGCGAGTCTCTGAGGACACATCTGTGCAACTGTATCAATTTGAACCGGAGTCGGTCCCGGGACAAGATGACAGCTTGAAAGGAAATTCGACATATAAGGCTAAACAGGACATTTCTGAATGGTTGGTTAATGTAATTTCACTCTAATTTTTCTTTGTATGTTCTGTCAGTGTAACGTTAGCGTAGTGAGATACGAATGCTATGTGTTTATTGATGAATTCGTTAGTTAATTGACAGATTGATGTTACACCTAATGCCAATACAAACTTTTTTTCTGTTAATGTAAGTTTGTCAGTGATGTATGCATTGTAATAACTGTTTCATCACAATTTTTTTTACAGTAACAGACACCGTTATAAACCAACTACATTAAGCTTAATGTAGTGTTACCACATTTGAAAACCACCGTACCCAGTTTGTAATAACACAATAACCATAAGGCATTGTTCATTATAAACGTAGGATTATGAATTATTTTGAGAACGTTGTACATAGAAAGCATGCCTAATTTAACTTACCCTGTAAACTTTAGCTGCATTTATCGTTAGGCGTGCAAGCGTTTCAAACTACACTCACTTCTTCTGGAGATACAGCAGGAACACGAAGAGCTGGTACAGATCTTTATTCAGGAGCAGCTTCTTAGCCAAACCTGCTTTATACTAACCCTCAGTTTTAAAAGCAGTCTGGTGAGAAATGCTTTGCAGTTCGCGCAAACATAAAAGCATGGAAAAAAACAAAACTCAGCCACTGCTTCTTCAGCGATTTAGCAACATCAGAATGACTGCTGTGTTCATTATTACACACCCAAGAACAGAACACCTCAATCGCTTAGACGCCATTCTGCTCCAACAGCGTATCAACAATGGCGGACTATGATGATAACAGCTCGCTCAGGGCGGATCTGAGTTGAAATGCTGCTTGTCAATCAACAATAGTGGGAGGGTTGTCTGACCGTGTGATGTCACATTGTGGAACGTCTTGATGTGAGACAGGAGAAATCATATAAGGAGATTTAAAAAAACAAACACTGGATGGATTTTTATCATTATAGGATGGTTGTGTACAGGCACTGCCTACATACATTTCCATACAATCAGCTTCTAAAAGTGCATGTGCATATGACCCCTTTAAGGCACGAAACGATCAGTGAGACACCAATCAGTATTTGTGTTATTTTCTAGCATTTAAAGAATTTTCTAGAATCTCATCTAGTATTCTCAATGCCATTACCTCCAGTAAGGTCAAAAACACTGATCATAGATATATATTTACATAGATACCTCATACCTCACTAATGAGGAATCTCTCTCTCTATATATATATGTATGTATGTATATATATGTGTGATTGCGCCGGATTGATATATATACGTGATTGCGCCGGGTTTTTGACCTTCTTCGACATAAGTAATGGCATTGGGAATATAGATGTGATTCGTCTGATATGAGGTAAAAAAATAACAAATACTGTTTCTCGCAGAAACCAATCATTTCGTGTCTTAAGACATCAATGTGTCGCCACGGGCCACAGGGTTTAAAGGTGAACTATGTAGTATTTTTGCAGTAAAATATCCAAAAACCACTAGGCCGGTGTTATATATTTTGTTCAGTTGAGTACCTACAATATCCCAGAAGTTTCCAACTATTTGTAAATTGTGAGAAAATTGCTATTTTAACTGAGGACAGGGACGTTTCAGCATTGCATTTGAGGGAGTCGCCTGTCAATTGCGTCATATCTGCGTTACCCTCGGTTTCAGCTTTTATTTGACAGGAGCGCTTTACTCTTAGCAGAGTGAACAAGTGAACGCACGGAGTAAAGTCATAACATCGTTTTGAACACACTTAAATGTATCTAATATGATAAACAGAGCTACATTACCTCAAAATCATAACCGGAAGAGCGGATCTGTGCAGGCGCCCGGCGAATGTGTCCCGTCCTGTCATAATAAAAGTCCCGGTATTCGCGAGGCGGGTATTTGTTTAACAATCGCTCCAGCAGCTGTGCTCAGGTCCATAACACTCGGTCCTACTCTGCTTTAGACTACAGTAACGTTAATAACCGCATGCATGAATGTGATTTCTGCCCGAGTCCTATTTTCCACTGGCTGTGATGAGAAGACCACATCTCCCAAGATGCTGGGCTCACACTTTGCGTCATCAAACTACGATTTGTTTTGAATAGGCGCCCTCCAGTGGACGAAAGCTGCATAGTGCACCTTTAATATGTCTATATTCATATGTCTATGTGTTTTTTACTCTCATTGTGACTCTCATAAAAATACCCTATGGATATGCATTATACGAGCAACGGTTGGAGTTAAAAATCTCCATTTGTGTTCTACTGAAGAAACAAACACACCCACATCTTTGAAACCTAGGGGTAAGCAGATAAACATCAAAATTTCATTTTTGGGTGAACTATCCCTTTAACCTTATTTCACATGTAATGTCCTGCTCAGCAAAACAGAAATCGTTTGCAAGCAAGAGCAGGCATGTCCATCAGCAGTCACCTCAGTTACCACCTCAGGGACACTCTGGGTGCTGACGAGGTTAAGCCCTGGACTAGTGTGGGCTTACTACAGGGACTCATGGGAAATGTGCACTCGTGACGAAAACTGTGACGAAAGCTTGGGTGCTGTCACATGCTCCTGTCACTCTCACTTCTGTCTCCTCTGTTGCACTGCATTAAGTCAGCCGTCACTTGTTAACTCTAAGGGTTTCCATACCTTAAACGACGAAAATCCTCTGAATCCGAAGGTGTCTCTTTCCCCATTTCATGCTCTGTTGCTTCAGCTTTCAGCCGCATGGCTATTAACAGGAGCAAGTCTGTATTTGGTGACCTTTTTATCTTTAGCTATATGAAATAAAATTGCTGAAATTACTGCTATGGCAAGGAAGTATAATATACTATTTATCCTCTGCAGCTGACATTTAATAGAGGGGAGGACAACCTTTATGCCCTTTGGCCTTGGTGGAAAATGAGCTGCTCTGAATCTATCACTTTCTGCTGGCAAGGCTAATGGCTGACTAATTGGGCTCTATAGGTGGAGAAATTGCTTCACAGAGCCGCTATGACAGTGCAGCATTTAACTGAAGATGTGGTTGTGATGGCAGGGCATCGTGACACTTAGAATATGATGCTTTATATATTCATTTCAGATACACAATGCCCTCCAGACACGTCGCAGCAGACAAATCCATTAATTTCATTGGGAATGACTTGTCACAGGGATGAAAAATGCTAGGGCTTTGTAGAAAATTATGGTCAGTCGACTCATGCAACCAAAGGTGTCGAGTGCTTCAGAGGCAGGTCCAGATGTGCTTTTTGAAATTGAATTAAAAGAATAAAATTATAATTGCAGTTTTACTGTTTACTAAAACTATACCAAATTTAAAGGGGCAGTTCACCCAAAAATTCTCTCATTAATTACTCACCCCTCATGAAAGTCATATAAAGATGACAAGTCTCTTCAGGAAATCTAGACTATAGCGCTCAATTCTATTATATTCATATTAGTTATATCTCTTCATTCATTAACTTTTTGAATTGTCAAAGTGGTAGTTGCATAGCTATCTATGCATCTATGAACTATCCTTTTTAAAAAGTTATTGAAATAAGCTGCAATAATGTATAAATATTAAATGAAATTTTTTGACATTTAGAGCACTAAAGTACTAAATTAACTAAAACTTAGGAAAATAAAGAGAGATAAATATACATATAAAAAACAAGAAAATTGGTACAAGCTACTGATAAAAATGCATTAAATGACATATAGAATGTATTAAAATAAATACATAAATTTTACAATGTAAAAATATAATAAATGTTATTAGAATTTATATTATATACTGTCTGCTGAATAATTATAGTATTTTATTTATTTGTTTGTTTATTAATATTACACAGGTACATGCATAAAACAAATTAGTGGACAAAACAATTATGTTTTTGTCCACTAGAGGGCCAGTGCCGCACCCACAACACCATCCACATTACTCCAATGCCTGTTAACGTTCTAGAAAAGGTTGCACCTTACCAATCAAACTGCTTGTTTTCACACTGTGCTGTTGTTTTAATATACTGACTAGCAAAAAATAAACGTGGCCTCTTTACGAAGCAAAATACAGTGGCACTGAAGAAGTTGACATCTGCTGAAGCCGAGAAAAACACAGAGCTCACTTTGATAGCCCTGTCATCATTTGGCTGTCACGCTCACATAAACGCCTCCTGTAATAGCACGGGTGTGAAGGATGCTGAGATGCGGCTCCAGCAATACGACGCTAATTCCGAAGACTAGCAAGCCACAGCCAGACAGACGAACGAGGACACTCAGGGGACGGGCGGCAGGGCAGGTGGCAAACAACGTGATGAGGGAATGAGAAACTAAATGGATGTCACCTCTAGCTTGCCCTGTTTGTTTTATCCTTTTTTTGGTACTTTTTATCTCAAGGCGGACTGTGTCATTCTCGCCTAACGGTGTTCCTGTGGTGGAGGGAGGCGAGTGATTTGCACCCATTCCCCCTGCTGAGATGTGACACAGATAAAGAGAGTGAGACAGTACGTCCCAACCGCGAGGGAATCGATGTGGTACCCTCACAATCCATACTTTTAATTTCCTCTCACTGTGATCCCAGAACAAGGCTTCACTTTGCATTGCCACAGAGTCTCTGCTTGATTCTAGTGACGAAGCAATGTTAATAAAAGCGGAAAGGTTTAACCAGGCTCACAATCAACAAAACGCATGTTATCAGGCAATGCCAATTAGTTAGTGTTAAAGAGATAGTTCAGCCAAAAATGAAATTGCGCTCATATCCTTGTCAAAACCTACGACTGTCTTCTGTGGAATGTAAATTAAGAAAATTATATAAAACATTTAACTTGCTGGTGAAACTTTCAAGCTTCAAAAAGCACCATTAAACTATCACAAAGTAGTCTAAACCAGGGGTTTTCAAACTTTATGATGCCAAGGACCCCCAAATATGATGAACCTTTATGACGGACCCCCTTCCTAAAATCCATCTATTTTTATGTAAGAAAAAAACAGTTTAACTGTTAGATAAATAATAAGTGTGACGTTTATAAATACAACATATTGTTTCCCAACTTAAATTGGCTATACATAATCTTGGATGTATAAACCTGAAAAACATTTTCGATAAAACATTTTTGTTTTCAACATTTCAACTTTCACAATAAATGTATGTAAGCAGTTTATGTTCTTGCCTTACAACCCCAGTGAGCGAGATAAAGGAGACTTTTTTAAAGGGGAAAGATGAAAAAGCAAACGGTTACAATTCTGGAAAGTATGTATACGACAAGAAATGAGAGAAACATTTAGAAACTAAACAGTAGAGTAGACTTTATCCATAATTGCTTTGTCTTTTTATTCTCTGAAATTTTCTGGGGACCCCTTAGAACCTTCTGGAGGACCCCTGGTCTAAACCATGTCATTTTAATAATATCTTTTCACAGGGTATACAGCAATCCTTAAGTTAAATTTACTACTTTTTAATACCTTTTTTACTACCTTCAGAATATTTTTTAAAACCATCACGACACTGAATTGCAAGTGTTAATCAGCGACCTTTCTATTATTTACATAGATTTACATAGACCTCTGAGACCACATTTAACACTTTTAATGGCCTTAAATTTGACAATTTGGATTTATCACTTTTTAATACTTTTTAAAACCCAGCGGACACCCTGTTTCAATTAATCAGTTAACCCTGTTTACAAAATTAGTCTGAATGATTTGGTTTTCAAGTTAAACTCTCTTTCTAAACAGTTATTTAAACCGAGGCCGTAGACTGTACCCGTACAGTAAAAAAAAATATGGCCGTATAGTGTACATGACGCCACTCATTAGATTCTGAAGAGCCGCTTTGAAGCCTAAAGTAAGGCCGAGCTGGCCGTTGCCATCTTAGCAGTGCTGGATAACTGACAATTACGCAAAGAGGCGGGACATGTGCGGAGCTGAGGTGATGACTAACAGACAGCAGACAAACAGCAATCTACCTGGCCACACCCTTAATTATGCAGTAATTAAACGAATTAGCTATAAAAAAAATTTTTTATAAAGCATAAAGAAACAGAACAGTGAGTTCTTTCTGCTAGAAAATAAATACATAGATCTGCTGTTAACATTTGAATTCCTTAGTGGGCTGGTGGTAGAATTTGTGTAAACACTGTTAAAGGTTACAGATTCTAATCCGCCCTCAAAAATATATATTTTTTTATTTTATTATTTATTTCCTCCCCATTAAAATCAGAGATGTTCAATTATTATATTAAGAGCATGGACACTTTTGTGTGCATTTTGTTTTGTGATTTCACCAGAAAGAAGTCTCCGCAACGGCATTAAGTGACAGATCGATGCGTTTGTCTGTGTGAAGACTGTGAGCGAGCCAAAGAGAACGTAAACCCCGCCTAGTTTGATTTGATTGGCCATCTCAATCATTTTTGACATTGACGAGCGCCGTAAGACCTGAGGCAGACCAGACTAAAATTGTCATCCTTTTTGTCATCCTGACATACAGAGCACTGCGTAATTAAGTGCAGGAGAGCAGTGCAAGAATTTCAAATATTTGGGATTGACCCCCTCAATGTCTGGTTTTACGGCACTGATTTTAACAGTTATTTAAGGTTGTATAATATTACTGCATTATTGTTAAAAAACATAAACATAACAAATCTTACCGACCCTAAATTTTATAATGGTACTGTGTTATTCCACTTATGGTAGCTTTGCGCATAATAACATCATGACACAATTGTTATTTTGGGGTGCACTGTCTATTTAAGAAGGCATCTCACTGACAGTTGTACTAAAACTCAGTGCAAGAACATCTGTTCTGAAGCATTTTTTTTTTATATCAGAGATTGTTGTGTTTTCCCATTGCATCTGCCTCCTGTCTGAGCTCATTTGCCCAATGCACTGCTGACCTTGAGACACAACTCTTCTGAGAGCATTCAAGAATAAGAATGTCTTTTAGGTATATTACACTTGAAGTGACATTAGTACGCCAGCTTTAGGACATTAGATTATTGCTGTTTTGTATCCACAGTGAGTACACAAAGAAATGTAATGGATTGCCAGAAGATGGAAGAGATGAGATTGTATTTATGAAGCTCTATGTTAGCACATGACATACATCTTGTGTGGCAGTTGTGTTCATTGTGCTCTTATTCACATGATAATGTCAAAATTATTTTTAGAAGCTATCACTTTTGCTGGGTAATATATCTCTTGTTTATAGTCTGTAACTGAAGAGTTATGTAACACGCTTTAAGGAGGCACACTTGTGTGAATCAACATTATCATGGCTCAGGATCAGATGTGTCCGTTTCCGTCACCTGCTCTTCTTCGCGATAACACATTCATCCCTGATATCGAAGCACTATCCCGACTTGGAGCAAACTTGGTATCCTTTCACTCTGCCCACAGCTTTAATCTTGACAGCTGCCTGAGCGTTTTGAATGTCCACCACATTCCGAGATCGGCTCAAAGGGAGGTGACATTTCAAATATTTCCAAAGCCTCTGTTTCCCTCCTCTGGGAAACCATTGCCCTTTTGCTCTGTTCCAGGACCAGCTAGTTCTGTCCAGATGCTTATCGTTATTGTGAGATAACCCTTAAAAAGCTGCTCTTGCAACAGAATAAAAGGGCAACATCCACCAACACCTGGTGTTTCTATGTTACCCCCACCCTCCGGCCCATCCTGCACTGGACATCCGCCTCCACGGGCCACTAGCACCCTGCCAAGCCAAACAACATGCTGCACTTGACATTCATTACTTATTGATGTGCAGGGCTTTAATTGCATCTGGGGAGCTTTCAGCCTGCTTCTTCCCAGTAGCTGGCCCTCATATACCGACCCAAACCAGCTCATTCATCGTCTCATGCTGGGCAGTTCTGGTTGACTTGCCCTTTATCAATGCATCAGCAATACAAAGGGTCTGCTGAGTTAGTAATTTATTTCCTATAATTATTCTTTGTCTATATAAAAAAAAAAAAAATTGGGGTTTTTAATATTTTTATATTGTAATAATTTTACAGTTAGTCTGAATAAATGTAGAAACAACTTAAAGATAATTAGATATTTAAATATTTGTTGTAAGGGCATCTTTTATGAATGAATGTCAGTATCACTGATACTAATACAGCTATGATGTTTCGAAGAAAAGTATTTTTTAACATTAATGATAGACATTCAACATTATAGTATCATTGAAAACTATCAATTAAAAAATGTATTAGGCTTTTTAAAAAAAACAACTGATATTAATTTAAGTGAACTTAAAACAATCTTTATTATAAACCCATTTACCTACGGTCTTCATATACAGTGGGGCAAAATTTCAGCCACCAGTTGTGAAAGTTCTCCCACTTAAAAAGATGAGAGAGGCCTGTGATTTTCATCATAGGTACACACATAGAGACAGACACATTGTCTGATTTTTAAAGAATTTATTTGCAAATTATGGTGGAAAATAAGTATTTGGTCATCTACAAATAAGCAAGATTTCTGGCTCTCACAGACCTGTAACTTCTTTAACAGGCTCCTCTGTCTTCCACTCATTACCTGTATTAATGGCACCAGTTTGAACCCGTTATCAGTATAAAAGACACCTGTCCACAACATCAAACCGTCTCCAAAGCTCCAGACTCTAAACTCCAAAACCAAAGAGCTGTAAAAAGGACACCAAAAACAAAATTGTAGACCTGCACCAGTCTGGGAAGACTGAATCTCCAATAGGTAAGCAGCTTTGTGTGAATAAATTAACTGTGGGAGCAATTAGCAGAAAATGGAAGACATACAGACCACTGATCATCTCCCTTGATCTGGGGCTCCACGTAAGATCTCACCTTGTGTGGATCAAAATGATCACAAGAACGGTGAGCAAAAATCCCAGAACCACACTATAGTGAATGACCTGCAGAGAGCTGGGATAAAAGTAACAAAGGCTACCATCAGTAACACACTACGCCGCCAGGGACTCAAATCCTGCAGTGCCAGACTTGTCCCCCTTCTTAAGCCAGTACATGTCCGGGCCCGTCTGAAGTTTGCTAGAGAGCATTTGGATGATCTAGAAGATAATGTCATATGATCAGATGAAACAAATATAATTTATTGGTAAAAATTAAACTTGTTGTGTTTGAAGGAGAAATAATGCTGAGTTGCACCATACCTACTGAGAAGCATGGGTTGTGGAAACATCATGCTTTGGGACCAGGGACGACCAGGATCCGTGTAAAGGAAAGAATGAACGGGCCATGTATCGTGAGAAACATTTCAAGTTCCTGGAGTGGCCTAGCAAGTCCCAGGAAGTCAAGCCCATAGAAAATCTTTGAAAATCCGTTTTGCCCAGCGACAGTCAAAACAGCCAAAACATCACTGCTCTAAAGGAAATCTGCATGGAGGAATGGGACAAACTACCAGCAACAGTGTGTAAAAACCTTGTGGTGACGTACAGAAAATATTTGACCTCTGTCATTGCCAAAAAAGGATATATAAGTACTGAGATTAACTTTTGTTATGGACCAAATACTTATTTTCCACCATAATTTGCAAACAAATTCTTTAAAAATCAGACAATGTTATTTTCTGGATTTTTTTTCTCATTCTGTCTTTTATATGATGAAAATTACCAACCCGATCACACATAAATGCGTATAAATAGTACGAGTGTGCAATGTCGTGGAATGTATACGGCAAAACTCATTTTGGCGTGCATATGATACGCTGTTTTTCGCGTGCATATGATACGCACTTTATGGCGTATATATGACACGCGCTTCGGTAGGTTTAGGGTGGTGGGGCGTATATATGACACGCGCTTGGGTAGGTTTAGGGTGGTGGGGGGTTCGTATGTATAATACGCCATAAAATGCGTATCATATGCACGCGAAAAACAGCGTGCCATAGACACGCCAAAATGAGTTTTGGCAAATACATTCCACGACATTGCACACTCGTAGTATTTATACGCATTTTTGTGAGAATACCCTGAAATTACAGGCCTCTCTCATCTTTTTAATTGGGAGAACTTGCACAATTGGTGGCTGTCTAAATACTTTTTTGCCCCACTGTATGAGCAATATAGAAATTGAATAAAGTTATTAAAATGTGCTGCATAAATAATGATTTAAATATAGATTAATCTTTATTAAAGTTAAAATCTTCTCCGTTACCTTTGTTCTTTGATTAACATTAATAGTCATCACAGCAACTGGTTTATTAGGCTGCTGTCACTATATCTATGAAGAGTTCACTCTGTAAATATATTTTTTGTAGTAATTCTTGGAATTAGGTATTATTCATTAATTCAGACTTTTGATTTCTGAAAGTTAACACTTTTAATTGTTTTAGATAATTAGATCAGTTGGCATGTTTAGAATGACAATCTCACTTCTCAGGTAAAAATAACAATAAATACTTCAGATAACTACAGATTTATAAAGCTATGTGCTATTGTGGTGTCCCCAACCCTCTTTATGTATAAGAGCTGTAACATCAAGTTATAATATCAGTAGATAATTTGGCAAAACCTACTTTTCATCATGACACCTGCAGTTTAACAATCTTCACAAAGATAGGACACATGCCATTTTCAGTAATGTCTTATTTAATGTCGTAATCTAGTGCACACAAAATATTGCCTTTTCACTTTCCTAAAGTTTTAGGCAGTTAACGGTTTTAATAGTCAAGCTATTCGTTGCATTAGCATCTTCTGCCGCTAAATCCACCCACAAAGCATAGCACCTCAGTTCCAGAGCCAAAACCATAAGAGAGGGAAGAACTGCTCATTGTAGGTTGCAGGTAATATTTCATGACCTGTCATTGCCTTGGAGAAGAGAGCCATGGAACAAAGAAAAAAACAAGAACTGTCCTGTCTTTAGTTTTATTATAACCAACAGTTACAACAAAACAAAAAAAAAAGGAAGAAGAGACAAAAGACTAAATATGCCCGATTTGTATGATGTGCACGCAATCAAGCTCAATCGATCTGAGAGGTCAGGCCTGGTTTTATAGTTCTCAGAGGCCACATTTACAGCTGTCTGCACACCTGAGCAGACTGGCAATTCTCTAATATAGAGCAAATCATGTCTGCCAAAATAAATATTTGTGTTGCAGCCTTGAATGAAAGAAAAAAACTCACATTGATGTTTCTTTGTACTCTAGTCTTCTTATAAGTTCTTTCATAATTAAATTGCTGCACATACCCCATTTACATAAGATTATACTTTTTATTACATAATTTTTAGCCAATTAATTATAATTTTCTAAAGGTTTGCCATATATGTTGTTTTGAGTTTCATAGTCATGCTGGCACACTATTGTTTTTAATATGTATCTATTTGTTTTTTCTCCAAAGGAGAGGAAAACTTCTTACCTAGTACATGCAGAACTGGAAGTAGGTGAAGAACCTTTACTTATTTAACTTACTTTACTTTTGTTGATTTTACGTGGCAACCGGTTGCAAAAATCAATAATGAGAAACAGAATTCTTTGGTTTATAATCTGACATGGTCCTCCTAATATATAAAAAATATTTCCATTTAAAGACATTCTTTTTTTATGTGGCCTGTCATAAAAAGAGTTTGCTTGGCCCATATAAAGTGTGGTATTTATTCATAGGGAATGGAATGATTGCAATCCCCGGTCACAGACATGCATACCCCCTACATATTTTCCATGGGCATCTAATTAATTGTGCAGTTTTATGGTAATATGGCCTCATTCCGAGCATAATTTGAGTGATCCTTCAAAGGCTTCCTTTCCTTGGACCAGGAGGAGACTTAATTTTACGCATGCAAAGTTAACTATGGAATTTCAATAGAGAACTTTACCTTTGGGAGCATACACCATTATGAAGACATGACCAATGTTCTAGATACATCTTAACTTTTTTTGTATTGTATGAACTGCTCTGTTTTGAGTCCACACTTTCATACAGCCGGAATCATTGCGGACTCAGCAAAAGTGTGCATCGAGGCCACATATCTTCATGCATAAGCGGCAGCCATTAGTCCACAAGACCGAAAGTGCATATAAAGTGTGCCATCTGGGACAGGGCCTTAGATCCTGCCTGTATTTCCAGGAGGCCACATACAGTGTGTTATAGGTAAGAAAGCAACTGAATGCTATATCAATTGATATTCATTCATTTTGCAGTCACTTTTAACTCTTTCCCCGCCAAACACAGAATTTTCCGTTATTTATGAAAAAACGCATCAAGCCAAAAAACTAATTTTCCTGGTATCCGTGTTTTCATGTCATCATCAATAAACAGCATATGAATCCAAACTGCCTAATGTTACTGAATGAGATGTGGACCCAGGACGAGCTACAGGACTGTGAAGCATTAGGGCTGTTGATGGACTCCATCTCCTCCATCTGTGTTTGATTATTGCTCTGAATCTGATCTGGAAACAGTCTTTCACAAAAACGTGATTTTCTCAGCTTTTTATTTGTTTAAAAGAAGAGGGTCAGCTCTGTCTTTTTACATATTGCATACTCAGATATTCATAAAACAAAATATTCTATGGGCTATTGCATTTTGGTAAAAATGTTCAAAAACCCTGGCGGTGGCTTTAAAAAAAAAAAAAAAAAAAAAAAAAAAACGCTGGTGGGAAAAGAGTTAACCAAAGTGAAACCATGAAAATGGAATTTGTGTATAATAGTAAACGTCTCACACATTTATTATGAAAAAGGGATTACTGTATGCCCCCATTGGATGTAAATATAGAATTGAATTTGTCTAATAAATTCCAGTCACACAAAGGAAGAATTTCATAAGTCCAAAACATAAATAATGACATCCAATCAATCATTGATTTTGACAAATTTTTTATTCCCTTTTTTCAGACATATTTCACAGAAGTAAGTTCAATACAGGGAAAAAAAATAGGGTAGTAAATATTGAAAACAAAAAAATTATTTTTCAATTTTATATATAAAAGTTTGGCAGTTTGAACAGTGAATTCTATAGTTGTGTGTAATTGAATGTCATGTACTGTACATATATATATATATATATATATATATATATATATATATATATATATATAATGTGACAATCAATATGACATTCTGGGTCACAACTTTAAAAACATTATTCGAGTGCAGACCGACATGTTTGTGACCCCATGCCATGTTTCACCTGTACAATTCATGTCATTTCCTGGTTTTCTTTGTGTCGTGACTGAATACTGCTTCCCTAAATCCATTTGCCTGTCTGGAGATGCCGAAGGAGCTGTGTGAGAGTCTTATCCTGTCTAGCTGTCCTTTACTTTAAGCAGCAATGATTGAGTGAACTGCCCGACGAGAGCTAAATGAATGAAGACGTGCCCTTTGCATCCAGAATCTTCCCTTATTAACTTTGATGTCTGTTTAGTAAAACACAATAAAACAGGGCTGAATCTGTGTTTGCCTCGCTTTTGAAAAACTCTGGGATTGGTTTGAAAATCGATTTATGTCATATGAAGGTCAAGCCTAGGGAATTACTAGAATCTGTTATGTGGGTCCAATTTTTTTCTCTCCTGGATAGATTTTTATAATGTGGAAGAGCACAAGAACATAAATGCAAGTAAAATCTGTTGCAGTTGTGTGACCATTTATCTTACTAGGAAGTGACATCACGTGTTGAGTGCATGGTCTCCTCATCCCTCCATATTAAACGACAACGACAACACAGGACAAAAGCAGTGAAATCCGTGAGCCAGCATGCTGATAGACTTCCCCCGTTCCCCACGCCGGTTTCTAATCTGCATGCCGACAAATTCTTTGTGGATATTCGGATTTCCTCACCATAGCAACAGAGCTGCAAAACCGCGCTGTACAACCTCTCATCAGACACAGTCGTGCCTGGGCATCGCACGGCACGCGGGAGCCAGACGAAAGGGAGATAAGAAGAGGAAAGAGAAGGGAAGAGCGCACCGCTGCCATATAATTCTCTGTGGGAATTCTCCTCATTAGGACCATGACAGCTCAGTTACAACGGCTCCAAAGTGCCAAGGGTCATGTTAACAGTCGGCGGCCGAGCATGAATTCCTGCACTCAGCTGAGAGACAAATGGAGGGATGCAAACATTTCACTCTTTGCTCACCATGGCAGAGCCTCTCTATGCTGAATCCTTTTGTGTCAGACTTCGATCAAGCGCGGGTTAATTTCGAGGCTGGAAGATCCCCCCTCCCTCCTCTTCCACGTTGCCGTGCTTCTGATTTTCCACTCATTCTGCCTCTCTGGTCTCTGTTTACCTCTGTCTGCTGAATTCTCCACCCCTTTCTCTCAGTCTCTCATGCTTTCGTGCTCCCTCCCACAGCTCGCTCTCTCTCCTCCCCTCGTGCCTTCAAAGCCAGCAGTCTGCTCATCACTCCAGGGCTGCTTGCTACATGATCTCTTGGAAAACAGCGTCCACGTCTTGCTCGAGCTGCTCCATGTGCAAGCCTTAAGATTTCTTGCCCAGGACGGCAGGATGCTCCTGCGCTGGCACTGATTCCTCTATTTCTCTTCTCGATTTCCCCTTCCCCTCCCCTTTCCTAATCTCCTGCCCTCTGACCCTGATCCCCTTCACCCCAGAACCCTATTCCCTCTCTTTTCCCCTTCTTTCTTGACCATGTTGCCATGTGTCTACCGGCTCCAGCCTGTCCTTGCCTTGCTCTCCTTCACTTTGTTGACTCAAGGGGAAAATTGTCCAGCCACCTGCCTTTGCCCAGACCCTCACACTGTGGACTGTAGCGGCCGCGGACTTACCCGTCTTCCGGACGAGATCCCCTTGGACGTGCGGAGGCTGCTGTTGGCGGACAACTGGATCCCACGAATCCCTTCGGACTTCCTTGTGCTCTACAGCGACCTGGTCTACCTGGACCTCCGCAACAACTCGCTCTCACACATTGAGCCGGGCACCCTAAGCACTTCTTCCAGGCTGGTTTTCCTGGATCTCGGTTGCAACAACCTAACCGAGATCCCCAAAGGGACTTTTGGAGAGTCGAGGAGCCTAATTAAGTTGCGCTTAGGCAACAACCCATACCTGAGCATGGTCAATGAAGATGCTTTTATGGGTCTTACCTCCTTGCGTGAACTAGAACTAGAACGTAATGCCCTGTCTGGGCTACAGGTGAGTGCCCTGAGCCAGCTGCCCTCCCTTCGGGTCGTTAGGTTAGAGGGCAACCCTTGGGTGTGCAACTGCAACTTTGCCAACTTATTTACCTGGCTGGTGGAAAACAGTCACAAGCTTCCCAATGGTAAGTCCTTGAATTTGAATTTTAACTATTTTAGCTTGTTGAGCATTGTCTGACTGTTGCATTAATCTTACTGTACGACAAGATTCTTAGCTATTTATATTACTCCAGATTAAACAAGGGACCTCTTCCTCTGATCTAAATTTAGCTCTCTCCCACCCCTTCAATGACTACAAGGGATTTCCAGAGTAATGACAGATAAATGAGGACAGTGCCAAAACATTGTGCGATGTTTAAGTATGCTGTGGTGCCCTTATCCTCTACAGAGCTCACATTATGCATTCCGTATGGGGATGTGGTTTGTGATCATTAGGCATGCTACGCATGCCGAACACCTGCTTATTCCCCCCAGACCAGCGTGCTTGTGTGTGTGATATATCAGTCGGTTATGGACGTGCTATTTATATGGGAACTTTCATCAATTGCTTCTTGCTGGGATATTGCTCTGCTTTTCATTGGGGTTACAGTGATGGAAAAACCTCTTTATACTGATTTGTGATTCGTTTGTGGTAGTGTTCACAGAGGTTATAGTGATAGTTCACTCAAAAATATGAATATAATTAATTCACTTACATGTTGCTCCAGTAATGTTCTGTATGGCTTTCTTTTTTCAGCGGAACATTAAAGAATAATAATTGTAAGACTGTCTCTGTGTTTTTGTCCATACATGGAAAGTCAATGGGTTCCTGTGTTGTTTTGGACCCACTGACTTTTACTTGATGTACAAAAACTATTCTTCAAATTATCTTCTTTTATGTTCATTGGAAGAAAGACGTTTGGAACAACATGAAGTTTTGTAATGATAATGGAATTGTAATTTTTGGGTGAACTGTCCATTTAAGGTATTTAATGTATGATTGACCGTAACTTTGTTCTGTACTGTGGCACAAGCATTATTTTTAAAAATAATAATCCTACCATAAAAACAATATCATTTTGTATCGTAATATACAGTATATTAAAGTAAGATATTAATACCCTCAATGTACCTTGGTATATAGCCATAGTACTGTTTAAAAGTGTAGTTCAGTATAAAAGATGCTTGTTTTAGGATAAATGTTCAGGTATAATCTCCAGACTCAGACATAGTCATACATTTTTTTTGTGAGACCGAGTGCGAGAGAGAATATTAAAGAGCAAGCATCATTCATAGGAGAAGGGTTGCAATAGTAGAAAAAAAAAACTGCTTATATAGAGATTTGGTACATTTTCTGATAAATAAAGCTCTGTGAAATAAATCAAGATTTTCCACTAGACACTTTATTTGATATTCATCAACATAAATATTAGAAAGAAGCATATTTACTCTCTTTATATTGCTGAAAGTTAGACATAAATTCCTTTAGAGACTGAATAGTAAATACATATTAGTGTATATTTTACAAATAATAAGATGAAGTAAAATACAAAAACATTAATCTGTTTGTTTTTTCTCGATACATATAAAACATTTCTCACATTCTGTTTAAATAAATATTGTATACATCAATACATGTAACCTATCAAACTCACAAGCAGCATAAGCCCATAAATCAGATGGTGAATAAAATGATCCTATCTCCCTCAATCTATCTACATGCTAGATTATACTGCAAGAAGACAGGGAGATTTACAACTTGAAATTGTATATGCAGTCCTACTCATCATTTCTCTGTGGATAAAATGGAAAATAGATAACTCTGAACAAACACTGTATCTAATGGGCAAACACCACTCAGCCCCAGAGCTCCATTAGGTGTTATTTAGCTGAGCTGCTTGCGCTTTGTTTACATGTGTACATGACCTTACTTTAGCGAAAGGAGAAATTAAGAGCTGCCCTTGTAAAGTAACCACACAATGGCTAATAAAATGCAGTTCTCATGAGTGCTGTGAAACATACAAATGCCCGGTTTTTTATCTAAAGCCCAAGTCTTGGCCAGGGCTGGAAGTTTAAAATCAGTGAGCCCTAAAATGTGAGATAAAATTATACTAATTTTTGTTTTATTTTGCTGATCAACATATGTGGATTTTAAGATGTTTGAAGGCCAAAATTCTTTATAATAAATAGCTTTCAAAACCATGTTGGTGGGCAGTAGAATATTTGTCATACCTGCTCTCTCCTCATTTCATCACTCTCTCATTTCCATCACTCCCTCCTCATTTACATCATTCTTTTTAAGGCTTTCTTTTTCTCTCAGTCTCCTTCTCTTGCCCTGTGTCTTCCCCTCCTAAAGCTGAGCTTTGACTGATAGTGAATTTATTTTCAATTTCTTTTCGTCTGCGTCAGAGAACAAAATAAACAAAGGGTCAACTAATAAATAGCCTATATTTTATAAAGCATTTTCTTAGACAAGTATATTCACTGAAGGCCACGAACACTAGGTAAATAAGTTAAGTAAATTAATTCACAATATGTAACGTTACACATTCACTATCTTATAATTTTATTAGTTTGAGTGATTATTTTTGTAGGTTGTTAAAAAAAATGTAAATCCTAAAACAGCTATCAAGTACAAAATGTTTAGTTTAGCTACTTACATCTCCCACCATTTACTGACACTGCGAAAGGCAAATTTATGAATTCTCTTCATCACGGCATGTTAGTGGGTGGGATATATTAGGCAGCAAGTGAACATTTTGTCCTCAAATTTTATGTATTAAAAGCAGGAAAAATGGGCAAGTGTAAGGATTTGAGAGAGTTTGACAAGGGCCGAATTGTGGTGGCTAGACGGTCAGAGCATCTCCAAAACTGCAGCTCTTCTGTGGTGTTCTTGTTCTGCTGTGGTCAGTATCTATCAAAAGTGTCCAAAGGAAAGAACAGTGGTGAACCAGTGACAGGGTCATGGGCAATGCACGTGGGGAGCGGAGTTGTTGCTTACCTGCGGAACACATAGCACCAGGATGCACTATGGGAAGAAGGCAAGCCAGCGGACGCAGTGTGATGCTTTGGGCAATGTTCTGCTCGGAAACCTTGGGTCCTGCCATCCATGTGGATGTTAATTTGGCACATGCCTCCTACCTAAGCATTGTTGCAGACCATGTACACCCTATCATGGAAAGGGTATTTCCTTGGTGGCTGTGGCCTCTTTCAGCAGGATTCCAGCAAAGCAAAAATGGTCCAGGAATGATTTGAGGAGCACAGCAACGTGTATGAGGTGTTGACTTTGCCTCCAAATCTCCCAGATCTCAATCCAATCGAGTATCTGTAGGATTTGCTGAACAAACAAGTCCGATCCATGGAGGCCCCTACCTCGCAACATTTCAGGACTTGAAGGATCTACTGTTAACATCTTGGTGCCAGATACCACAGAACACCTTCAGGGGTCTAGGGGAGTCCATGCCTTGATGAGTCAGGGCTGTTTTGGCAGAAAAAGGGAGAGCAACACAATATTAGGAAGGTGGCATAATGGCATGCCTCTGAAAAATACAGAGGTCCATATCTTGGTGACCTCATAGATGGCTATGGCCATTGTCCTGATTAAATCTAAGTCCTGTCTGTGAAACCAGGCCCTAGTCTTTGGTAAAAGTTTCTGATGCAAGCACAATGAACAGAAAATCATCTTGACTATCATTTCACAGTGCTATTGTCCTTATTTTCGCTAATGTCCACTTCAGTTTGGTCTTTAAAAAGAAGTTTGTGCACTGGGTAAAATATGAGATCCCTCAGTGGCTCTGACAAATACATTTATCATGGGTTTTCAAAGCAGTCATTAGAGGGTAATAATGAATTGTACGAGAGAAGGGAGCCAAACTCACATCAGCATCAGCGTCAGCAGCAGACGGGGAGCCAAAAGCGGAGCCAGGCCTCCGGCGTACCCGCCAACAGGCCCACCGTAGATGCACTCTGAAATTGAGTTAGGAGCGCACATCTCACCTCATGTTTTCCACTTAGTTCTGCATTACTATGCACTTATGACTTCAGGATAGTTGGTTTTATAGTTCAGGACAGCTGGTTTTAACCACAAGCAGCCTAGAATGACCTTTGGAGCGGACATAAAGAGCCGCCTGGACTGTGCATGGACAGCAAGTCCTAACAGGCAATTTATTTATCTAGAGACGGACTTCACTTACGATGATATGATGAATGAGAGTATCACCCTAATTCATTAAGATTTAGTGACTGATGTGTTGTTATCTAATCAACAACTGCTGCAATTATTGATTTGAATACAGTAGATTATGCTTGGTGCATTGCATTTCAAAACGAAGATATGAGATAGTAAATTCTCTGGAGAAATTGAGTAGTGTATAATGAAATGGTGTATTCTGCCTCAAGGTTTAGGAAAATGGAATTTTAAATCAAATAAACGTCGTAGCTGTCAGAGGAATGGTTTATTACCCTCTTGAACCCTTACGTTGAACCGCGGATCTCACCCGAGATACTTTGCGCTGGTCAGACACAATTCGCAAATGCATATCTGCGTTATCAGAGCTCACCGTGGATTATCCTCTTAATGAGAAGATGGATTTCCCAGCAGCAGGAACTATCAGTCCTTCTATTTCGAGCTGCATGAGAAAAATGATAAGGGAAAGAAACTGCTGGATTAGAAACTGAAAATATTACTGTAGATTATCCTCTCACCATTTTTCTGGACTCTGTTACATCCTGCAATTCACATTTGTTCTGATCTCAGATCATCAGCACTACATTATTCCCAACGTTGAGTTTCTAGGTCATTGTTTACTTTTTTACTGTCAAACTATTAAAAATTGTAATCAAATTAATTACATGATTTTCATTATATCTCGTAATAAAATGAAATCAATATTAAATTAATGATACTATTATTGATAATTCAAAGTCATTATTATTAGTGACATTTATAAGCATTTAATGGATTGATTGAATTCCAAAAAGTGCCTTTAGAGGTCAATATATTGTTTGTTTGATTTCCGTATCTTTGAGAAAGGGCCATTTGTATTGTTTGTATTCTTTCTAGTAATTGAATTATGTACTTTTTTGTGACTGTGCACTTAATTCTCTTTCGTGTGTTGTTGTCATTATCATAGAGACATCTTGCATTGCCTGGTTGAAAGAGGATTTCTTGGGTCAGGTCCAATCAAATTTTCTTATAGCTTCTAAAAAAATGGACATTATTTTTTTTCTGTTTAAAATTGATTTTGGTAATGGGCTTTAGACTTAGTCTTCCCTAGATATTCAAATAGTCATATTCATTAGAAACATTGTGGGATCCCAGAATGACTATTTTTTTTCTCAACCTCTCTGCCATTGCAATTCACATTTCAGATGCAATTATCTACCATATCATGCAAACTGATGTTCAGCTGAAATGTTAAGTATGCACTTCAGTTCAATAGCATACTATATGCGATCTGTATTTGTGTGTTCAATACATAAGTACGCGGCATCACTATGTTTGACAGATGGAGACTCGTTTGGAGAGTAGAGAGTATCTAGATAATCCTCTGTGAGCATCAGCAATCAGAATAGATGAGAGCCCATTACAGTCGATCACTGCCAAGCCTGGTTTATATCAAGACCAAATCACTTGAGCTAACGGTCACAGGGAACAATTTTTAAAGTCTATATTTGTCCTCAAAGTTGATATGTTAGAAGCAGAAAAAAAAAAAAAAATTATATATATATATGCCTCCTCTGGCTTTCCTCCTTACTATAGTGTCCAAGCGACACACACATACAGCCATCCACATGATGTAAAAGAAAACATGATTCATCCGACCAGACCACCTTCTTCCATTGCCCCGTGGTCCAGTTCTGATGCTCACATGCCCATTGTTGGCGTTTTCATACCCTGACTGGTCTGCGGCTTTGCAGCCCCATTCGCAGCAAACTGCGGTGCACTGTGTATTCTGACACCTTTCTATCAGAGCCAGCATTAACTTCTTGAGCAATTTGAGCTACAGCCACTTGTCTGTTTGATCAAACCACACAGGCCAGCCTTCGCTCCCCACGTACATCAATGAGCCTTGGCCGCCCATGACCCTGTCACTGGTTTACCACTGGTCCTTCCTTGGATCACTTTTGATAGATACTGACCGTTGCAGACCGGGAACACCCCACAAGAGCTGCAGTTTTGGAGATGCTCTGATCCAGTCTTCTCACCATCACATTTTAGCACTTGTCAAAATCACTCAAATTCTTATGCTTGGCCATTTTTCCTGCTTCTAACATATTAACTTTGAGGACAAAATGTTTACTTGCTACCTAATATATCCCACCCACTAACAGGTGCCGTGATGAAGAGATATTCAGTGTTATTCACTCTGCCTGATCAGTGTCTGTACACACACACACACATACACACACGCACACAAACATAGACAGAGACATATATGGCTCTGCTTTTATTGACACCATTGATTCTACGCTTATCGTGGCCGGTGTGTAGCTAGTACAGGCTTGTTCTCAGCTTGTTTGTGCTAGTACTCTTTCACACATTTTGATTTCCCATGTGCACATGTGATCATACGCCCCTGAACACAGACTAGGCAGCCTGGCAGAGTGGGTTACATTGGATAATGGATGATGTAATGATTTAATGGATGATTGGGCCCGTTACTCTGTGACCTTTGAACTATGTCTGGTAGATGAAGGCAAAGAGCTAGTCACTAGGCGTGTCATTTAACAGATGGATAAATATTGTGAAGTTAAATCCGTTCAGAAAGTGAGCAGATGTTATCCACTCGGCCTTGTATTATACAAATAAGAATAAAGTGCCTTTTTAATAAAATCAACATAAACGTGTCAATCAATTCGTTTAATGAAGAGGATCAAATGCGATTTATGAAATGAGAGTGGGATAAGAAGAGTTGCCCATGACCCCTGCCCCCCTTAATCTAACCAACTGTGCATATTTTTTAACAATGTGACCGTGTATTTAGAAAGACAATTTGTAGACCCATGATATGCCTGCTTGTGATTAAGCAATGCACATGATAAAAGTTTTACAATATGAAATCCATGTGAAAATGGACTATTTTACTCTTTGTTCACAAAGTGTCCTCGGGAGAATGTGCTTAGGGAACTTTCTCAGTCCAGCCTCAGTCTCCGCTATGAATCTTTTATGAGGGAAACAAGTGTAAACATGATCCACTGCTGTCATCACTGCTCATGGTTGAAACAAAACAAAGCGCATCTATAATTAACATCACCTGTGACCTCAGACTGCCCTGACCAGTGAAAAAGGAACCTGAAGGGACTCGTTTTAACTGCTTTACAACCAGCTCTTTCCACCCAAGACGTGTTAACAGAAACCTTATAAACCACACTCAGATTGAGATGATTCGTTGCCGTGAGATCAAAGGGATAGTTCACTTAAAAAGGAAAAGGATTCCATAATTTACTCACCCTCAAGCCATCGTAGGTGTATTCTTTCAGAAGAGAATCAGAATCAAAGCTATATTTTAAAATGTCCTGGCTAATCCAAGCTTTATAATGGCAGTGAGTGGCAGCCAAAAATGTAAAGCCCCAAAAAGTGCATCCATCCATTATAAAAGTACTCCACACAACTCCAGGAGGCGAATAAAGGCCTTCTGAAGTGAATTGATGGGTTTGTAAGAAAAATATCCATATTTAAAAATGTATACAGTAAAATATCTAGCTTCCGGCAGACCTCCTTCTGTATTTAACTTACGAAGAAAGTGTAGTGCCTCTTGCAGTTCATTACGCTACATCTGACGACCTTTGGCCCCGTTCACACTGCAGGCAAAAGTGGCCCAAATCTGATTTTTTGGGGGTCAAATGACCAGGTCAGACTTCTTCAGAAGTCACTCAAATCTTCTGAAGTCAAATCTACTCAAATCTAGCCCAGATCAGATTTTTTCAAATCAGATTTAGACCACGTACACATGTGGTCCTGAATCAGACCCAGATCTGTTTTTTTCCAATGCGGCCGCAGTGTGAACAACCAAAGCGGATTTAATGCGGATATGATGTGTATTTTATGTCAATCTATGTCGACATTTGTCACAATTATGCACCAGCGAGTTAGCCCTAGACACAACAGACACAGACAGTAACATTAAAAACTTGACTAGATATGGAGAACAGCGATGGAGCGAGTCAGTGGAGGGAGAGTGAGGTGTTAGACCTAATTAGTATATGGGGAGATACTTCAATTCAAGCTAAACTAGAAGGATCCTACCGTAACCGCTCCATTTTTTAAAGCACATGAAATGGAAGAACGGGGACACAGAAAAACATGGCTTCAGTGCCAAAGGAAGGTGACAAAAGGCCAAAATAACCAATTTTGCTCTCTTTCTTTTCATTCTTCTCCTCTTCAGCACCTGCTCATTAATGTTATGACTTCCATTACACAAACATGTTTAAATAAAAGTGAAAATGCTTACTTCCTCTATAACCTCCCGAACTTTAGTGCAACAGCGTGCTGCGTCTGATGTAATTGATATTGTTCTTTTGCACATGAGGGTTAGTTTGAAACCTGAAACAGTTCACACTGGAATCAGATTTAGGCCACATTTTAAAAGGTAATGTGAACAGCCAAACAACAAATCAGATCTGAGCAAATAATCAGAATTGAGCATTAGGACTTGCGGTGTGAACCGCAAACTTTGTTGTGCTAGTCACACTTTTTCCGTAAATTGCATCCTAAAGCATGTATTTTATAGCCTGGATGCCAGCCAAACTTAGCCCTGCCCACACATTTTTTAGGTCGGGCAATTCGGTCTGGCTTTGCTCCATAGAGTAGTAATTATCCCCGAACAGAAACAGTTTGGACCAATGAAATCATCAGGGCGGGCTTTAGACGATGACGGACAGATGATCAACAGTGACGTAATCATGCACGTCATCAAAGGGGCTAGAATTATATTTGATCGAATCCTAAACAGAGAGCTTGTTTGTATATGCATTCACCATCACAATTTCTCTCAGAAAGGACGATCATGTTGGGTAAGTACTCTGTGTATCATTAAATTATTTTACAACACTGGCAAAGATCGTGTATTCCAGCCTGATTTCAGCTCGCGTGCAGACAGGGTTGCCAAGTTTTTACAACAAAACGCGCCAACTACTAGCCCTAATAGCTTTTTGGGGGGTTCTTCGGGGAAAAAATGGCGTTTGGGGTGTAAAATGTGTGTTATTTTGGCAAGGTTGCCTGCTAAAATTCGCACTCAAGGGTCTATATCACATAATAGTCGCTTCAACCCGCGGACATAGAAAAGAACCCGCGGAAAAAACGTGGACTTGGCAACAGAGTGCAATTGAACTCTGTTGACATTTGACAATGCGTCGCTTCGTTGCTCTGATTGGTTGTTGGTCTGTATAATCACAGCCCAATGGAGCAGTTTCAGACTCATATTCTGACTACAATTGAGTATGACCACGTCAGGCTATGTGTTTTACTTTATAATCTGTAAAATATGGTTTTTATTCTTAGAAAAAACAATTGATTCACTTCAGAAGGCCTTCGTTAACCCCCGTGTGGATTACTTTTATAATGGATGGATGTACTTTGGGCTTTAAAATCTGAGCTGCCATTCTCTGCGACTATAAAGCTTGGATTAGCCAGGACATTTTTAAATATAACTCTGATAGTATTCATCTGAAAGAAGAATGTTATATAATCCTAGGATGGCTTGAGGGTGAGTACATCATGGGGTAATTTTCACTTTTAGGTGAACTATCACTTTAACTGTAAATGTTTCCTGGGACTTGAACCCGTGACCTCAACAAGTTGATTCACATTCTGTGTCATAAAACAATCTGCTTGAATAAAAGACTTTAGGTTACCGCCTACTGTCTTCTATTTAATCAAGTGATCAAAATATAACCTGTTATAATAAATTAAACAGGTGGACAGAAATGGCACAAAAAAAACCAACATTATAATTAAATTAATTTCCACCATCTGGCATGTCCTAGGCTGCATATCGACTGGCATGCTGTACTTTCTGCATACGATATATCTTTATTATGTAACAGAGATCAAATAAATCCTCGGCACATAGTTTGTTTTTAAATACATGCGGTATGTTCTGCCCCCACTGCGGTTGTAATCAAGCTCTGGGTCATGTCTGCTGGTGGCTGCTGGCATGTTTCCATAAGTGTGATAGTGTTTATTTTTGCATGCTAAAATAACTTCACTGTAGGCTTTATGCTGCAAAAGGCATGCGGAGTATGTATAACTGCACCACTGTTAGCTATCCCATGTGTGTGAGTCCCTTGTTCGAGGGAAACCCCTCCTGATTTGAATGAGTCACGCATGGCTGTTGCTGACACAGGACCGAAAGCTTCTTTACTATAATATCTCACTTGCTAATTCTCTACCTCCCCTTGACCTTTGTGTGAGCTTCATCTGTTCCAGTGATTTTCTTTTTAAATGCTAATACATGCAGAATAGTACCATTTTTAGAGCTCAATCAAACAGCTCATACTTGTACCTCCAAAGAGAGCCCTTGAGTGCTTGTGCAGTGTATTACAAGGTAGAGAGCAAAGCTAGAGTTAAGCTGAGGTCAGGCAAGGTTGTCAATATGCTGAAATGCACACCCGCCTATTCATGCATCTACAGTCAATGGTCTGAATGGAGTTGGAGATAGGGACGATGCCAGACTCCAATATCAGGCTCACGTCAGCCGAGTAAATCAATCACTGGCAAGAGAGTGTGTTACACCGGAGCATTCATTCCTCTTACCAGACGCTAATTTTGAATGTAATCCATCAAGTGCCGGCAATCACCTGGCCGTTCGCTTGATGACATTTGAATCCCTATCTCGTTCACTCCCTTGTATAATGCCGCAGGGTTCACTATACAGGAAAGAAGTAAATGATATTAGGGTATTTGGTCCCACTTTATAATGAGTGTCTTATACTGATGTTTACTACCGTGTATTAAAGCTGCTTTCAGTAACTTTTTTTGTGTTTTTTGTGCGAATAGTGTTTTAATCTTACTCTGAAAACTTATATCATTATATAAAGTGTTTATATTGGGACTATTTCAGACCGGTCTGGTAGGAACCGCTGCGGAGGAGCACAGTCACTGCGTGACTCGTCATAGACATAAACAGAGAGAAGTAGTTCCGGCTGCAATGTTCTTCCTCAAGATGCATGCAGTTCTGCTTAGTAACATCAAAAAGTTACGGACTGCAGCTTTAACATACATGTTTTTACATTGTAAATATATTTTATATATACAATGTAATACATATATACATAATTATAAAGCATACATAATTTTAAACACAGATTTATATATATGTGTGTGTGTGTGTGTGTGTGTGTGTGTGTGTGTGTAATATATGTGTGTGTCTCAATTCAGAGGCTGCATCCTTCAAAGCTAAAGTGCAACCACACAAGTTTGCGATGCTGTTTGCGAATGCTCGTTGGAACTATAGTTCCGGGAAATGCGACTGGTTGAACTATATTGATAACGACGGAACTTGCGACTATAGTTGGCTAGCAATGCTTTTGCGGAATGCGCACAGACCATTCTCTTTGGAAATGCACCCCAAATAAAGAACAGGGTCAGAATAAATGTTAAAACTGATTTCTTTTTGACAGAACCAGGCTGTCTCCCTGTAGCAAAACTTATTTAGGTTGAAAGGTCAGAGAAAATCCTGGACACATGTTTGACAGAAGACTATCTTTTGACAGTCACGAGAGAGAGAGAGAGAGAGAGAGAGAGAGAGAGAGAGAGAGAGAGAGAGAGAGAGAGAGAGAGAGAGTGCGTCTAGGCACAGCTCGTCTCAGAAGTTCTCATTAGAAGCAAGCTAGTGTGATAGTTTTCCTCTGGGCCTCTTAGCGCTATCCTGGAATCTGACCACTGAGTGTTCACAGCTCTGCTTTCACAGCCGAGGGTGTGAAAAGGCCTAGTCTCTTTTACAGCATTTACAATGTTAACATGCACCTGAAGTAAAATACACAAGTAATTTATCCTAAATATACTGTATACTGATTCATATACCTGTATTTTTATAGTTCCTCTAACAAGACATTGATTGTGGCAGGGTAAACAAAGTAAAAGTTCGATTTCTGAAGTTTTATGGGACATATTTAGTTGGATATTAATGTATTTTAATCAGTATCATAATGATACTGTTCAAAAGTTTTGGGACAGTAAGATTTTTTTATAAGATTAAAAAATTAGAAGAAGAAAAAGATGTATAATAGTGTAATAAATAGTGCTTTTAATCAGCAAGGTGGCATTAAATGTATCAAAAGTGACAGTAAAGACATTTATAATATTACAAAAGTTTGTTCATTTGAGCTTTCTGTTCATCAAAGAATCCTGGGGAAAAATCCTGAAAAAAATATATTTTTTTCCACTAAAATATTACAGTTGATGCATTTTTGAGCATGTTTCTTAAACACCAAAACAGCACATTTAAGATTTCTGAAGGATAATGTGAGACTGAAGACTAGAGAAAATCTGCAAAAAAAAATCTGCTTTACCATCATAGAAAAACAAAACAAAAAACATTTTAAAATATATTTAAATAAAAAAGAGTTCTTTGAAAGTGTAATAATATTTCAAAATATTATTCTTGTCTGTATTTTTGTTCAAATAAATGCAGTCTTGGTAAACATAAGAGAAATCTTTCAATAACTTCTTACCAACCCCCATACTTTTGAAGGATCCGTACAAAATTATTAAATGGAAAATTTTACAAGCTAAGTGAGTTGATTTATGTGAAGAAATGTATATAAAAATGCTATTTTATAATCGGAAAATAAATACTATTAATATAAAAATATAAAATTCTTTATCCACTAGGCTAGAAATCTAGACGCACCTTAGGCTAGTCAAGCAACTTTCCATTGGATTGTGAGCTGGAAGAACTAAACTCTGGTCAAGCCAATCAGATTGTGTATGGAGTCAGTAGGCGGGCTTTATACATAATGACAGCAGAATTGCGACAATTCCACGTGCTTCTTGAAAACAGAAGCTGCCGAACGGCGGTCTTTCGAATCTGCTTTGACCTCCACTCTGACATGGAGTTAAGCTTTTCTCTGAGAAAAGAACGGCACTGAAGTCATACTTAAGAAAGGAAGATGTGTTCGGAGTTTTGCCGACTGGATACAGTGGAAGTTTAATCTATCAACTAGCTCCGCGTCACGTTGCTCTGGTTGGTTATAGCGCTATCCTCGTGCAGAGGGAGTTTGAAAGACAAACGTTTATCCCGCCTCTTGGATTGAGCTCTGTCAATGGTGAGTTTCCAGACCAAACATCTTAATGTGGGTCTGGCTTCGCAGTAGCCTATATCTAGACATGCCCTAGTGGCAGCAAATCTAATCTGCCCGCGAGTGTCATCTCAACTCTCAATAACCTTCTGATCTGTAAACGCCAAACTCTAGTCAGGCCAATCACATTGTGTATAGAGTCGGTGGGTGGGGCTTAACATAATGACGACAGCCGAGTTGCCCTTGCGTGCTTCTAGTAAACACAGAAGCTGGCGAACGGCAGTCTTTCAGCTTAGACCGTGACTCTGGAAGACTTGGAGTTAAGCTTTTCTCTGAGAAAAGAACAAAGAACGGCACTGAAGTCATTCTTAAAAAGGGAAGATGTGTTCTGAGTTTTGCCGACCGGATACATCGAATGTTTAATCTATCAACAAGCTCTGTTTCACCTTCGTTGCTCTGGTTGGTTGTATCGCTATCCTATCGTGTGCAGAGGAAGTTTGAAAGACAGCCGTTTATCCCGCCCCTCGGATTGAGCCCTGTCAATGGTGAGTTTCCAGACAAACATCACACATTGATGTGGGTCTGGATTTTCAGGCTAGCTTCGCAGGCTAATTATCATATTGAAACCCTCTAAACTGCTTTTTAAACTGCCTTTAAACTGTTCTGACTCATTCTTCCCTTTTATATGTTCTGAATAAAATCAAACGCTCCCCTTTAAGGGCTCTGAATAATATTAGCTGCTCCACTTTTCAGCTTACTTTTTTATGGTAGGGGAACATGCTGACACCTCAGTATCAATCAGAACATCCTTAGTAGAACAGATCCTTTAAATAAACTTGAACTTTGTATTCGGAAAAACAAACATATCGGAAATTTCCACAGGCTCTTTAGGACAAGTTGTTTTTGCCTATTTAGTGCCCTCCATGAACACAACATATAAATCTCGAAGCGTGTTCAAACATCTCCTTGAACCGTGGCGCATGGACTGCACCCAAGGACATATAATTTTTATTGAAATTTCAGAAACCTCATGTCTGCAAAATAAAGCTCCCATATAGCAGGCTGCCCAGGCAAGTACAGTAACGTGTGACGGAAATAAATCATTTACCAAACATAACCAGGTCACAATGCTCTGAGGTCAACACAGTATTGATTAATTCATCTCTCTCCGAACACAGCCTATGCTCTCCATCTCCTAAGAGTGAAAATAGAAGAAAATAATTATATTGAGCAGGTGTATGTGAAGCGTTAAGAGACATTAATCAAGCTGGAGAGACAGGTGAGGATCACATGATCAAAGAGAATAGCCTCTTAAAGTGCCAAAGGCCACTGTCTGAAGTTAGCCGAGTGGTGAATGAGTGAGGAAACTGTGAATATAAATGCAGGCCATTTATCGCCTTCATCCTCCAGTGAGTTAATCTGACACTAAAACACATGGACTGTCCAAGCTCACATTTAGACTTCTTCTGATGTGAAAATCAATATGCTGATACATAGACTCTTACTTAGAGATGAAAGAGAAAGTCATATGTAAATGCTGTGAGGTCACTGGATGCATTTTTTGTTGTTGCTAAAATATACTTTATAAATACATGTATGTTATAGTTATTGAAATACAGCACGTTTCCAAATCATGTAAAAACAAGCAGCAGTCGGAGCAGCAGTTAAAGTTAAAAACCCTATCAAAGTGCATTAATAAAAATAATATTGTTCAAATAAAAATAAATTGCTTATCATTTGCAAAATATTTAAAAAACAATCAAGGCTGTCAAATAATCTTAATTTACTTGACCCCCTAAACCTTTTGACTTAAAACTATGTATAATTTGTATATTACAGTGATTTTTACACAAGCTTAACTCCAAGCATGCACCACTCTAGTGTTTGAGGTTTTCCATTACATTTGTCTCCATATCATCCACCCACCTGCTCTTAGCTCGACTTCCCCCGGTACTTCCACCTGTGGGTTAATCATTTCAACATTTCATGCCTTACACCTGCAGGGAATGTAGCCCACTGAACGTGTTTATCTTGGAAGCTAGTCATTTAACACAACACCACATATCAGTTTCTGTGGAAACATTAACAACGTTATGTTCCTTAATATATGTCAACAACCATGACAAAGTTGTTAAGGACGCCATATGATGTTGTTTCTGTTTTTTGTTATTGGGTTATATATATATATATATATATATATATATATATATATATATATATATATATATATATATATATATATATATATATATATATGAGTTTAATACTTTAATGTTTAAAATGTTCAAAAACATATATTTTTTCATATATTGTACATTACTGCAGCACTGCAGTCTCATTCCCAGTCTGTCTGAAACAGTCTACCCCTCTTAAAAGCCCTATAGCTGATCCAGTGCGCTGTGATTGGACAGACGCCTCAAGCGTGTTTCAGAAATGTATTTACTACAATTGCGACATGGTAACAGCACTACAATATACTGAAGCCTCACCTTTATTGCTTTATCACCACATATTGCTTTAGGTGGGCATTGTGCTAATATTTGAAATTGTGACGTATGTAACAGAGGCCAGCTAGTAGTCGCTGTGCGAGTAAACCTCACTCCACTGACCTCAAGAGATGCTCTAGTGACTGATGCTAGAGGTTGCAGCCTTTAGCTTCCTTGTTAGCCTGTCCGATTCTCATGCCGGCAGACCCGGGTTCGAGTCTCGCTTGGAGCGGGCGGTTGGAACAGGAGGGGTTACTTGTAGACATTTGCAGAAATAACATCTAAGGTTCTCTAAGAGTACATCTAAGAGACTAGGTACAACCCTTTTGGACCATTTTTTCCATTGTTCAACTAGCAAAAGTGGTTTCGGAAAGGCCTAAGTACCCCTACAGACCGTAGTTAAAATAGGGCCCCTATTTCAACTATTTAAGTGCATGGTCTGTAGGGGTACTCAGGCCTTTCCGAAACCACTTTTGCAAGTTTAACAATGGAAAAAATGGTCCAAAAGTGTTGTACCTAGTCTCTTTATGATTCATAGGTTTTGGGTGTAACGTGCAATAAACCAATCAGAGTCTCATCTCCCATTCCCTTTAAAAGCCAGTTGCGCTTGCACCTTGGCGGATTTGCTATATTTAAAAATGTTTGTGTTTGTGTGCTGCTGTTTGTGTGCTGCTGTTTGTGTGTAATAAGCAGAGTGTAAGCATGTTGTGTATCCGCCTAGGTGTATATTACTAACACACCCTTTAAATTACATATAAAATACTGCGTTTTGTTGGTCAATGGCACAGTCGAGTTCAGCTGCCTAAAAATAGCAATGCGCCAACAATCCATGGGCGAACAGATGGGCACAAGTGCATTTGCTATTTAAACAACGTGGCACTATACGTGAAAATGATAACTGTGTCGGGCGGAAACTAGCAAAATACACTTGCGTCGCAGTGTGTATGTAAGTGCCCCAAAAACATGTTAGGCAGGTCTGGAGCAGTTTTCTCTGTCCGATAGAACAAATCTTTTTTGTGAAAGACTAAATATGAGTTAACTTTCCAGATCTTAGATTACACACAAAAGCAAAAAAAAAAAAAAAAAAAAACATTACAAAGCAACATATTGCGGCTTTAATCCCATGACCTGTGACGATGGTGCTCTATAGTAAGGGACAGGTGACATTGGCGATGGATAGTCCTGGTTGTCATTGAGAACTGGTGACTAATGCCACAAGAACATGATATCAGACTAATATCATCCAGGATATAATATCTTGACAACCTCGAGGCCTGTGGATTGTATCAAATCCACAATTGTACATGATTTTTTAGCCAACAGGTTTTCTTTTTCGAATGATCCTTTGTGAACGTTTCCTCTGTAAACATGAGTTTCAGTTGCAATAGATGCTCACGGCTGGCTGGTGTCAGGACTGAGGCTGAGGCCATGACTGTGACAACCTATATTTAAAATGTCTTCACAGGCTTTAATTGTTACATCAAATCATTTTAAATGAAATTACACGTCAGTTTAATACACACTGTAAAACATCTGACTGTGAATGTGACGGCTACTACTTATCATGCTTTTATATACTGTAAAATAACAGTATCTCGTTGAATTGGAATTAACTTCAGTACTATTATGGTAAATTACTATTGAACTCCCATGACAGCTAGCAAATCTTTCATCACTTTTTCATCACAGCAAATCTTTTATCAATTTTTGGCAACCCTGCATGCAACATGAATCAGTTTTTTTAAATGTTGTGTAATGAGTAAAAACCATGTACCATGTACTGATATAGCTGGATAGCTCTGGATATAGTTACTGTAAAATATCAATCTTCATTATATTACATGAATGGTTTTTAAATAACGTAAAATAATGAATATTTAATAATGCTGAATTAAGCATTTTGTTTTACAATAAAATACTATATATAGTGAAGTTAATGCATAGTAGCTCCCCCCCCCCCCCCCCCCCAATAACACCATATGGTTAAATTTTTTTTAATAAACTGTTAAATAACCGGCTCTTCTTGCATGGTAAAATCCCATATATAGAGGAATACCTATAAGCCCTTGTACTTGATCCATTTATTTATGGGTATTCCCTGAAATGCATGAATTGATTTCCTTGTAAGAATGTTCAGAATATTTATTGTAAAAAATATGTTGACCCATCATTGCTTGTTATTCATTGTTTTACATTATGCACCATTTGAGCTTATTGGTCTCCCCCTAATCTTGGTTATCTATTTCACAGTAAAATGCAGAATTTAGTAATTACTGTAAATTATTTGTTGAAGCATGTAACATGCTTGCAATGTTTTACAGTACAGACTCAGAGCAAGTGAAAATGAGAGAAGCTAGATTCACACTTCTGCCGTTGTGCAGCTATCCCACACAAACTGTGAGTTCGCTCTGGATATAGTTACATCTCCCACACAGAGCTTCACGCTCCACTGCATCAGATGACCTGGCAGTTAAAAGCAATGAGAGCGAACATGTCATCACTCCCATTCTTCTGTGAGACTGCACGTTCTGACTGCGAGAGAAAGAGAGAGAGAGAAATGAGTGAAAAAGCCCAATGCTTGTTTTATCATCTTTGGATCTCATGACATGCTCCTGCTGTTTTATGTCTCGCATTTAAGCGTTCAGCCATAGAAGAAAACAAGCCAGCCTTGATATCATTTACTTTCCTTTCTGATTTCTTTTTATTTTCCGCTCATTTAGATGAAGATGCATTTTTTTCTGTAAGGTTCCTCTGTGTAAACCCTAATCACACTCTTATTAACATCTACTCGCATACACAAATATATAATTTACATTTATATAATGTGAGTTGATTATATTTCTCCGCGCAGCTGAAAGCTGTTGTCGGATATTCCTCTCTGTGGATTTCATGATTATGTGCGGTGGATGTCTCATATGCCCTTGATTCAGTCTCATTAACACACAGCAGTGAATCAACAGGATCACACTGAGAGTGTGTGCATGTGTGTGTCTCTTTTACTTCTGTTTTAAATGAGTGAGGGCTGACAGTCTGACTCCTGTCCTGGTCAAATAGTGGCATAAATAAACATGAGAGCTATTTTAGGCCTTCTCATAAGCCCCCTGCCATTTCATTTCCATGTGTAAAATTCAAAAAGTTCTTGAAACGAGTCCAGGGTTTCCATTTGTGTCAGATGAATCTGATCTAAATGGCTATAATGTGAAATTGTCCAGTCCTTGGATATAAACTAAAAGGCACCCTGACTGGTCTGCAGCTATGCAGCCCCATATGTAACAAACTGCGATGCACTGTGTATCCTGACTAGCGATGCTCATTCCGGTTCATTTTCCCAACCGACAACCGATGCTCATTAATCGATTATTAAAGGTTAACTGATGAGATTAGAATTGTGAATTGGCATTAAATAAAAAAACTAGGGCTGCCAATCGATTAAAATATTTAATCACGATTAATCGCATATTGTCATGAGTTACATCGTGAGTAATCACAATTTAATCGCACATTTTTATCAGTTCTAAATGTATCTTAAATTGATATGTTTTTAAGATGTTAATACTCTAATCAACATGGGTATGGACAAATATGCATGCTTTACGCAAATGTACATTTATTATTAGTGAAACCATACTCAGAGCATGAAGACTAGACGTGTCAAAGGTCACAAATGTTTTTCAAAGAACTAGTTCATATCTCTTAAGCCTAAACTTGAACATTCAGAATAAGCAGTGATTTCTCTCATTTTAAGAATATAAATAAAGGGAGTTTTTACACTGGAAGTTTAATTCAGAACAGGGCACAGTTTGTATAAAAAATTGGTAATGTGAAAGCTGTTCTGAATTGTGACCTGTGAGTGCACCAGTACCACACCATACCTGGAGGAGGTACATTTTCCACGACTAGGAATATAGCTTGGCCCCTTTAAGAGATGCATGTTCCTTATTGAACTGTCGGTATTTTGTGTGTGTGTGTGTGTGTGTGCCGAACTGTGCCACGATTCACGTGAACAGTGAGAGAAACACGGACTCGGGATCGCTCTTTTTCAGAAAAGTTACATGTGTATGCGTTTTATCCGATGGTAGCTATGTTTTTAATTCAGTAAAACACATGTACTGTAAGTGGTGATGGTATTAATGATTTACCGGACATGAGCGAGAGTGAGCTTCAGTGCATCGCGCTCGGACTGCAAAGTATGTGTTCAGTGAAAAAACACACTTTTCTAATAAAAGTTCAGCAGAAAATATGGTAGCTTATGTAGGCTATAACTGCACTTGTTTCAGAGTAATGTTATTATTAACCCTTTTCTTTCCCTATTAATGTTTGCTGCTGCATCATTTACGTCTGGCTGATCTCAATTTCTCCAACTACAGGCCACGGATCAAACAAAAAATGCTTGCTGCGTTAATCAATAATAAAAAGAGTGCCGTTTAAATGAATTTGCGTCAACGCGTTTTTAACACGTTCATTTTGACAGCCGTAAAAAATACAATTGGCGAGTGTCTGTGACCCGTTAGGAATACTTTTTCCATTTAAAAAACATATTTTTTATTTATTTTACTGTGCTAACAGCAGAACATACAGAACAGCTCAACAACAGAACCTGGATTCACATTATCAAATGTTCACGCACCTGCAGCGTTTCTGACAAAAGAGAAAAACAGAATAAAATCATAAAAAGCCTACACTAAATAATTATCAAAATAAAATTAAAATACACTGAATCCGTTTAAAGAACCGGAAAAGTTTTTCGTCAAATAAAAATACCAGGCCTACCTCAATCCACATCTTGACTGGTTATTTTTTTTAAAGTAACACGTCTACATTTTGTGGGTTAGTCTGGAGCACAGCCTGTTGACCGTTAGACCTGCGGCAGAAAGCCTTGTTTATTTGACCATTCACCATGATGTCACAGCATTAATAGACCTTCTTCCGGGTGGCAAAAGCCAAAGTTTTCCTATGGCAATGCTAGTAAATTACTTGGAATTCAGACATATTTAACACGATTATTGAGGGACTGATTAACTAATTCAGCAGATAGCGATACATGAAATGCCTGACCTTGGTCTAGATGTAGCCCTAGTCTACTACCATCATTTTTAATTGAGCCTCAGCCTACCATTGAGTAGTTATTTTAGTGACTGTTGCTGTTTGTGTGACACCCTAAAGTATGTACACATTTTGGGTATTGTGATTTTTGAAAGAAAACGTTTATTTTCCATATACACTATTTTACCCTTTTTCTGCTTATATTTTATATGTAAAATGTCCAGTATAAATCATTGTTCTTTTGCAAAGTGAGATCGGGACTCTTATTTTGAAAGTGAGCGGAGGATTCGCAGAGGAGAATTGTGCGCCGTCGCCCTCACAATTGCTGGAGATTGTGCGCGACACACACGCATTCGCTTCTGTCTCCTCATTTCTCTTCCTGTTTTCACAGGTATTACTTTCTTTACAACAAAACTATATGCCCATGAGTCATTTAATTACTATGTGTATGCTGATGTTACAAAGGTATTGTGTATAAATGTCCTGATGTGTGAATATATTTAATGTGCGTAGAGCATCCGCCATTTTGTGAAATGCTCGCATGTGCTCGTGATATGTATTTAATTCACAGGCTCCAGTTACCAGGTTTATTCGTTCATTATTTCTTTAACCCTATTATATTTGTGGTTGGTTAGTCAGAGTTCATGTGTGGCACAAATGTCAATGCACTTCTTCAGTTAAATGTTTTAAACAGACATTTCTGTGCAAACGAATGTAATACAAATATTTCCTGCTTAATGCAGAAGGGAAAACTAATGTTACAGTAGCATGGTAGCAGATGTGATTATCAAAATCAGTAACTCAGATGTTAAATGTGTATGGTTTATATACAGTTACTTACATTTTCAGTCATGTGATGATTGTTTATGCATAAAATGCCTCTTAAATTGTTTGAGTAGATTTAAAGAAGTAAAGTGAAAAGCTCAAAAGTATGTTTGTGAAAAAAGAGGTAAAAAAAGGTAAATGTGAAATGTGCATTGTTTTAACAGAGGGAAAAATAATGACAGATGTACATTAAGGAAAAAAAGAAAATATTTTATTGATACAGTTTTATTGGTTTACAATGTAAAAAAAACATTGAATAAACAATTGCTGGAGATTGTGCGCGACACACACGCATTCGCTTCTGTCTCCTCATTTCTCTTCCTGTTTTCACAGGAATTTTCTAATCTGCAAACACGGCCCTCTGCACGGGGCCTGTAACAGATTTGTGGGGGCTCGTCCGGGATCGGCTCCAGATGCCAACGGAAGTCGATCCATAAAAACTGATCCTGAAGACCAACGGAGTGTGGACGCTGATGCAGTGGTCCATTAGGCGAGGGCGTCAGTGAGGAGAGGGGTCCATAAAGCTGGTGACTGCGCGAGTGGCTCGAGGGACTGTAGAAAAGGTCGTCATGGCTGATCGAGTTCGCAAAGGCCTGGTCTGGGACATCAGGAAAAGGCTACTCAACCTGTCCGCTGTTGAACTTTTCCAAGTCGCCAAAAGCATCGGTCCAATACCAGAACGGGACTTCTCCGAACTTGACGCTGAAGACCAAGAGGGCTGTCTTGAATACATCAATGCCTTCATGTACAGCACTCACCTGTTAGAATCAGAGGACAGAGGTATGACTGAACTTTTGGTTTTACAAGGGACTGTGGAGGCTGTTGTACAAGAGCATGGTGCTGCAGAGCCTTGTCATCGTCATGGTGAGGTTGAAAGTAATGTTGATGTTGATGTGTGCCCTGTACCTACTTCATATACACGCACCTCTACAGGTCACATGATCACTACAGACACTGTACATGTAGAACCACTTAAAACTACATCTGACTTGGGGAAAGCTAGAGGGTTAGACACAAATCCCAGCATCAGTCCTACTGACAGACATTCAGATTTTGAAGAGCTGAGCAGAAAACTCATTCAGTACCTTACACCACATACACAGTACTCCACCACTAGCCCACCCATGATACACAACAGTGACACGCCATTGAATAGTAGTAATGTGGAATGTACCTCACAGAGAACCACTGAAAAATTAGTCTCGTTACGAGACCTCTCCTGCCTGCAACGTCGTGAATTTAGGATACAGGGGGGGCAAATTGGTGACTATGCATCTGATATCACATACGCCAATGTGTGTCGACAGATTGACGATGGAGTTAAAGAGAATTTCAGTGAAGCTGAACTAGTCAGGGGAATATTACGTGCCATCAAACCAGGTAACTTCAAAGAAATGATTATGAATAAGGAAGATATGACAGTGGAAGAGCTTAAGAGATTCCTTCAGTCACACCTAGGGGACAAAAGCAGCACAGAGTTATTTCAGGAACTTATGTGTGCAAAACAGATGGAGACCGAAACCCCTCAACAGTTTCTCTACAGGGTAATAGGCCTTAAGCAGAAAATACTCTTTGCTATCAAACAGTCTAACACAGATGTGAGGTACAGCCCAGCCACAATCCAAGACGTGTTCCTTCATACTGTATATCAGGGCCTGGGGCACAAGTATAAAGATGTAAGGAGTGAGCTTAAACCTCTGCTGGCTGACCACAGTGTTACAGATGAAGCAATCGTGAGAAATGTGATGAAAATCACTAATGATGAAAATGAGCGAGCGAGAAGGTTGGGTCCAGTAACTCGTCCCAAGCAAAGCAATGCAAGCTCTGCCCAACTTGAAAATGAACCTGACAGAGGAGTAAAAGAGGTGCCTGGTCAGAAAATTAAAAACGACCCAATAATACAACTCACTGCTCGCATCGACGCACTCACCGGTATGGTAGATTCCATGCGCCAGTCAACACTAAGGCCACAACCTGAACATACGTGTCAATGTTTCGTGAGAGGTCACCCTCCACAGCGAGGAGCAAAACTCCGGGGTTGCCCCAAGTGTGTTGAAGCCGGACATCAGAACTGCACTCATTGTTTTCTCTGTGGCGAAGAGGGGCACCGGGCTCGAGGATGTCTCCGGAGACAAAGACCGCAGGGAAACGGAAAACGGCCACTGTCAAGGGACGACCAGTGACCGAGTTTCTTATGTCCCAAACCTCTGAGGATTCCATTTCGGCGGCCAAATCTGATTCCGTAAAATGTAAATCCCCAAGAGCATCTCCGTGCTGTAAAAACCAGACTCTCAGTGACACAGGATTGTATCAGCAATTTGACAGCCCATCGCCGCCCGGAACAAAAAAAGAAACTATTGTTAAATTGATAGGGAAGAAAGCACTGGCCCAGTGTAATCTCAATGGCCTCGCGGTGACCGCTTTACTTGATACCGGGGCTCAAGTAAGCATGATCGATCGAGTCTGGAAAGACAAATACTTACCCACTGTAGAAGTAAGGCCTCTTGTGGAGCTAATGGGAATGACAGAAAAGTTAGAAGTTTATGCCATCAATGGAGATCTAATACCCTTTGATGGGTGGGCTGTCATTACCGTCAACTTGCAAGGAAACGACAACCCCGACCTCTCAATTAATGTTCCTTTTCTGGTAAGCCACATCCCAATCGAGAGGCCGTTGCTCGGCTTTAATGTGGTGGAAGAGCTAATTCAGGGTCAACCAGAGCGTTTAGTTCCTACCTTAGTTTCATTGCTGTCCAGTACAATAGCAGTATCCAGTGAGAAAGCCCAGACCCTAGTTAGTTTTGTGCAGACTCCCGAGCACAGCGGACAGTGGGGACGGTTGAGAGTAAACCGAGACAGCGTTTTGATACCGGCAGGTCAGGTAGCATGGGTAAAGTGCAGGGTACCCCCCAAAATGGATCAGTCTTGCAAAATAGCCCTGTTTGAGCCAGATGAGGACAATGTGCAGTTGGAGCAGTTGGATATAGGTGAAGGACTTTTAGAATTCAAGAGCTCATACATTGCAGTCCCTATCGGCAATCACTCTACATGCGACATTACCCTGCCTCGCAACACAACCCTAGGGTACGTCCATCCTGTTGAGACGGTGCTGGAAGTGGACAGTTCTAAGGAAACAACGGCGAGTTGGAAGGTTCATGGTGCATCTGTGGCAACGATGGATGAAAGCCCAACCTTGTGGCACCCACCTGTCAGTCTCAATCATTTGGACGAGGATCAGCAAGCAGTGGTTAGGCAAATGCTGTACGAAGAGTCTGCATCCTTTGCTCGGGATGGAAATGATGTTGGCTGCATCCCGGGTCTCCAAATGTCCATCAATCTTAAAGATGACATTCCCGTACAACGTGCCTATTCCTCCATACCCAAGCCATTGTTCAAGGAGGTCAAAGACTACATCCAAGACCTTCTGGCAAAAGGGTGGATTGTAAAATCTAAATCCCCTTACTCTGCCCCAGTAGTATGTGTTCGTAAAAAGGATGGCTCACTGCGCTTGTGTGTGGACTATCGTCTCCTCAATCGGAAGACCGTACCAGACAGGCACCCCTTGCCGAGGATTCAAGACCTGATTGACACCCTGGGAGGGTATTCTTGGTTTAGCATCCTCGACCAGGGAAAAGCTTACCACCAGGGATTCATAGCCGAGGGATCGCGACACATGACCGCCTTTATCACTCCTTGGGGGCTATATGAGTGGGTGAGGATTCCATTCGGCCTGTCCAATGCACCTGCGGCATTCCAGCGCAGCATGGAGGAGATGCTGGACGACCTTCGAGATGAGTGCTGTGCTCCATATCTTGATGATGTGCTGTGCTATGCTCGGACATTTGAGGAACATGTAGGAGTAATCCAAAAAGTTCTTCAGACCCTTAGGCGCTATGGAGTAAAACTTAGGCCTGAGAAGTGTGAACTCTTCCGCCAAGAAGTCCGGTATGTGGGTCGCCTGGTGTCGGCTAAAGGAGTGAGAATAGATCCTCATGATCTTGAAGCAGTGATGGCACTCAAGAGTAACAGACCCCAGACAGTAGGAGAGGTCCGGAGACTCCTGGGATTCCTCGGATACTATCGGCCATTCTTACAAGACTTTTCACGTGTGGCTAAACCAATCTATGAATTACTCCAGACTCAGCCAGGGGCAACAGCAAATCAGTACAGTCAAAGGAAGAGAAAGGGGCCCCAGATGCCCTCTCGAACGCCAGTGGAATGGACAAGTGAGCACCAGAAAACACTCGACCAGCTGATTGACATGCTGGTGAATCCCCCTGTCTTGGCTTACCCAGATTTCAACCTCCCATTCGTGCTACACACTGATGCATCGGAAAGGGGCCTCGGGGCTATCCTTTATCAGCACCAGGATGGAGGTTTACGGGTAATCGCATACGGCTCCAGGACCCTTTCTCCAGCTGAAAAGAACTACCGACTCCACAGTGGGAAGCTGGAATTTCTGGCATTAAAGTGGGCGGTATGCGAGAAGTTTAGAGACTATTTGTTCTATGCCCCTCACTTTACCATTTACACTGACAATAACCCGTTGACCTATGTCATGAGCACTGCAAAACTGAATGCGGTAGGCCATCGTTGGGTGGGAGAACTGTCAGATTTTCGCTTTGATATTAAGCATCGACCTGGCAAAGCGAACATTGATGCAGACACGCTATCACGCCTTCCTCTTGACATGGAGAAATATGTCACAGAGTGCACAGAGGACCTGTCCCCAGAGGTGGTACGAGCAGTCTGGGATGGGACTCATGCCGCCAGGAAGAAGGATGTGGCTTGGGTTGCAGCACTCAGAATGGCCAACGCAGACATAGACCAATCCTCATCTACCCCCTTGTTGCCACCTGTAAGCAAGGTTGAACTCGCGAAAGCTCAAAGGGATGATCCAGTGATCTCTAAGATAATGGAGATGAAAGAGACAAATGAGGTGCCGGATGAAGACACTAGGAGAAGAGTGATTGGTCCAGCCAGGAAACTCTTGCGAGAGTGGAGCAAGCTATCGTTGGAAGATGGATGCCTGTATAGGCATGTGACTGGAAGGAAACAGCTGGTTTTGCCAACAAAGTATAGACAACTTGCTCTGGAGCAACTTCATGATAGGATGGGACATGTAGGCCAAGAAAGAGTAATCCACTTAATGAGAGAGAGGTTCTATTGGCCGCATATGAAGAGAGAAGTAGAGGAGTACATCACCAGAAGGTGCCCTTGCATCAAAGCAAAGAAACCAGTGACCCATGTTCGAGCGCCTATGGGGTGTATAACTTCCAGCTCGCCATTGGAACTTGTCTGCATCGATTATCTGCACCTGGAGCAGAGTCAGGGAGGATATGAGTATATATTAGTTGTCATTGATCATTTCACACGATTCGCTCAAGCTTACCCTACGAGAAATAAGTCCGGACGGACAGCGGCTGAGCGATTGTTCAATGATTACATCCCTCGCTTTGGCTACCCAGGAAAGCTACATCACGACCAGGGCAGAGAGTTTGAGAATGAGCTTTTCCGGAATCTCCGACAATTGGCTGGAGTGCGTCATTCGAGAACATCCCCATACCACCCTCAAGGGAACCCAGCTGAGAGATTTAACCGGACTCTTCTGCAGATGCTCCGAACAATGGCTGAGAAAGAGAAAGCAAAGTGGAAAGACCATCTACCCCAGATTGTACACGCCTACAACTGCACCCGTCACGAGTCAACTGGGTATTCCCCATTCTACCTGCTGTATGGACGTCATCCTCGCCTTCCTATTGACTTGATATTCGGACTAGTTGAGGAAGACGAGGTGCAAACACCCAGAGGATTTGCCGAACAGTGGGCAAGAAGGATGGGCGAGGCATACCAAATAGCGAGTGAGAACAGCAAGCAGGCAAGTGCACGAGGCAAAGCCCAGTACGACCTTAAAGTCAAAGGTGTTGTGTTAAGACCCGGAGACAGGGTATTGGTGAGGAATCTCAGTGAGCGTGGAGGTCCAGGAAAACTCAGACCATACTGGGAGAGAAACATCTACGTGGTTAAAGAGCAAGTGGCTGACAACCCAGTGTACAAGGTGAGCCCTGAGAACGGAGGTAAGAAGGGAACACGTACTCTACATCGAAACCTGCTCTTGTTGGTAAATGACTTACCTGTGGAAACTCCATCGGATCCTGGGAAACCTGTGAAACGGAAACAAAACGGACAAAGTGACAGAGAGACACAGATCAAGGAGCTTGCTTACCACGGTGGAGAAGAGGCTGATTCGGATGAGGATGACGCTGGAGAGTATTGGCTGAGGATTCCTTCAAGTTGGGCCGAACCTAGAAGGGAGAATACTTACCTGTCAAGTCCAGAACCAAATCAGGAGAATCCTCTGGTAGAAGTGGCACCACCAGCACCTGCAAGTGGAGAGCAAAATCAAAGACGCATGTCATTACAAGGGAGAGATACCCAAAGCAGTAGTCAGTCAGTGTATGAACCTGCTCAGTACCCCATATTCTCACCAATGAGTGAAGAAGACTGTGAAATCGAGAGTCTTCGGATGAGTGATGCAAGAGAATATCCTGAGGAAGAGGATCCGGTTATACTAAGACGCTCTGCACGGGAAAGAAAACCCAAGAGAATGTTCACATACGAGTCACTGGGTCAACCCTCAATACAACCCCAAACTGCACTCAACGGTGTAGCAGCTTATACACTACCATACTTACCGGTGTGGACAACACCTTATCCTGCACCACATTCCTTTCAAATTACACCTTACACTGACATAAACACATTTAGACCTTTCACATCTACAATTCCAGTATATTGAAAAGAAAAGGTGAAAGAGTATTGTGAGTTTCTGTAACTGGAGCCTGTTTCATTTTGTCAGGGAGGATGTGACACCCTAAAGTATGTACACATTTTGGGTATTGTGATTTTTGAAAGAAAACGTTTATTTTCCATATACACTATTTTACCCTTTTTCTGCTTATATTTTATATGTAAAATGTCCAGTATAAATCATTGTTCTTTTGCAAAGTGAGATCGGGACTCTTATTTTGAAAGTGAGCGGAGGATTCGCAGAGGAGAATTGTGCGCCGTCGCCCTCACAATTGCTGGAGATTGTGCGCGACACACACGCATTCGCTTCTGTCTCCTCATTTCTCTTCCTGTTTTCACAGGTATTACTTTCTTTACAACAAAACTATATGCCCATGAGTCATTTAATTACTATGTGTATGCTGATGTTACAAAGGTATTGTGTATAAATGTCCTGATGTGTGAATATATTTAATGTGCGTAGAGCATCCGCCATTTTGTGAAATGCTCGCATGTGCTCGTGATATGTATTTAATTCACAGGCTCCAGTTACCAGGTTTATTCGTTCATTATTTCTTTAACCCTATTATATTTGTGGTTGGTTAGTCAGAGTTCATGTGTGGCACAAATGTCAATGCACTTCTTCAGTTAAATGTTTTAAACAGACATTTCTGTGCAAACGAATGTAATACAAATATTTCCTGCTTAATGCAGAAGGGAAAACTAATGTTACAGTAGCATGGTAGCAGATGTGATTATCAAAATCAGTAACTCAGATGTTAAATGTGTATGGTTTATATACAGTTACTTACATTTTCAGTCATGTGATGATTGTTTATGCATAAAATGCCTCTTAAATTGTTTGAGTAGATTTAAAGAAGTAAAGTGAAAAGCTCAAAAGTATGTTTGTGAAAAAAGAGGTAAAAAAAGGTAAATGTGAAATGTGCATTGTTTTAACAGAGGGAAAAATAATGACAGATGTACATTAAGGAAAAAAAGAAAATATTTTATTGATACAGTTTTATTGGTTTACAATGTAAAAAAAACATTGAATAAACAATTGCTGGAGATTGTGCGCGACACACACGCATTCGCTTCTGTCTCCTCATTTCTCTTCCTGTTTTCACAGGAATTTTCTAATCTGCAAACACGGCCCTCTGCACGGGGCCTGTAACATTTGACTTACAATATGTTAGGCTCTGGTAGTTGGTCTATTTCCCTGTTATCTAACTAAAAAGGCTATGATTGTTTTCTGTTGTTCTGAGTCGGATCAGATGGCACAGACGGGAGCTTCTGACGGTCAAAAGGATAGCGCGCTGTAGACTATAGCACTACTCAGCTAACGTTAGGCATTCACTCAAACTAAACTTGCGGTAATGATCAATCCAATCCAAATCCTGCTACAACTGTTTTGCTTTTCCTGTTTCTTCCATTGACATATGATCAGTAGCCTACATGACACTAGAAGTTCTGTCTCTTCCTTGTATAATACTTTTACTTCAGGCAGTAACTGGCAATGAATTTGATCTTCAAAAGAGACCTTAAGTTTACTAATATTTGTCTCGAATTTCCACTGAAGATAATTATGCTCTGCTATGATTTTGTAGATGGACATTTTTGAGAATACTTCTCTGTAGCACTACTTTTGACGACGTCAACTCGCTTTAACCTCCTCACCCACAGGTCCTGCTGGATATATTTACTTTTTTTTTTTTAAGGAATACAAAATCGATACAGTCCTACACCTTTTGCTGTATATCTGACAGCGCTCTGGTCTGGTTTCAGACCAAAAATTCTGAGCCTAGAGCCCCGTGTCACATGATCCTTCAGAAATCATTCTAATGTGCTGATTTACAGCTTAAGAAACGTTTCTTTAACTTTAAATCTAGGCTGTTAAGCCACATTAAAACTTTCTGACTCGAAAATTAGAATGAGAAATTGTTTGAATTAACTACTTTCTTGCTCAATGTGCCCTTTTACCAATCTTATACTCCAGTCGTCCAACAGCCCATGCAGGAAAGTGCACAGTCAGATGAAGACCTACACTTGTGCTTTTAGGCCTAAATCTGTCTAAGCAACTGCTTTTCATAAAACTTTGTTTTATGGAAACTAAGTACATTAATCTAACTATTGTAATGTGGAGCCAATACAATACTTACTAAGATATGTATTATGTTTTTGTGTTTCTTAAACAGGCATAGAAGGTATGGAGTGCTCTTTGCCCACCGATGGACGCCGTGTGCCTCTCAGCCAGCTCTCCCAGGACAGTTTTCGGGAGTGCCAGATCACCCTCACCCTCACTGATTTCTTCATCATCATCTTCTCGGGCATCTCTGTCTCGGTGGCCGCCATCATGGCCAGCTTCTTCCTGGCATCCACCGTCCACTGTTTTCAGCGCTGGAGCAAGGGCGCTAAAGGAGACGAAGAGGAGAGCGAAGAATGAGAGGGGAGCCTGGACGACCTTCAGTATGATTCAGAGCTGCCAGTTCTTGACAGAGTTCAAACAAACAGCATGACTGAACAGACATCAGGTGGAACTTGAGCAGAAATAGCCTGATTGATAGTGGCAGCGCTAATAAAGTGACTAGTATGGATGCAGTAACCTCAGAATCCAAGGATATTTGGTATAAAAGTAAGCCTTAGTATGCAAACATCCAGGGATTTACTTGTTGAAGGAAATTCTTTGAGATCCTGTCCCGCAGTAGAGTCCTCAGTGTTGTTGAATACTGTTTTCCGTAGAGTTTCCCTTCATGTAGTCAATATAAAGTTAGCAGAATACAACTGTGCTACTTGTTGATTGTGCCAAATTAGCCAGGTAGGCAGCAATGGTTCAGACAAACACTGATGACGAAGAATAGCTATACAACGTCATGCTAGGTGAGTCAGAAGTCAAATGGTTCAGATTTATACAGCCGAGTATATGCGATGGAAGCCATTTTCTTTCAATTTTGAAAGGATGAGGAAATATAACATGAGCTTAGAGAGATTTTAGAAAGTATTACCTGAAATTGAACGTTTAGAATATAGCTTAATGTGAATAGCCGTGTCAAATGCAGCACTTTAAAATGGTTCTACCTAAGTTACACTTGCCCTCAAACCACCAGGTATACTGGTTAAGCCCAGATCTGCCAAAGAACGCTTCGACTGAGGGACTGAGGTTAATGTGTTTTGAAATATAGATTTATTTTTCGTTAAAGAAGATCTGTGATCTTAGCAAGATTACATTTATTTAGCGTAATTATGGTACTACTCACATATTTACCCTTAATGTGACTAAAGACAATATTTATGGGATAGAGATAAGTACATACTACAATTGTCATTGTATTATTCATGTCTTAAAGGTATATTTGAAAAAGGAATACAGTGGGCCTAAACAGTATTTGGACATTTAAGTCAAACTTATATAGTGTCATCGCAATACATAAAGGGTTAAACCAAGCAAAGCGCAAAATGTTACAAAAACGTGTGTTTAGTTTAACCCACATCCTCTCCTTGCGTCCTGTAACAAATCCTTCTCTTGTGGGTTAAAATGACCCAAAGCCCTAAATTATACTTTTTTTTTTGTCCAAAAAGCTTATATCATTACATTTTGATAATATTGTTTCTATTTTTAATGCATTTTAAGGGGATTTTATGTACCTTTAAATGACTTTATCAACATTTTATTTATAAATAATTTAATTTATTTTCTTTCAACTTAAATTTAAAAATAACTCTCCAATACATGTATAGCCTAGCCTAGAAATATAGACGCACCCTAGCGGCAGCCAATTTAATTTGCCCGCAAGTGTCGTCTAGGAACTCTCAATACCCTTCTGAGCTGTATTCCTCACAATCTGGATGGCCCAATCACATCGTGTATAGAGTCGGCGGGCGGGGCCATAATGACGACGGCCGAGTTGCGTTTGCGTGCTTCTAGTAAACACAGAAACTGGCGAACGGCGGCGGTCATTTGAATCAGCTCTGACCGCGACTCTGGAAGACTTGGAGTTAAGCTTTTCTCTGAGAAAAGAACAAAGAGCGGCACTGAAGTCATTCTTAAAAAGGGAAGATGTGTTCGGAGTTTAGCCGACCGGATACGGCGAATATTTAATCAGTCAGCGAGCTCTGCTTCACCTTCATGTTGCTCTGGTTGGTGGAAGCGCTATCCTATCGCGTGCAGAGGGAGTTTGAAAGACAACCGTTTATCCCGCCCCTCGGATTGAGCCCTGTCTATGGTGAGTTTCCAGACCAAACATCTTGATATGGGTCGGGCTTGTCAGGCTATGTATAGCCAGTTCAAATTAGCTCAAAATATCTCACATTGGGTCAAGTTGGGTGCCTCTGCCAACCTCTTGTGGAAAAAAATGATAATATAACATGATATTTCATGACTCTTGCCACTAGATGGCTTTACTGTATAGCTCTATGTGGAGCAAATGTGCTATTCCACTGGGTCCTAAATCAGTTCTTGAGTTTCTCTCTTCAGTATGAATTCAGATAAATGTGTAGAAATTGTAAAACTTTTTTTTTTTTAGTTTACTTTTAATTTTGAGCATTATTTTGTTTTAACTGAAGCATTCCTCCCATTCCATTGATTCCTAAAGGATTCAAATTGACCCACGAGGGAAGGATTTGTTACCTTTTTTTATTACAACCACTAAACCACATAAACTCCTTGAATCAAGTAAAAAAAGCTTTATTTTTGGTTCAAGTGTGACAAAAGTCCTAAGATACTGGACCACTCTGATGAACACTCAATAAAAAGAAATAAAAAATGTTTTTAGGTCAAAGTCACCCGAAGGAATGATGAGGAATGAAAAACAATAATTCATTAAAAAAAAAAATTTATTTGTTTATTTATGAAGATTTAAATTACATTTATACAGAATAAAAATAAAATAGAAAAAATGGTGGAAAAAAGCAATTGCTAAAAATTGCAGAAAAGGGAAGTATGTTAGTATGTTGTAAGTGTCCAAATATGTTTTGAGGTCACTGTACATTCATGTGTCTTCAGATTGCTGTCTTGTGTCTGTCAACTAAAAATAATAATACAGTGTATAACTAAATGGCATACATTTCTGTTCATGATGTCAATTCCATCAATACTGTCTATTCCATGAATATTATTTTGTCAGGAGACCGTATGGGGTAAACGATTTTCGAATGTCAGAAAAAGACATTTGATTGTTTTTGTTTTCCTTTATAACTACTTCTACATCTTGCTTCATTCATATCCTTATTTAAAAGGGCTTCATGTGTCTTAAGAATTAGTTTATTAATGTCTTTTGCACAATTAATCACATTCATTAATATTCCAATATCTTTCCCCATCCCTCTTGCTGTCCATTAGCAGATGCTCTGGATGTGCTATTTTGAGAATATATAGCTTTTCCCCTTCCCAGACAGGTATCACAACTTCATTTTTGCAGAGCATGAATAATTAATTGGATCTGTGAAATGTTGGGGATGGAAAAAGAAATCATTGTGATTCAATAGCCGTCTTATTTTAAATGAATTCTATTCCAGTCGCACAACCCCAGCCATCATATTGTGTTGGATGTAAGAAGCACGAATGCATATTAATGTAGTGTAAATGTTTCAGTGTCAGGACACGGTTGACCATATGCACAATCTTTCAAAGCTAGACTGTAGCATGGTATCATCAGCAGAAATCAGACCTGCAGCTATAATATTTGTCATATTGAATGATTGTTTTTCATATATATATATATATATATATATATATATATATATATATATATATATATATATATATATATATATATATATATATATATATACCCAAATATTTATAGCTGTATGTATTTGCAAGTTAAATGAGGTATTATCAATAAAAATTCTGTTTATAAACAAATGCTATAGACACTTCATATGCCATGACAATGGAGCTGTTTAGTCATGACTTCAGTTTGTAGGCCGACCTCTACATGGTTTCCTGTTGGAATTTCGAACAAGTTTTTGAATAGCAGAAGTCTTGAATTATTTTCTTTGGGTCTAGAAACTATAGATCATGTTCATGCTTTGAGTGTTCAAAAAACATATTTAATTTTTTTTTCAGCACCTCTCTTCTCAGTTGGTCAGCAACGCTTTGTTTAGTTCTGGTCTCTATGGCCGCATTTACACTGGATGGTTCAAGTGACCCAATTCCGTTTTTTTCCCTCTCATGTAGCACAGATCGGATATGACGTGAACATGTAATCAGGAAAAAAACGCATCTATTCCAATATCCTCAGATCGGATTCAGGCCTCGTCAACTAAGTCAACTGCTTAGTGCATGTTTTGGAAATGTCACGCCGACCATAACCGTGAGTTTCAACACACTACTAGAGGTTGCACAGACTAGTTGATTTTAATATTCTGCCATGATGCTTTAAGCTCGACATTGACTAGTCGCTGATCATGGCCTACAGAGGGCGCAACAGGATAATAAATCTTCTAAGTCCACATTTACGCTCTCTTTCCAATCAGTTAAAGGGATAGTTCACCCAAAAATTAAAGTTCTGTCATTAAACACATTAAACCCTCGTGTTACTCCAAACATGTGAATTGACATGTCATGTTCATCTTCGGAAGACAAATGAAGATATTTTTGATGAAATCCGAGAGCTTCTTAGGCCCCTCCCCCTAGACATTTAATGAACCCTTTCAAGGTCCAGAAAGGTATAAAAAACATTGTTAAAATACTCCATGTGACTCCAGTGGTTGAACCTTAATTTACTGAAGTGACGAGAATACTTTGTGTGAAAATAATGACTTTATTCTGTAATTTCGTTCTAGTCTGTGCAGTCTCCTAATCAGTTTCCGTTGTAAATAATGCAGCGCTCTCGAGATCTACGACAGCCGATGCTGGCGCCACAATGTATGCGCTGGAGCTGCACTGTATTTACAACAGAAACTGACTTACACAGGCAGAACGAAATTGTTGAATAAAGTCATTATTTTTGTTTGTTTTTGCACGAAAAACTATTCTCACCGCTTCAGTAACATAAGGTTGAAGTCACATGGAGTATTTGAATAAAGATTTTTACTACCTTTCTGGGCCTTGAAAGCGTTCTTTACATTTCTGTCTATGGAGGGGCCTGAGAGCTCTTGGATTTCATCAAAAATATCTTCATTTATGTTCGGAAGATGAACGAAGGTCTTAAGGGAGGGTGAGTAATTAATGACAATTTTAATTTCTGTCTTTAAAGGTAAACTATGTAGTATTTTTGCAGTAAAATATCTAAAAACCACCAGGCCAGTGTTATATATTTTGTTCAGTTGAGTTCTTACAATATCCCAAATGTTTCCTATTTTTGTTAAATAATGAGAAAATTGCTATTTCAACCAAGGAACTAGGAAGGCTGAGGGAGTCGCCTGTCAACTGCGTCATATCTGCGTTACCCTCGGTCAGGGGCGGAGCCAGACGATGTAAACATTCTGGGCTTAGCCCAAACCTAGGGGGGTCCGGGGGCATACTCCCCCGGGGAGATTTTTTTTCCCATTTACATCAGCTAAATGCACTATTTTTCAGGCTGTTTAAGATAATATAATGCCTAAAAATCTATATACTATCTGGGAAAATTATGCTACTCAGTAAAAAAAAATGTTTTTGTAGTTTTGTATTTAACTGTTCTCCAGCTGTAGTGAATCCAAAACACCAAAAATGTTAAGGATGACTAATTTTCACCCCTGGCAAATAAAAAAGGCAACCATTATCTGACTATTTTTAAGTTAGCCTGCATAGGTAAAATTGGAATTTGGTGTAAACATCATTATTAATCTTTAGAGTTCAGTTAGGTTTACTTTGTGCTTAGCTGACAAATTTGCTACATCAGAATCCATGACCAATCAGATGTGGTTTTCGGCTGCAAACTTTCGCGGTTGGTTAGTTCTACAAAGGAAATGCCCATATTTGGATTAGACAGCGCTGCGTGTGAGACGGAGAGCTTTATTATGATACCAGGCATGACATGCTTCTGTGAATGGAGACGGCACGGGAGCTCGCGTTAGAATAACTTTGGATGATTTCAGGTAGAAATCTAAAGGCGCATGGTGACAAAATATAATGAAATAACCACCTTAAATGTGTAATGTTGCCTTTTTTTATTTTGACATGAAAGCTTACATGTTGCCCAAAATCTCAATCTCATGTTTTCACCTGTCGTGTCTCGCCTTAATAAGTAAAACCCAACGTTAACTCTAGCTAGCCAACAATACAGTCATGTAACTCAAGTGTTACAACAGCGGATTCACAAACCTGTAACACTTTGTTTCGTCTGACGCAGAATCTCTCTCTGGCCGTCGAGGTTTAGTGTTCCTTTTAAAAAAATGTGTAATGTCCATGTTAACAATAGTTAACTACGACGCCGGTGAAATACAAAAGCCCGCCAATCCCTGATGACAACGACGAAGAAGATGATGTATATTCTTTTTCGTTAGTTGGCATTGGCAAACAAGCTGAGTGATGTGCGATGCATTGGCGACCGCCACACGGAGCTTTTGTTTAATTTTTTGCCGCTCCAGTCTGAAAGACTGAGAGGAAATGAAGCAACGTTTAAGTTTTTTTTTTTTTTTTTTTTTAAAGGGGGGGTGAAACACTCAGTTTCAGTCAGTGTCATGTCAATCTTGAGTACCTATAGAGTAGCATTGCATCCTGCATATCTCCGAAAAGTCTTTATTTTTTTAATAATTATATAAGAAAGATGCGCTGTTCCGAGTCTTTCCGAAAAAAGCCGAGCGGGTGGGGGCGTGTCGTGTGAGCGGAGCTAAATAATGACGTGTGCAGCAGCGCGCTGTGTGTTGAGTCGAGCGTCATCCCTAACAGCGGTAAAAAAACTTTATTCAAAAAAAAAATATGGCTTTTAATCAGATACAGCCATACATCTATGATCCGGAATCAGACCCAGAGGCTGCAGTTGAACAGGAGCAGCAGCAAAAACGACTAGAGCAGGACGTCTGTATGTGGTAAGTTACAAGTTATACACTAACTATATAATATGCTTAGCGGCTTGTGTTATTTACATATTTATACTTGAATTATATCGTCGTATTTTTGTCTTTGAAGGTGTACATGTGGGAAGTGCAGTTGTGCACGTGTGTTTGTGTGTTTACGCGTGGTTTGTGTAGACAATTGTAACGTTAGTAAGCGGACTGGTTTTGCACCGCAGGCTAGTGTTTACATAGATAGACACGGAATAGTAGCGCATTTGAATGAAGAAGCGTGCTTATTTAGTTCAACATATTTCCCCCCTTTGTGTATTGTTGTTTGGAGTGCTTTTACAATACACAAACATAAAGTTACACATATAGTGGCCAGCTAAACAAATGTACACGCACTACACATCGCATGCTCCATTGATCAATTAACTATACGTGATCATGTTTGGGCTACTTGATGAGCATAGGCAAAGACACAGACATTTGAAGCACTCTTACTCACAGCCTGCGGTTCTAACGTTAGGACCTTTATCGTTGGGACTGCTCCATCCTTCAGCATTAGGCGATTGGAAAAGCCGGCGTCAAGCTGGGCCTTGTTTATGAAACAGTCGGCACCGAAATGAAGCGAACAGATATAAACATTCGTGCAACTCAGTTGCTGATCCGGAAAAGCAAATTACATCCACTGTTGCCTTAACGCGGGGTTTTTGGCGAATCTGTGCAGGACTGTCTTGGTCTGGCAACCAAAAACCCACTTTTTTGGTGACATTGTTATGTGCTATGTGTAATTGTCACCTGTCCAGCATCCTACAAACCAGCGTTTTGATGGGCATAGCCTGTTGCTTTCGCTCTCTCCCTCGCTCTCTCTCACGCGCTTCCGGTAGAATTGTCCGTAAGGCCCATACAAGGAAATTCCGCCCCCACTAACGTCAATGGGGACGCATGATCTCAAAAAACTTGCCGAAACTTATGACTAACCGGAAGTAGTATTTTTGACAAAGAAATACTCCCATCAAACGTCCACCTTAACTTTTGAAACTTTGTCTATGTTTAGTATGGGATTCCAAGTCTTTAACAGTGTAAAAAGATCAGTATGCATGAAACAGCATTTCACCCCCCCTTTAACTAACTAAAAGATTCGGGGCTTTTGACAAAACATTCGGGGCTTAAGCTCAAAATAACCCCCCCCCCCCCCCCCGCTCCGCCCCTGTCCTTGGTTTCCAGTTTTATTTGGCAGAATGTGCAAGAAGTGTCACAGCAGCCGCTGAGCGAACGCACAGAGTAACGTCCTAACATAATTTGGAAGAAAAGCGGAAATGGCGCCTGTAACTGTGTCCCGTCATAATAAAAGTCCTGTTTCTTGTGCAGCCTGTCCACAAGCTGTGTTCAGCAACAATTGCTCCAGCGGCCTTGCTCAGCTCCTCAACACTCGCTCCTGCTCTGCTTCATACTAAAATATGTTAATAATCGCATCCATGAACATGATTTCTACCCGAGTCCTAGCCCGATTATTTTCCACCGTCTGTGAGGTGAAGACCACATGTCCCAAGATTCTGTGCTCAAACTTGGCGTCATCAAACTACGCCTTTGTTTTGAATAGGCGCCCTCTAGCAGATGGAAAAATTACATAGTGTAGATTTAAATTGACCAATAAATGCATACTCTGAGAGTGCCCCACAAGATATATTTGATTATACACGCAAGTTAATCACCGTTCTAAACTAAGTTGCTGCTGCATTGTAACACACACACACACACACACACACACACAGTCACATATATCAGTGCAGATCGCGCACACATAAACATTCAGTACACCGTTCTGTGATTTATCAATAAAATAGCTAAGAAACTGAAAAGTTCTAGCATATATTGCTTAGTAATTTAAACCCACAGCTTCACTATTAGTAGAGAGAAGCTACCAGGTAGAATTAATTCACAAGCGATCTCTCTCACTAATACATTCATATAAATGTAATGTAAGATTCAGGCTTATTTGTTCATTTATGATGTCATCAACGACTGGTCAACGTCGACTCGACTTTCATCACAAAGCCTAAATGATGACTACTAAGATTACTAACGCCAACTACTCAACCAGGCCTCACCCACACCCTGCCCCCACCCTTTTTTGCATATGCCGCCATTGGGCCAGAAATGTTTACATAAAGAATATTGTGATGAGTACATTCTCGGAAGAAAACTCAAGATGAGGCGTTTCGGGGAATTCAGAAATAGGGTGAATTTAGGGTGATTGGATGACTTAAAATGACTTAAATGAAAAAGTGTCCCAATCAACCCCTAGTGCTTACTGATAGAGCTCAATAACTCCCAATGGACTGAAATTTGCAGACCTTTTTCCATGCACACTAAAGAAAGTTAAAATCATAAATTGAAACCTGCTAATTCATTTGAAATTCCTGAAGGAACCCATGACTTAAAAGTTTTTACAAACAGAACAGCTGATTTTACAGGTCTCATTTCATATTTGCAGTGAAATTTACATCAATACTTTGCTTCATTGTCTACAATTGTAACTTTGCAAGTAAAATACTCATTCATCGCTGTACCATCTGTCTATCAATTCATTATGTGTCATTTGAAAAGCATCAGTCATATCCTGTGTCACAACTGTCGCACTGAGCGATGTAGTAAAGATGTGTGTTAACGTGGAGTATATTTGTTCTCAGTCTTAACTGAACACCATGTACCTAGAAACCAACTACTATGTAGTTACAGTACAAAAAAGGGAAGAAATGAAATGAGAGTTGTTCCAGCATGACCCAATGGCGACATCATTCAGTACTTTGTTTTTTACTCCATATGGCAGTGCACTGTTCATGAAATACAATATCATATTAAACAGTAAACTATTTTCGACTGATCTTTTATTTCTTTAAAAGAAAAATGTTTTACCATTTCTTATGAACAGCAATGTATCTCTGTGAAACAGACGTGTTTGAGTGATACTCAAGTAAGTTTGATTAGCCATAGCTGTAATGGATTTTTTTTTGTCATTTTAGTGACAATGAATGTGAAATTGGGTACTAAATGCTAAGGGCTCAGCCACAACATAATTTCACACCCCAGTATTACCATTTGTGACATCATTCCACGGGTGAAAATGAACTGTCCAGTCATGTCCAGTCTTTCCGGAGCACAGAGAACTTCTAATGGGCTCGGTAATCAATAGCAGCTTGTTTGGCTTGATCTGCATTTAGGGAAGTTAACCTATCAAAAAAATCAACTGTCACTTAACAGGTGTTGAAATTAATATTGATTCAGAACTTTGTGTATTAAAGGGATAGCTCACCCAAAATGAAAATTGTGAGCACCCTCATTTTGTTCCAAATCTGTATGCATTTCTTTCTTCTGAGGACCATAAAAGTAGATATTTATAAGAATGCTTATAATCAAATATTTTGACCATTGACACATATATATTTACATCTTTTACTCACCCTCATGTCTTTTTAAACTGTATACTGTTATTTTTTATTCAGAATCATCTTCAAGCAGCCCTTCCATACAACAGCAGTCCATAGTAACCACATCTGTCAAGCTCCAAAAAAGACAAAATAAATAAATCAATAAAATGCAGCATGAGGGTAGTCTGTATGACTAAGGGCTATTGTAAGTCTTCTAAGGCAATGAATCTGAACAGACTGAAATGTAAGTCATAATTGGTTGAAAAGTATCCCTTTTATTGTTTATGGTTGCTCTCAAATCAAATCTGAAGAAAACAATTGCATCAGAAGGCAAGATTTTCAGTGAGAACACAACAGATTTGAAACATGAAGGTGAGTACATTTAAATGTGGGTGAACTATTCCTTAAATCTATCATAGAGAACCAAATATGAAAACTTGTGAAACCTTAAAGGGATAGTTCACCCAAAATTGAAAATTAGCCCATGATTTATTCAGCCACAAGAAATCCTAGGTGTATATGACATTCTTCTTTCAGATGTATACAATCAGTGTTATATTTAAAAAGTCCTGGCTAATCCAAGCTTTAAAATAGCAGTAATTGTTGCATTGTTTTTGAAGTCCATAAAAAATGCATCTATCCGTCAAATAACCAGCTCCACATGGCTCCGGGGGTTAATAAAGGCCTTTGTGTAAGAAAAATATCCATATTTAAAACAAAAATAAGTAAAGTTCCAGCCGATCACCTTCCGTGAAAAAGTGTTGAAAGTGCCTTCTCACAGTTCAAGATGCGTACGGGACGTCTGACAAGCGTAACTAGTAGAGTAAGCCTGTTGATCTGCAGAGGCACTTTCAACACTTTTTCCATAAATTGAATATGGAAGGCGATCGGCCGAAACGTTACTATATAAACTTTTAAATATGGATATTTTTCTTATACAAACGCATCGATTTGCTTCAGAAGGACTTTTTAAATATAACTCCGATTTTATCCGTCTGAAAGAATAATGTTATATACACATAGGATGCTTTGAGGGGGATTAAATCATGGGATAGTTTTCATTTTTGGGTGAAACTTTAATTGAGTATGTATGCAAACTGAGCAGTTCACAACCACTTTTCTTGTATAAGTTTCTATGCACAAATGGATTAATGTAATTTCCAAGTCAGTGTTTGCATTCACAAAATGTATTTTGATGTAGATTACAGCTGTGGCGAGGAAGTGGCATGCATTTGGGTCATGTGACACAGGTGTTTGCCCACACTGCTGTTTTATAATGGACCAGATGGTCAGCCCCTGATTTCACTGTTTGGATTTTGTCCACATGGCTCTTCAATGACTTCGAAAAGCACCATAAAGTAATACAGTGACGCAAGTGGGCTCTCCATAAACTTGATGTTAGAAAAAATCTATGGTGAGAATACTTAGGCAATAAAGGGTGGAAAAAGAGAGCCCTCCTGCAAGCATTTACTTCATTTGGTTACCATGGCTACAGGGCCAGAGGCTTGCACGGTGGGATGGCGAAGCGTGAGCTAGGAGGGAGAGGCGGGAAGAGTCACGGGCGAAGCTGTTTGCACTTGCTTCCTTGTCTGTCCTGCGCACACTAAGGAAGTTCCATTTTCAGGAGATCTGTCTGATTATGTTCCATCTCCTGATTCTATATTCAGTGCTAAAGAGCAGGTAGGAGGTTCTCAGGGTCACTTTCAGTCTCTTCTCATTAGTTGTGATTCACAAAACGCACTACAGTGAAGTCTCTTCCGATTAAGATGGCGTGACCTCTATTTTTCACAAACACACTCACACTCTCTCGAACGTAGGCCTAATACTTTCAGGATTTTACGTGCATGAGTAGCCAGTAGACATGAGATGTAAATGAAATCCTATTCTCTCTCTGTAAAATGGCACAGTGAGCGTTTTTCATAACAACTAATATACACTAAGCATTTTGCAGGGTCTGTTTAAAATAATGTCCCCACTTTCGCCAGATCACCAATGATAAAAAAGTCCGGAAATAGTAATGCAATAATATTACATATTTATTTACTTACAGTATTCAGTGCAGCACATTTCAGAACCATATAGACAGAAAACTTATATAGACACAAACGCAATGTATAAGATCGTTGAGCAAACCAGAAATAAAATACAGTGTAAAATAAATCTATAATCTATGAATATTATGAATTACACTGGCATTCAATTTGTTTTAAAAAAGTCCCTTATGCTCACCAAGGCTGCATGTATTTGATAAAAAAGAAGGAAAAAATAATAATGTTAAATATTATTAAAATGTAAAATAACAGTTTTAAGGATTCTTTGCTAAACATAAAGTTAAAAAGAACAGTTTTTATCTGAAATAGAAAGTTTTTGCAACATTGCACTACCATAAAAACAAAACAAAAAAACATTTGGGGTAGGGGGGCTTAATGAAATGAATACATTTATTTAGCAAGGATGCATTAATTTTTTTAATTGACTAAAAGCATTTATAATGTTACAAAATATTCTATTTAAAATACATGCTGTTCTTTTTTTGTTGTGGTATTTTTAATAAAATAAATGCAGCCTTGGTGAGCATAAGAGACTTCTTCAAAAACATAAAATCTTGCTGATTAAAAACTTTTGAACAGCAGCGTATTAATTTATATACTTTCAACACTGTAAGTGTGCATATATACATTATAAATGTCTTCCCCCAGCAAACAATGTGAAGTGAATTAGAAATAAGATGACCTAGAAACCTCTGAGGTTTGCAGCGAGGAATGCTGAAGAAAGAAGCGGACACCTCTAGAGAGATCTTTGTGCAAAAGCTTGCTGGTCTGAGCTTAAACTTGAGGTAAAGTAGGTTTCTCAAGCTACCGCACTGCAGCCTCTGAGGCCGTAACTTGCTCCTCCATCCTCATTTACAGGTCAGAATGCTTAAAATGGTAAGATTGGCATTTTTCTTTTTAACATTTGTAATTTATTTACCATTACAAAGTTCGGGTCAAGTTCTTTATTTAAGATAATGTTAACACTTTACAATAAGGTTTCATTTGTAAACATTACTTGATGTATTAACTAACATGAACTATTAATGAGCAATACATCTGTTACTGTATTTGTTAATCTTTGTTAATGTTAATAAAAATACAGCTGTTTATTGTGTGTCCCTGATACTTAACAAATAGCCTACAACTTTTGCTTTTACGGTAACACTTTACAATGCGATTGTATTAGTTAATATTTGTAAATGCATTAGTTAACATGAACTAACCATGAATAACAACACTGTTCAGCAGTTAATCTTACATTTGTAGGTTCATTAAAAAGCATTAAATAATAATAAATGTGTAAGTCATGTTAATAAAGAGACTACAAATGTTAGTAACACATCAGTTAATGTTGAAATAGTGTACACTTAATAAGGTCCTCAAAATCCATTAATAAATGCTTTGTTGAATGTATATAATGATAGTAAAGTGTGTATAAATATGAACCTATCCGTTGATATTCAGATGGATTCCACGATAGAAATATGTTTACCAACAGCCCAAATCAATACCTTATTATTAAATCATGCTGATATGGTACACAACAGCATTTTTTACCTTTAGAGTAATACGTTGAGTTAATGTTCATCCTTAGTGTGTGTCAACTGCTACGTAAATGAATATAAATATGTACAGACAAAAACAGTAAAGCTACAGGTGTTGTTCATGTTAACTAATGCATTAACTAATGTTAACTAATGCACTGCTAACGTCAATGGATGTAATAATGTGTGAGTTAAGATTAATGCTGAACAGAGATTATTCATGGTAAATTCATGTTAACTAACACATTACCTAATGCTAACCAATACAACCTTATTGTAAAGTGTTACCACATTGGTAAATCTCAGTTATTGTTAAATTCAACATTTATTAAATGTTGCATATTAAAAAACTAAATTGTATTTGTTAACATTAGTTAATGCACAGTGAACCAACAACATGAATAAAAATGATCAGCTGTATTTCTTAACGAATGATAATTATCATGTTAATTAATACATTGTTAATGTATGCTAATGTTAATAAATGAGACCTCTTGTAAAGTGTTATTCTTTTAAAATACAAATATGGTGTACAAATATATAAAATATATTGTACACAAATACAATATATGCGCGCGCCTATAAAGCAAATACCGCAGAGGAATGCTATGAATTCATGAATATTGATTGAGTGCATTAGGCTGATGGGGTGGTTCATTAGGTGACAGACACGGTAGACCGCTGGGAAGACAACGGTAGGAGGGAAAAGAGAAAAAATAAGACCGAGAATTATACACAAACAAGTGGATCAATAGGTCTGGTAGTTCAAGAGCAGTGTGTGTTTGAGTGTGTACAGAGGGTCTAAAGCTACAGACCACAAGAGATGAGCAAGTGAGTGAAAAAGGACAACATTATTTGACCTAAACCTGATCACACACAGCCTAACATACACACTAGTGGCATCAAAATACCACACGTTTATATGATATATTGCTCGAGCACATGCTCTCCACAGTCGCCATCTGTGCAAATATCACACAGTGACAGATTTGAAAACGATAGCAGAATTACATATACAGAGACTTGTGAATAATAACCTAAAGTCTACTTTCATAACATATATTGCATGAAATTCTCACATTTGCATGAAGAAGATGGATTACAGATGTCTAGCTGCACCAGAGAGCAGACCTCCCATTCGCTCCTGACAGATTGAGGGCGTAGGACAGCTTTGTTATGATGCAAAAAGCGCATGTGACCTGAATCATGCGTGTGGGAAGTTGGCGCATACCTTTCAACAACCTGACATTTTGACCCCTGACAAACCTGACATTTGAAGGGAGAAAAGGAATCCATCAATGCACATATCACACGCATGTAGGAAACAAAGCCTGTACAAACAACAGGGAGATTGCGGGTAATCGTCAGATTAAAATTTTGCCGTCTGGTTTTCGCTCTAATCATCTATCAAGCTTTGACACTATTTTGTCTGGCTTGAAAATGGTGGATGTGGCCTTGTACAACGTGAATGAGCTTTAATAGGATGTTCCTCCGAGGCCACATCCCTCTAATGTGATTGATGTCTGCTCGTCTTTCTCAGATTAATTCAGCGTGGCAAAACTGATTGGACAGGGGAAAACAGGAAGGGAGACGGACAGGAAGAGAGAGGGAGACTAACCACATTTCACAATCAGTATTGTCATTCTTAATGAGGTCGATCTATTAGCCATTCATCAAAAGCATGTCCTTTCACAAGCCTTCTGCTCAATCACAAAGAACATATTGAATAAAAGGATGCTATGGTCATTGGATTCTAATAAACTGGGGATGACTTTTAAAAATTTGATTGTTGCCTATAGACCTTAGTCAAAGCAGGGCCATCTTTGATTTTTATGAATCGGAATGAAGGCGAGGCTGTGAGGGATATACATATATCTCTTCCGTGGGCAGTGTTGCCACAGCAGGGTGTCAACTTTTAAGTTCTGGTTGGAGGGGTGTCTTAGCATTATTTTAGCACTATTTTAAACATTTCTTGGGTCATATCATTTTATATGTGCTTGAATTCATTAATATTCCCTTGTGTCTGCTTATATAATGTCACATGCCTGTCCTGTCTTGTGTGCACATGTGGGTTTTGTCATGTCTTGCATGTGCTACTGTCAACCCCGCCCTTCTTGTTATCTGTTTATTGGTTTATTTGCCCCACCTGTTCTCCCTCATTATCTGCCTTGTTTGTTCCCTTTATAATCTCCTTGTGTTTGTCAGTCTGGGTTGGATCCTTGTGTATGTCTCGTCTACGTCTCCCAGTTCCCCGTGATTCCTTTGGTTTGAGTCTTTGGTTTATGTTTTATGATTATGTGTTTTTCCCCCTTGTGGGTTTTGTTTTGAGTTTATGTTTATTTTGTAATAAATTATCTTTCTCTGCACCTGAGTCCTCGCACCAGTTTTACTTCGTGTTTAGACGTGACAGAAGGATCCAACCATGTTGAGGACTCAGCAGAGAGAGGACTCGATTCCGGAATCGCTCACCACCTGTCCTTACTATTAAAGGATTCTACGGTTTCGAGTCCTCCACCTACTTCACCAGGAGGGAATGGAGATTAGGAATTTTGCAAAGAAGTTCCTGGAGACAGCCAAGGGGCTGAGGCTCAGTGACTCTGCACTCAAGGACCTTTTTAATTATGCCCTAGATGAGCCCATGGAGTGGTGGCTCAGAAGGGCATATGACGGAGGCACATTTGAGGCAATGGTGGAAGCTATCGCCTGCCAGCAGGAGAGAGCTGCCAGGGAGATGGCCCCTGCCCTGGCAGTCCCAAGATCGGTGGTCCCTGCTCCAGTGGCCCCGAGGCGTAGGAGGAGAAAGGCTTCCTCTGCCCCCACTCCAGTGGTCCCAGTGGTCCCGCTGCCGGTGGATCGTGTTCCGGTGGTCCCGCTGCCGGTGGATCGTGTTCCAGTGGTCCCGATGCCGGTTGATCGTGTTCCAGTGGTCCTGAAACGGAGGAGGAGAAGGAAGTCTCCCTCCGTGCCTGTGCCGGTGGTCCCTGTGCCGGTGGTCCCAGTGCCAGCGGATCGTGTTCCGGTGGTCCCAATGCTGGCGGATCGTATTCCGGTGGTCCCAGTGCCGGCGGATCGTGTTCCGGTGGTCCCTATACTGGCGGATCATATTCCAGTGGTCCCAGTGCCGGTGGATCGTGTTCCGGTGGTCCCTGTACCGGTGGATCGTGTTCCGGTGGTCCCTATGCCGGTGGACTGTGTTCCGGTGGTCCCTATTCCGGTGGATCGTGTTCCGGAGGTCCCTGTACCGGTGGATCGTGTTCCGGTGGTCCCTATGCCGGTGGACTGTGTTCCGGTGGTCCCTATTCCGGTGGATCGTGTTCTGGTGGTCCCTATTCCGGTGGATTGTGTTCCGGAGGTCCCTGTACCGGTAGATCGTGTTCTGGTGGTCTCTATTCCGGTGGATCGTGTTCCGGTGGATACAATCCAATACAATTTAAACAAGCACTAAGTAAAGATGTACAGTAAAAACACGGACCAACATCAGACAAATACATGACCACATACACACAAAGCAAGAAGCAAGCAGGAGGCAGCGAAAACAGGTCTAGTATTGGGCTAATGTTGACAGCTCTGATTATCTATTAACCATTGCTTTATCTGAATCTTAAAAGGTTCCACTCAGTAGCAGCTCGAACAAAAAAAGCTGTTTTGCCAAATACACTTTTCCTAAAAGGAATAATACAATCTCCCCTCGCTGCACCTCTGGTTCTGCTATAATCAGTCGTTCGAATGTTAATAAACTGACGTAGTGGAGGGGATGATAGACCATTAATAATTTTATAGAAAAAACATAGATCTGCAAATTTTACCATGTTTTCCCAGCTAAATAATATGTGTTTTTGTAATATTGGACAATGATGAGAAATGCACGGTTTCTTATCCAAAATGTTTACAGTTTGTTTGTAAAGTGATTGAAGAGGTTTCAGAGATGTGACACTAGCTTGTGACCAAATGGGTAAACAATAATTCATATGTGAGAAAATCATAGAGTGCATGTACATTTTTGCTGCCTGTGTGGACATTTGATGGCGAATGTGTCTGTATTTACTGACATTGAATTTGATTCTTTTACAGATCATTTTTACATGTGAATTAAATGAAAGCTTTGAATCAATTAGAACCCCAAGATATTTATATTCTGACACAATCTGCAGCCTTTCCCCTGAGACAAAGACATCAGGCTCAGCAGTGTAGTTATTTTTTGACTTGCTGAAAAACATTGCTACTGTTTTCGATGCATTCAACAGCAAGCAAGAGTTTTTTAACCAAGCTGTGATTTTAACCATGGAGTTAGTGAGCTTCTCATATACCTGAGAGATGTTACTGCCATGAGCATAGACTACAGTGTCATCAGCATACATCTGAACAGAAACATCAGGACAGACAGACGGGAGATCATTTATATAAAGTGAGAACAACAAAGGTCCTAAATTTGATCCTTGAGGAAGCCCAGTGGATAGACTGAGGGCCGCTGATTTAAATGACTTGACTCTAACATGTTGGGAGCGGTCAGTGAGGTAAGACTCAATCCATTGAAGTGCTTCTGGGGAAAAATTAAAACTGGCTAATTTTGTCAACAAGATTTTATAATTAACAGTATCAAAAGCCTTCTTGAGATCCAGAAAAACAGCACCAACAACGCCACCTCGATCCAACAAAGCTCGGATGTTTTCAGTTAGGAAGCAAGTAGCAGTTTCGGTGGAATAATTGGCTCTAAAGCCAAACTGCATAGAGTGGAGTGCGTACTTTATTACTTGAAAGTAGTAAATATACATTAATGAGCACATATATTTTTGAAAGAACTAAGTGTTTTTATCTAAGAATAAACTAAAAAAGTTGCACAGTGTAGCTTTAAAAAAGGGCCTAGCTTTGTTTAATATAAAGCAGGTTTGGCAGTTTGGCGTGCGATTGAGTTGGGCGGAGTGAGAGCGTGACACAAAGCCTGAAAGCGTGTCTCACACCAAATGCGTGAGAGTTGGCAATCCTGCTTTGAAAAAGTAATCTGATTACTGACTCCTTTAAAAGTAATTTAGTTACTTTACAGATTACTTGATTTTAAAAGTAAATCAGATTACAAGTTACTTTATTTATATATATATATATTGTCAACCCTTATATATATATATATATATATATATATATATATATATATATATACAACCCTTATATATATATATCTATTGTCAACCCTTATATATATATTATATATGAAATTAAAAAATATTCTCCCTGAGATGCAAGAATATATATATATAATGGTGTCGACCATTTTTCCTGTTGTTAAACTAGCAAAAGTGGATTCGGACACGCCATAAGTGCACTTGCGCCAAGCGTTTTAGACCATGTGTTCAGGTCATTAAAATAGGCCCCAAAGTGTAACTGTTATTGCTGTTTCTGCATTTCTGAAAAGTATATCACCTTACTAACTAGGAGAAGCAAACTTGTTGGAGTGTGCAAGCAAACATCTTTGATTCCCAAAGCTTTTGAAAATAGAGCATAGATTCATATGGCCCATTTAAACTTAGTTAAGAAGTGTTGAGTCTGCATTAAAGAACAGGTAAATGGAACATTGCGAACTGGCCAGGAGCTCTTGTTCTTACATACTGTCTAATGATTTTTCTTTCAGAAATTACCCTCACTCAATGAGCTATGAGACTAATCGCCCCTATACATTTGAATGTGTTTCAGCAATCTGGATTTAATCATTCAGCACTGTAATTATGGGCTATTAAAAACAATTAAATGTGTGTATCTACACTTGCAGAGGTTGTCATTTGAAATTAAGCAGAGTAACTACATAATGAAGACAGGTGTTGAATTTACAATGTGCAAACTGTACAGCAGGGGGTCTAGGGACATACTGCAATAATTTTGATTGCAAACTAATTAAACAAAAATACTATATTAGGTTAACTTCAGTCAACCAAAGCAAAAGTTAAGAAAGCTATAATTCCTCCCCCATTATAAAAAAATAAAATTAAAATGAATTTTTATGCTTTTTGACATTACAAAGCATGTAAATACGCCACCATTGGAAAGTTTGAGGTTGGTAATATATTTAATGTTTTTAACTCTTTCTCCGCCAATTTCCAAAACGGAATTTCCGGCTTTCCGTGTTTTTACTGTTAAAAGGTAGGAGCGCTATTAGTGTACTAAAACACAGGAAGTAGCAGAAACAAGTGATATATCATATGTAGGCAAATGGATATGAACAATAAAGAGATCATCAATATAAAACAGTGTATAAATTAAAACTGCCTATAATGTCACCAAAGGAAATGTTTACTCAGGATGAGCTATAGGACTGAGCAAGCTTTGGAGTGTTGATGGACTTTACTTTGATCATCGATCTGAATCCTTTCCTGACTAAGTCTTTGACAAAAACACGATTTTAGAGCTTTTTGCTCTAAATGTTTATTTTTTTAATGCACATTACCCATATTTAAGTGTTGATAAAAAAAGAAATAAGGAATGCATGAAGATAGAAGTTTTTGTTGTTGTTTAAAAGCAGATGTTTGTTCTTTGTTTTGACATACTGCATGTTCAGAAAACTAATAATGAAATAAAAAACACTGGTGAAAAAAGAGTAGCGGAGAATATTCTGTTCTGGTGCCCAAGGCTGCATGTGTTTGTTCAGTAATATACAGTAATATTGTGAAGCATTATTTCAACTGTTTTCTATTTTTATACGACACCCATAGGATTCTGAAGAGCAATTTTGAAGCATAAAGTAGGGCCGCTGCCATCTTAGCAGCACATCATTGTGCGTCACTGCCGAATAATAGAAAATGGGCAAAGAGGCGGGACATGGGCGGAGCCGAGACTAACAGACGGCAGACAAACAGCAATCCACCTGGCCACGCCCTTAATTATGCAAACCTTTAAGACTTTATATAATGTAAACTAATTAGTTATAAACCCCCTCACAGTTGTCATGAAGGGCAAAATTAGATTTTTAGACCAAAACCACAATTTGCACCAGGCTGTAAACATGTTTTTTTCTAAAGTTGAGCATTTTAACATGGAGCTCAATGAGATTCTGCTCCCATCTAGTGAGATTCTGCTGACCCTAGTGGCCAGTCAATGAATTGCAGTTTAAGTCACTTCCGTATTGGCTTCAAGAGAGACTGTGGGAGGTTGCCACTTGAAAACACTTAAGGAGTTTCGAAGTCACCATCTGATTGGTTGAATTCTACAGGACGTGTGCGTTCCGTTCTTTAGCAGTCCGCTTTGAAACAAATGCCGTGACGCCAAACTCCCTTGTGGAAAAGAACACCGCCGTGTTTACAATGGTTACAGTGACCACTTATCAGGATCAACTAAACGCTGAATTTTCGCGGCTCCATTGTTGCAGTAAACTTGCACAACGTTCTTGAAAGTATGTCAGTCAAATGTCCTCTTGGTGGGTCCTTGGCCAATGAAAACTGCGATAGAGTCAAGACCTTCTGGCAATGTGAGACTACAAAAAAATATTTATCTGAAAAAAATAAATAAAACATTTGCCTTGAGCAAGTGTTAAAAAATTACCCCAGACTTTTGAGCAGTAGTGATAAATTAATATGCATATTATTATAGGTCAGATTAAACTTGCAACATGCAAATAACTAACAAAGCATGAAGACCCGTCAATAACTTCACAATGCCTTGGTGCGTTCAATTAATTTAGTAAAGATTGTATTTACAAGTTGAACGCACATGAACGTCACCACGAAGTCGTAAATACCAGTGGGAAGTTGGGGATTTTCTTAAACCCCTGATCTGTATGAGTTGGGCGGTGTGTAAACATGGCGGAATCAATATGCAATGTACTGTATGTAGTAAAATATAACGAGTATTTAGCAGTGACACTGTCAGGCATTGTCATTTACAACAAAGTATGCTAGAATTGTAATATAGCAATTAGCCTATATAACGATACAGAGACAATGTAACAGAGACAATGCTATCTCTGTTTTATCTGTTCTGTTCTCCTTCCAGGCCACTGCAACACTTGCGCAACTGCACTCTAATGAGTAGTTATAAATGAACAGATCAGGTCAATTTGGGCACAGTAACATGACACATAATATCTAAGTTCGTAAAGAGGATTTGAGACAGCAATTTCACTACTACTTGTGAAGAAGAAAAAAATGTATTGTATTGTTTCAATACTGTCCACTGAAACGACAGTTGCAATTGTACAATAAATGTAACAGAAAACACAATCAGGCCTGTTTGCTATGGAAAATAAAATATGTCTTCCCAAACAATTCAGTCTTTTCCATATGTTCTAGGTGTCTTTTTTTAATTGTCTCTTTTTTTTTCAAGAAAAAGTCAGATCCTTCGGGAAAAAATATTGAAGAGGTTGAAAAAGTAGGAAAAAAATAGAACAGTCACGTGACAGAAAAAAAAGATCTACCACCCGGGTAGTTTTAAACTTAGTTTCGCTCAAATTATCCAAAGTGTGCGTGTTGTACTCTCTTAACTGTATTCAGGAATTGATGACAGATTTAGGATACTGATGTCAATCCAGAAAATCAAGAAGTTGCGTTGTGACATCCGTTAGGTACTGTTGGCTCGCCGTACAATGGTCCGAGGTTGACTCCATAGTAGGCCTATGCATCAACAACAGGAACAAAAAAAAACAACCTGCACAATGCAGAGAACATCACTCATTCACATTCACTTAATCTGAGAACAGATATAAATCACATGATATTTAAGATGAAATTACTCTTTTTTCTTAATCTGCATTAATTTAACTTATTTTACAAAGCACACTATCACAAAATGGCCTTGTTTGCATGACCCAAATCAATTGGCCTGTGACGCACTTGATTTTAACATCACATTTAAATAACTCCGATTGGTTTTATGACAAAACAATCTTTATGTCTTCGTAACATGTACATTTCAATATGCATTCATCATGTTTGTTATTGATCATATTTCTTACTACAAATCATGAATTGAACACATATAAACGATTACAGAGCAACAACAGAGGAACACTCACCGGAGTTTCTTTGAGTGTGAAAGTGTTGAGTGTGAGTGTTTCTTTGAGTGTGAAAGATCCCCACTGATAATCACCGGAAAATAACTTTTTTCTCTATTTAATCATTTTTTAAGATAGATGTGCTCTGAATCTACCACGGTTTTTTCCATAGACAGTAAAAGAAATGGACAGAGTGACCCCATTGACGTCAACGGCGAAATAATGAAGTCAACCAAGGGGCGCTCACTTCCTGATGGCTGAGCGAACTGCGCAGGCTCAGACTGAGCTTGACGACGTAGATGTGACGTGAGCCTCCTGTCTGACAGTTGTAAGTCTTCTAGTAGTTGTGGAAAGTGAAATCTGAATCACGTTGTTTAAATATTTTCTCCCGTTGCTTTTGGCTCACTATGGGCTTCTCCCCATTATTCCCGCTTGACTTTATCAGACTTTATGTCTCCACGTCCCCCCGACTGCCTCATAGACAGTAAAAGATTGCCTGCGAGCGTCTCCTCAGGTCTATACGGTAATTTCTCAACTGTGCGACAGAGTCGCGTTGGTTATGACGCAATCGTTAGCCTATTTTTACAAAAACAGCTTCTGCGGGGCGATAGTGTAAGATACAAGGTAACGGAGCCTTTTATGCATTGTCGTGTTTCTTTAGAAATAAACAATGCACAAATGGAGTCTTTAAACGTCTCAGATGTAAAGTTATTCACTGTCAAAGTGACTCAAAAATGAATGGGAGTCAATGGGATGCTAACAGCAGGTGATGGCTTGGTTAGCAATGGCCGCCACTAGGGGTGGAACGCTTTCCGAGCGCTAGATTACCCCCTTGGTTTTTTCTCCACTCGCTCTCAAATGGCTTCTTACTTCCTTTGTCTATTACTATATTAATTGCGGAGAAAACGACCTTTAGTGGGGAATAGTAGGTACTACCTTTTTCTTTTTTCAAAGTAAGAGTCCTTTAACTACCTTCCTTTTTTAAATTGGTTACAACTTAACCAGCAAGGTCTCCATGGTGAGCCAGCTAGTTTTGAAGTTGAACAGCATTGGCTGTATTAGTCAAATAGGCACAACAAATACTTGTCTTTTCAGCAAGGACCTTTTTACGCTATAAATGTCAAGGTCTCCAAGATTTAACTATTAAATGAGGGTAAACAGACACTCAAACTACGTACTTGCTGTTCTATTGAAGATCTAATATCATCTACACCTTTTTACTTTATTTCCCCGAGCCTTACAATAAGTTGCAAAGCATGTTAAGAAGCGCATATACCTGAAAAGGTCAACTTTGTTTTTTTCCCACCTCGGTGCACATGAATCTGGTGTAATTAGGACTCTGCTACAGTGGCCCAGAGCAAGAGAAGAGAATTATGGGTGAATACAAAATAAATGTAAATAACAAACAGTGGGCGGGTGGTGCAAGCATGCTTGAAAGCGAGAGGAGAAAAAACTCAGGCAAATTAACTTAGAACGAAATAACTTCACGGCAGCTAATGTGCCGTGCCTGGAAGCCCTTTAGGCTACAAGCCAAACACATATATGTACAAATAGATATATTAGGATTAAGTTACTATTTTGATGTTCTCAGTTAGTGAGGTCTGTGTTACTTGCTTGCTGCTGGGAACGAGGTGCTCCTATTTGATGGAGCAAGATTCTGAATGCATTTGCACCTCATTCTAATTTAGCTCTAATTACACAATATGACAATGTGCAAACTGTTCTTTCTAAAAATAGCAAGGTTCATTATGGCTTCATGACATTATTGATGCAAACAGCAAATGGGAAAAGATGCATTCATTTCAATGTGAAAACATTTGAATTAAATCATAACAATTGCCACAAAACCATTAGGCTGATAACGTCGCCTTCAATTTTGTTAGATTTTGGGAGTGAAAACTACACACCGGCGAGTGGCCTGGCTTTGGCTGTGCTCCTGTCTCACTCAGCATTCTCTGGCTCTCTTCAGAGGCCTGTCTGAGCTAATTAGCACATGATGCAAAGTCGCATGTCCCCTCTGAGTGTATCTATGAAAGTGTGTAAGAAAAGTAGGAAGAGACAGAAATAGGTTGAGCTGCAAACTACAGTAGGGCTTGGCGTACATTTCAACTAGAATAGTTAGTAAGGGACCAAACATGTTTTATATTGTTTTGAATTTAATTACTGTTTTCTCATCTGATAGATCTGGTGGTAGACCGTAGACCATAGTTTGGTAGCAAATAAACAGTGGAAAAAACTCCAGATCTCATTTGCTCATTTTCTGAATCATGATAATCAAATCGGACGCTCGGTGTCATTAAGAAGGAAAACATCTTTCTGTTTGGGTCTTTTGAACGTCATCACATCGGCGAGTGACACACTGATTTGTAACATTTTCTTTCATCAATTTTTTTTCCCTTTAGACCCAGAGGTGCAGAGATTTAAGTGTGTCCCACTGAGCAAAAAAAAAAATCTTAAAAAACTTGTGGTCTTCACACGCTTGAACGTTTTGGCCAAATTCTGTAAATACATCATGCAAGTAGACAATTTGTCAAGCAAAAAAAAAAAAACACAATTGTGGGTATTTGGATGGGCACTTTACTATCCCACGAGACCACGGGAGAGGATCTGATGCTGGTAGGTCAAATTATTCAAGTTCGAATCAGACTGTCAGCTGATCTACGCCTACCTACGATGTCTATCACAGCATATCCACAACTTTCCTGCAAGTCTTAGTGGGCATCGCCATGACACTCGAAACTTCCGGTTGACGGTATCTCAGTTCCGGTTTAGCATACATAACAGTTATGCTGCGTTCACGCCAGACGTGAGTGGCGAATAAACAGTGCATTTCGCGCAAACTTGGACGCGTGAACATTTTGACTCTTTTCGCTTCATTCCCTACACAACAAACGCGAATTTGCGTCATGGGAGGGACTTCTGCCAGGCAGCGGCAGTCGTCAGAAGGACAAGCCGAGTTAAGGCTGCTCGAGCCAGAGTTAATGAGCGCTGAGCGCCGCTGAGCGTCTGGGTCTCACACCTCCGAAACCTAACGTTACTTGTTTCCATAAGCCATGCAACATAAACGGACCCGTTTGACATGTTGCTAGCACCCCACGCACTCCATTCAATGCCCAACAAACTTCAAATAAACTCAAGAATTGTGATGTAGAAGTAATATTTATATTTCAATAATTTACAGATTTAATGTGTAGCAATACCGCTCTAACAGCCTAAAAATAGGGACCTGCACTCCCGCGGGACCCAGCACAACCGAGTGCGGCGCGGGCTCATATTTGATGGGTGAATGCGGATGAGGGTGAACAATTAATAACTAGAAACAAATAAACCTTTATTTATAATAAAATAAAATCGATTTACAGGCGCATGGACGGAAGGTAACTCTCGCGTGGTTTATAGGAACAGCCAAGCCTACCACAGTGGCAAAATGTCTCCGCCGCATAACTACAGATATTAGTAAGTTCTTGTCAGATAGTCAGATCCATGCGACCATCTGGGACATGTGATCATTTTGCCTGAAGCGTTGTTGTAAAAGTCTACTCCTGAATCCTGATAATACAACAAGCGTTTAGCTGATAACAGTACAGACTAACGTAAACCGGAAGTTCGTTACCGGCGTGTTCTACATTGCCATAGCGATCATTGGAAAGGTCAGAGTTCGGGAAAGTAGTGGATATATATATATATATATATATATATATATATATATATATATATATATATATATATATATATATATATATATATATATATAAGCTCCTTTAGTAAGCAGCTATCGTGTTTCTGTGGAGCTAAATACAATGCACCTGAACACCTTGTTTTCAGACCAGCATGCTCATAGGAAGTTTATAGAAAATTATAACTGCGTTGGTCTGAAACCAGCAAAAAACACTTGGGTCACGCCTGGAATCAAATTGCATGAAGTGTATGATGAGTGCCCTTAATGTGCTCTAGGTGTACAGCGCATTGATATTTTTCAGACATGGAACAGTCTTACACACTACTTCCTGTCACGTGCACGTGCTCTCAAGTGGCCAAGTCTGCCAGTGTGGGTATTGGACTGCCCAATGTGTCCATCTTACGCACACTTCAGAATCTCGGTAGTAGGTCATCTGATTACTTTTTGCCTGACTACTCTTTTTATGAGTAGTGCGAATTTGGACTTATTTTGTCACATACTTTTTTTTTGTGCCTACTATAGAAAAATATGCAATTTCAGATGCTGCCAATCACTTTTTTTTTTTTTCGTTCAGAAATTCACTGAGTGCATTTGTTTCCCCATTTATTGACACTAAAAGAATTAGAAAGATGATTGAAGCTAATCTAACCCAGAGAAATCGTGTTACTGGCTCTTGTCTTAGATTGTGTGCTGTCAGACTAGCTGAATGTCACTACACTATGGGGACAAAAACCCTGATTCAGCCCTGATGTCAATCAAACTGACAGATCACTGCAGCACAGTGATCTTAGAACTGAGGGTAAATATGATTTACACGTTAACATTTAATGTTTTTGTTACATAGCTTCAGATGTAATAACTACAGTATAGTGCAAAAAGGATTGTTTGGTCATTAATAACCACCTTTATTGGATTTTACCACTAATAAAATGCAGGTCACCTCATTAAAATTGGAAAATGCTCCTTAATTCAAGCAGAACCGAGTGATCACTAAAAATTGGCTCATTCACCTTGTTTAATTTCATATTTCATTTGTTCATTATTTCTCCCTGAAATAAACAGTACGACTACCCTATAAATGCGTAGCACAGCATATACAGAGATCAAATAAACAAGTGTAATCCATACCCAAACACTGCGTATGTAAGTGTAAATGAAATTGTGTATGTGTAAGAGAGAGGCAGACTTATGCAGTATGTCAGAGAGCTTAATCACATCTGCCAGAACGCACCATTATAGGGGCCCGAGGTCTTACAAACCCACAGCAATCTTAACCTTGGTAAAAAAAAAAAAAATTCACATTCACTTATATCAACAGCCTTATACAGTAAGTATAGCAATTGGAAATCAGCACACCGGCCTTGAGCTGAGGAAATGTATTCAGGGACTACAGATTTAGGTTCTGAGAAGAACGTGGATGGAAGTGTGGATGAAAGTCTACACTGAAAGCTGCTTAAGAACATTTGGAAATTTGATTTATAAATTAGGAACGTGAGGTATAAAAGAGAGCATGTGTTCAGTATTGAGTAAACCATGTCTTTAGTAATATCTCAAATATCTCAGATTTTAATTAAGGTGAGGTCCAAATTGAGCACTAACCTTTTGGTTATCAGCCAGGGAAATTCTTCTATTCATTTATGCATTATTATTATTATTATTATTATTATTAAATCTTGAAAATAGCTGGATGAACTGTTTTCATGTAAGGTTGCCCCCTTGTGTTCTGAAGCTCCAAATTATTTGTACCATATGACGGCACCTTGTGGTAGGCTAGGCAGACTCAGTTAGTGTAAACCTGCAAAGCTAGGTTTATTGGGTCATATTAAAACAGTTAAACTGAAAAAAAGAAAAGAAGCTATTTTTAGAATTCTGGAAGAAATTAAATGCAATAATACATTTATATACAAACCTCATGAACAGTTCATGCTATTAATAGATTTTATTAATAGATAACTGACTTTAACGGACTTTATTAATAGATAACTGAACACAACCAATGAGTTCAAAACAAAACACAGTGTGCCTATGGATGGATCCCAAATGGCACACTTCTATGGATCATAAAAGTGCCCAAAACGTACATATTCTGCAGTTCTATAGAGGTTTTGGCTCCAGGACAGTCACGTGAATGAAAACTATAAATAAGCTAGCTTTTGCATATTTTTTCCCAGATAGCAAAAGACTCCGGGGCGGATCCGTGCCGGAGTCAGTTTGCTATCTGGGTTACATTTGAGCACCTCACCCTGCACGTCGTTGAACTTGAGGGAGAGTAAATGATGACAGAATTTTAACTTTTTGGGTGAACTACCCGTTAGCTGTCTAAATTAACTGTCTGCAGTGTTTCACTTTCTGCAATTGCTGGGCCTCGTGGCCGTTCAATCACTACACATTAAAATTTGATCGGGTGATGACCCACGTCAGTCAAAGTTATGGTGCAATGGAAGCAGCTTCAATGGAAGGTTATATATTCTTCTAGTGCTGGTCCACGGAGCTGTGATGCATTAGTTAGATGATGACATATGGAAACAGCTCAGCCTCACAAAAAAGAAATACATTCTTACTGGAAATTATATATAGCTACATGCGCAGACGATCGCTATAATGTCCACCGTAATTTTCAGTCTGAGATCAAAACATTGTAAGTCAGCATGCAGTCTCAGACCGGAAGTTTGTTTTAGACTTATGCTGTCGGCCTGTAATGTATGGTTCTGCAGACTGGTCTGAAACAGTTGGTCTGCAACTGCTGTCCTGAATGACCATTATTAAACATTATGACTGTTCCGTTATGACTGTATTTGCGGTCTAATAGTTTTGCACTGTATACAGATATAGCCTAATGTACTGCGATAAGTAACTAAGGCTGCAAAACTCAATGTCACCACAAAGTGGAAGCAAAGCACAAGAGAGGTTTCAATTCTATGACCTGTCTGAGCAAGAACTGTCATACATTAAAAAAGCACTCTTAAAAATGAGATCTCTGAGAACAGTGAGATTTTAAAGCTTATTGGTGTAAATATTAATCTATTTTTTACTTGATTAGCTGGTGCAGAACCCTCGATATACTTTGTTTGGAAGTCGGTCGTCTTTCTCGCGGCAGAATCATGCAGGTTGTTTTAGGGCAATCACCTGAAGCCTAAATTGCCATGTGACTGACTTTACAGTCGCAGGAAAATGACGTCAAGACAACATTAGTAAACTGATAGCGCCACAAGAAGGTGCAACTGCCAAAAAATAAATTAATTATAGCCTTGGAATCTTTTATTTATATACGTTTAAATCAGTTTGTATGTTGTCAATTTGCTCATTTTTGGTTGTAGATGTTTTCAATATGAATAAAGTTTAAAACCTTCCTTGCAAACAGAAATTGGCAATAAATGAACGAAGTTCAAGAATATCTGCTGATTTAATGCTAGTGTTGTAGATCGTTTATGTCCTTCGTCTGGCTTTTTTCCTAGTTTAAACAGAGAATTGGAGGCTATATTAGGCTAAATGACAAAGGATAACGTCCAAGTGTTAATTAAAATCTATTTTTCTGTCCGTGGACATTGAAGAATCACACACTTTGTAATCGATTTGTCCTCTTTTATGCACTGAATATATTTTGTGAGTCATGTGCTGTTCTTATACGGAGACGTTTCCCATTACTGTGGCATTTAATAGCAATGCCTTATCTGCTTTAAATTAACGACAGCCATGAGGTTAATTTTGTGAAAACACTCTAATTTGCACCTATTATGAGCACTAGACTTTTCTAATGGCAGGAAAAAGCATATATTGGCTGCCAAGACATTGGCCTTTTACCTTGTTAAAATTCCTTGCTACGGTACTTAATGGAAATCCAATTTTCATAAGGGCCATTTTAAGATGTATTAATTCACTCTGCTCTCCAGGAGCAATTTAGTCAGGGAGAAGGTAACTAAAATATCTTTTTCATTGCCTATATTCTTCTCTCTGAGGGGGTTGGGTTTAGAAGGACTCTTGGGGAGCATGTTCCTGCTTTGCTATGAAAGTCCATTCTCTGAGACTATTCCTACCAGACTTTGCTTTGTGATAGGTCTTTTATGAGCTAATTGGAAAAGTCTGCAGCAGTTTGCTGGCCGTTTGCTTGGCACTCTCTGTTAATAGCATTCCCAAGTCTCGGGCAGGCACTCATGGCTCTGTCTTTAATCACCGCTCAGCCCACACCCTCATCTAAGCAGAGCATGGCTATGGTTTCCCTCACTGCAGCATCCTCTCAATGGATCCTACTCCAGACTTTCAAAGTGATTTGCCACAGATTTCTCATATCGATTTAAAAGAGAATAAAGAAAGCATTTCTTTAAAGCAACATGTGCAGATGATTAAAATGACTTGCTTTAAGTGATGCTTAAAGCAATGTTCCGGGTTCAAAAGAAGTTAAGCTGTAAGGACAGCATTTTTGGCATAATATCAATTGCCAATTTAATAATAAAAGTGAATAACTAACTTTTTTTTTTTTTTTTAAAGTAACACATTAACAGTGGAAGTGGAACAGGCCAGGTATTATAAATTATACAAGCACACTGTAAAATAAATTAATAAAAAAAAATATATATATATACAAATAAAATAAATAAATAAATAAATAATATTTATTTAATAAAACCTATATATAATTGTATACATATGCAGGAAACAGGAGTAATGGCTGCTTGCTCCAATAAAATTTTGTCAGCATCGGAATAAGTTACAATATAAATACAATAATATTATTAAAAATAAATAAATTGTAATAATATGTCGCAATATTACTGTTATTACAGTATTATTCATTAAATAGATGTAACTTTGGTAAGCATGCAGGACTTTTTTCAAAAGCAAGCAAACAAAACAATAAAATATATTTTTAAATGATCAGAATTCAAATATTACTTAATATTTTAACACAACTGCAACGAAAAAGCTTGTATTGAACCCAAAACATTCTTTTAACATCAAATATTAATTTTCTGCTACTTTGCTTCTGAGAAATATTTAATAGTTCTTTAGTAAACCCTCTGATGTCTCTCTTTGAAAGAGAGCGGTGACGAAAAAAGCTTTGGAAACTGGTAACTTGAACCACATGTAAAGAGTGCTGAAAGAGAGAAGTTCCTCTCCGTTGACTCTTGATTTTCCAGCAGCCTTTGCCCTTCTTTTAATGAGGTGCAAACGCTCGCCCTCATGCACAGCACTGACTCAGAGCTTTTTGCTGACAGGAGTGCATGTATGCATGCATGCCTGCACTGACAATAACAAACACTATACATGTGTCAGTACAGGAGACCTGCAGTCGGGGAAGAGAATCGGCGGTGTCATGGGGGTGTGGTAAACACGTTAGATCTCATCCTTCTGTCAGACGGAGTGGCTGCAAGTTGAGGGACAGCATTTAGATGGGTGGGGGTTGGAGTGATAGCGATGGGGCGGAGGGGGCTGTCCTCTATGCAGATGTCTATTGAATTCAACTCCAAGACCAAAGGAAATAGGAATTTCAAGGAATGATAGTGGAGCTGGGGGAAGGACGGGAGGGAACGATGCAGTGGCCTGTAGATGAACCCAACGGGGATTTCGCTCAGCAGGGTCATCTCAAGTTCAGGTCTTTCCCTGGCTGACTGGAGGAACGACGCATGGTGGAAGGGGCTCGTTGTGGAGGCCGTGAGACCTGGAAGGGAGCCCCTCAGGACCCTCTAATGCAAACATGTTATGGTATAACTTCTCTGAATTGAGAATGCTGGGAAAATATTTTGAGAATTCATTTACAGCCTTTTGGATGAAGGTTTTAATGTATTGCACCTCTTCATGTGTTTTTCATAGCATGACATTTATAGTACAGCATTTTGTCTTCTTGGGATCCCTATAGCGATGCAAAACACATTTGTTATCGGTCAATATTACATTTATTGTTAACGGTTATCCTTTTGTCCCCCCTTTTTACATACTACTATATCCATGATTTAGCACTCTGTTAAAAGTGAATAATTAAAAACACTAATAATTTAATAGCACTGTTAAATGCAGGCTTTAGCAAATTAATATTCATTTTTCATTCTGTACATTATAATGTGTCACTTTGCCTTTCAATCGATTTATGTTATTTTCTGTTAGTTAAAATGTCTTGTTTTATCCAAGAGACTATGACTAAATAAATATCCAAAAAAGGAGAAATGTTTAGAGTACTGACTGACCCTCTTTATATTTTTGATAGACATTTTGGCCTTAAATCAGAGAGCATGGGGATTGCATGGACTTGGATCATTCATTTAGATGAACTAGTATAGAAATATTAATTTATCAGTAAAATTATCAAATGTCTCACCTCAAAAGAGAACAAATGAGCCCCGAGCAGCTTGTTCACATCATTAAAGCAGCGACTGCGACGTGATATTAAAAGGTTGTCGATTCCAGGTGAGAGTCTGTTTGACCATATGGTGATGGAGACAGATATTGCCCTGGGTTAAGAAAGAGAGGAGACAGTCAGTCACTGAATGCTTCAGGAGTCAGGGGTGGCCTCAGTTATCTGGCACTTTGCACAGACGGGACCAGCAGGAGCCTTTTGATTGAATAAGTAGACCATACCATTATGTCACTCCCGGGACAGTAATGGAGGGTGTTGGCCGGGAGATAATGAGATGAGGAGTTGGCTTACACAGAGAAGTGAGTTAATAGTGACACTGCAAATGAAACTCATGTTTCTGCATTAAGCAGGCGTTTATTGACAAAGACTGAAGCCTGGGGCTCAGGACTATGTTCGTGATTAAAGAAACTGAAAATAAATAAAAAAATAAATTAGGTGTTGTGAGGGACTTCGCTGAAAGGCTTTTTTATGCACAACCACACAGTAGAAGCTACTGAAAAGCTGCTTTAAAATGATGTGTGTGAATTTAAAATCTGGCTCTATTCATAGAAATAAAAATTAACATATAATGTTGCAAAAGCCTGCGAGTCACACATAAATAAGCTCTTATTCATTTACATTTTATAATTTAGCAGACGCTTTTTTATGAAATTACATAATGAATAACACAAGAGCCAACAAATGCATGAAAGTAAAGGTTTTTTAGTAGAATTTTAAGATATATTTTTAATGATAATTACATTTGTATTACTTTTTTATTCATTATTTTGAACAAAACTAATACAATTCACACACTATAAAAAATGATATGCTCAATAAGTTATGGCAACATGTGTTTTTACACTGTTTTAACTCATCAAAATAAGTTAAGAAATGTTCAACTTTTTAAAAATAAGTTATACAAGATGCAACTCATTTTTCAAAAGTCAATTTAATATGATTTAAGTTGAAATAACTTAAACGTCCAAGTCGATTGTACTTAAACAGTTCAGGCTGTAACTTTTTTTTACAGTGCAGGAAGCGCCTTTGCCTTTGAGGTTTAAGTTAAGTGATTGCGGAAGACAGATTGTCCTGGCATTATAAAGTGTGAACTTTGCGAGACATCAATCAAGATGTGAGTGGAGAAGTTGAGCTCTCTTGCTGTTTTATTTGCCATTAGTGTTGTAGAACCCAGTTGCAGTTGATTTATGTGTTGGCTGGTATTACATGGAGTTCTGCCTTCACAGGTTGAGCTGAAAATGTGGTTTCTTCATCTAGCTTTTCATTCATATATCCAGGGCAATAAGTTTGGTCTTGGTTTTGAAACGCAACCTTTTACTTTTCTGCTGCCAACTTCGTAATCCCATTTTACTTTTCTGACGTTGTCTGATTGAGCACATCAAACAGAAAGCTAAGCCTAAAACAGTAACCCTAAAAGATTTTCTTAAAAGTGGTTTTAAACCGTGACACCTCTCTTAACGACAAATTCTCAGATGAGTTTTTTTATTTTATATTTCTACTTGCTTTTGTATTAAAATTTTACCTTGGAGGCTTATTGTGGTTATCTTACTGCCTATGAAAATAAGATAAATGACTTGAGTTATAGCATACCCTGACTTGCTAAAATGAAGGTCAAAGTTTTATTTCTTTCTCCTATCCATTTATAGCAAGACAAGCCTTTGAAATCTGTTGATATTATTGTACAAGAACATCCTGGACTAAAAGCTTGATGTGTATGCAAATGTTGCACTTTAGATGACATCTAAACTTTCGTTGAACTCGCTTTTTCCCAGCAAGAGTTTGTGTCACCAGTATGTCTGGTATGCAAAACAAATTGTTTTACATTTGTGTCCATTTTTAAAAGACCCAACAAAGACAGATTCCCATCTCCTTGACTGTGGCAAACAGAAGGGGGGAGAAGTGGAACTGAAGAGCAGAGCAAAGGGTAGAGTGGGGCATAATGGAAGGGTAGCGTGGGGGGTTGATGGGACTGGTGTGCATGAACAGGGGACCTCTTGGTGAACTGCGTAGTCGCGAGCCGGGTCATTGGGGTGAGGCTGTCAGAGCGTGCCTGAAACAGTAACCCAGGAGTTCAGCCAGAGTTCACACACAAAATGTGTAGGATCCATGTCCTCTGCTGGCTCGACTGCACCAGCACATTCTGTCCTGCAAATACCTACAAAAGAGCTAAAGAAACAACGTTTCTTTTAAAAATATTTTTACTGCCATTCTTTCTTGCTACAGTCACTATAGTAAGTCTCGTCAATTTATTTCCTGGGAAACTGATATCATGGAGGGGGAAAAAAGTGCTATAGTTTTCCTATTTTGTCAATCTGTTTTTTTTTTCCAGAGTTAATACAATTTTTAAAATAATATAAATGTACATGCAGAAAATAACAATGTATTTTTTCTATATTCTTTTGTATCTTCAAAAGAATATAGAAAAAAAAAAATCTATATATCTAAAATATATAAGTCTTTAGCACATGATCCTTAAGAAATCATTCTCATATGCTAATTTGGTGTTTAACTATGGAAGCTTTTTTCCACCACAGAATGAAAAAATAAAAAAATGTAATTTACTCTTTTCTCGCTATTGCAATTTTTTTTATCTCACAATTCTGACATTTTTCATAAACTTCTCACATATTACAGAAATTTCCATAAATGGCGGGGAAAGAGTCAGTTAAGGACACATTGTGTAAATGTACCCTTAACTGACTATATATATATATCTATATATATATATCTATATATATATATATATATATATATATATATATATATATATATATATATATATATATATATATATATATATATATATATATATATATATATATATATATATATATATATATTTACATTTCTTATATTTGTATTGAACATCAAGACAGGTACTGATTAAGAACATTTTATTTTTTTCAGTGTGCCAAATTGTTCTAAAAAACTTGAATTACTTTAGCAGCAATGAGAAATAATTTGACATTGGTTTAAGTCGTTTTCCACTGAATTCTCACATAGCCCTTGTTCTGGCTATTAAGAAAGTTAAGAAAGTTAAGATGCTGTTAAGAAAGAGCACAGCCGGATGGAGGTCTACAAAGCCTACAAAGGTCTTCAGAGAGATAGAATGCTGAGATCTCCAGTGGCATGGCCAGTGAAACGGGAAAGGCCACTAAGTTAAGCCCTTAGTCTGAGTGTGTGTGAGAACCCTATGGGAAAACTGCCTGATCTGCTCCAATTCAAGACTGGGTTGCTCATTGTCAAGCAGAGAGCTTGACCTGAAGTTGAACCCAGTTGTCAGCCCTGCAATGCACTGCAGAAAAACAGTGGAGGATGGGTCTGAAGAGGTGGAATGCACCAGAGCAATGGGACTTGGTCTAAGCCTTAACAACAGTTTCTCTACATGAAATCCATTCAATTATTGGAACATCATAGCCGTCGTAAATCAAAGTAGGGTGGGCGTCCAGAAAATAATTTGACATTATTTTGACTTTTTTTTACAGTAAATGCTGGAAGGGTCTATAGGAGCTTGGTGTCCCCATTGAGTGGGCTGTGCTCATCTCCTTCCTGTCTCCAGTCCTTGCGGGACTGAGACCGCGTCTGAGAAAAGCCGTCCCAGCTGTGGTCACCGGCGCCAGTGCTGAGTGGAGAAGAAAAGCCCTGAGTCTTCAGAACAATCCAGCCTTTGTGGAACTGCTGGAAGCCATCAGCCAAAAATCAAATGACCGTAAGCCACAGATATAAGCCAGATGTGGGGATTCCAAGACTCTGTTCCAGCAAGCCCCAGCCCAGCTAAACTCATCCCCATCCAGCCTGCCGGTGGCAGCCAGGGGAAAGGGGTCATGCAGCGGGTTTTGGGTTGCTCCAGTAAATGACATGGTTGTCTTCATCTTCAGTTCACATCACTCGAAACATGACAACTCGGAAAGATGGAGGCATGAGCTGCCAAGATCCGATGCCTTTGTAGTATGGTTTCAAGACTCTTTTCAGTTTACAGGTCCTTGCTTTGATACACATTTGTACAATTTCCAAAAGTCATTTCCTTCTATCGTTACAAGTGCAGTAAATTCAGAAATATTGCACTTGTTAAAGGAGCCATAATCTCCACCCCGTCGTGTAGATTTATGTTTGATTCCGATTAAAAAAACCAGCAGCCAAAGATTACAGCAGTGTTAAGAAACCATCATTCTGTTAATTAAATTAAGGGGAGTTTCAAAATACACTCAATCATTGTGAAACTTACTTTATTTGGTTTCTTTTGAACTGTAATTTTGAATTAACAGGTTGAAAAATCGAAAGGAATTTCTGTCCAGACAAGTCCAATATCCTGCACAATATGACTTAAGATCTCAATATGCATGCTATTTCTGTTCAGTGGCTTCAATGACAAGAAAAAAATGCTTGGACTTGTTGGGTTTCATTTGTCACTTCCTCCTGACAGAATGAGAAGCCCTTCTTGTACCATCATGACCTGACAATCTTCTTTCCAGTTCTACAAATAAAGTGTGTATTGCCACAAAGCGTTATGTTCAGACTAGGGCTTGAGATTAACTTTTTTGTTCACCAGCCACTGTGACTAGTAGATTTCCAAAATTATTACCCACCCAGTCACAGTTTTGACATTGATACCATGGGGAAAACTGCCATATAGATATCTTTTATATTATATAATATTAGGGCGGCAGTGGCTCGGTGGTTCATGTAGGTGGTCTACAAACCAGAAGGTTGGTGGTTCCATCTGACCAAGTGTCAAGGTGTCCATGAGCAAGACACCTAACCCCATCTGCTCTCGACGAGCTGGATTGCGCCTTGCATGGCTGACACTGCCACCAGTGAATAATTGGGTGAATGTGAGGCAATATGTAAAGCGCTTTGGTGGCCATGGGTCTGTTGAAAGCACTATATAATGCAGTCCATTTACCATTTTAATATTATCTCATAATTTGGCAGTAGGTAAATTAGGCTGCTGTCACTTTAATGCCTGATACACAGATCCATTATACTGTTACATGTTTTCTTTCAACTGTTTACATTCACTTAAAACATAACTGACTGTGTTTATTTAAATTCACACCAAGACCATCATTTTGATATTATTTTGTGTGTATTTGACAGTTTAAGCACAATAAGCAATGAAAAAAGAACTCAATTTAGTACTAAGAGGCAGCTCATATGCACAGAGTTTGGGTGTAAGCTCAAAATATGTGGGAATGAGTAAATATTATGTGCAATACATGCAATCCCACTCCCAAATGTAAGCCTTGTAACACCTACAATAATCATACAGAGCAAATAAAAGAAGTGGGAGGTCGGTTTGTGTGTTAGTTCGCTGACAGAGAGAGGAGAGAGTGAGAAATAGCAGCTGGTCTTGTTTATTCTGCGCAAAATAAGTATTAGAATCGGGATTTTTTACGATTGCATTGAGTTTATTTCAAATGCTGTTGTAACTCTTTTCCCCACTAGTTTTTTGTTGTCAGCCACCACCAGCATTTTTGATAATCCCCCTCCCCGCTTAAAAAAGGTTATATTTAGCTTCATGCATTTATTTCTATTTTAATGAAAAAAAACAGCATTTTACATGTTCAGTTTTACTTGTTTCTGCTGCTTCTTCGCCTGTGTTTTGATCAGACTCTTTCATAAGGTGTGTAGCACCCCCTACCATATGACAGTGACAACACGGAAAGCCTGTAATGGTGGGGAATGACTTAAAAGACTACAAATGAAAATGTATAAATAAAATTCAACCTGCTAAAATTGCTTGTAGGAGTAAGTGCTGAAATCAGCCCACATTTGGTGGGTTGGCGAATGTTAATGTCAAGCCCTGGTTATGTTTATGTAATTGACAATACTTTCATCCAAAGCATCTGTTTCTCTACAGGAACAAGTATATAGATTTGTATAATAGATGCAGATTACTAGAAATATTAGACTTTACACAGTCTGGTCTGCCTATGCTAAGCCCTCCATGAAAAAAAGTACTTGTATTCTTTGAGTGAAAATTGGGGTGGTGTTGGAGTGTGTGGGGTAAGTAGTATTATGGCAGTGAAGAGTGATTCATACTAAGGGCATCTGTTATTTTTGGGACATGTTCAATAATAGGCCTGTAAAAGGCAAGACATTCTTATTTTGGGCCTGAACTCTATAAAATCCATTGCTTAAATTTCATCTCCAGCTGTATTTTCTCTAGTTTCTCTGTATTTTATCTATCTCTAGTTTCAACTAAAATCCATTATTTTCACCTTTTCAGTTCCTTGCATGTGTTTGGGATTTGAGACATGGTCCATGCAAAGCTTTCAGTCTTTTCATGGGTGTGGTTTGTTAAAAGGGATAGTTTACCCAAATATTAACATTCTATCTTCATCAAGTTATTTTGTAGACCCTTACAAAAATAAGTTTATTCAAGTGTGCTACTAGTATACTTCATTTAAACTAAAAATAAGAAAGTATACTTTCAGTCAACTTTTTATGTTTGCTACTTTTCAGAAATATACTTTATGCACATCTCAGAAATATACTTAAATTACAATTACAGTAAGTATGACTTATACTGACAGAAAAGTAGTTAACTAGTAAACTATTAATGAATTAATTTGTAGGCCTATATTGTAAAACAAATGCAAAATTTAGTTGTAAACCAGTCGTGTACACAAAATGTACAACTGTTACACTTAAAGTTACTTAAAAGTATATTATATAAAGTATATTTAGTAGTTAAATACTTGCAGCACATTTTTTAGTTTATGAAAGTATATTAGTAGATTCATACTGTATAAGTTTTCTTTAATAACATATAGCTTTTTATTTAGCTTATTATTTTTGCACTTTAATTATGTTCCCATTTAGGTATTATTTTTTAAACTTGAAATACATCTTTTACTGTATACTTTAACCCTTTCCATTTTTAAAAAACATTTTATTCTAGCTTCATGCATCCTTATTATCAATACGTGAAATGAGGATTTGACAAAAAAAAACAAAAAAAACGGACAAGTCCGATGGTGAGTGATAATGACGCCAGCAGCGTGTTACACCGGTCGCGTGTCTCATGGAGGACCTTGGACGCATAAAAGGAGGAGCGACAACAGTGAAGGATGAGAGAGGACGAGGCCTGGAGTTTCCGTTGTGTTTTGTTCATGTTTTATTATGTGTGTGCCCGGCAGTTGTCTGTGAGGGGCTGCCTGGGTGTTTACTTTCAGTTTGAGTTTTGTTTATTAAAGTTTGTTAAACGGTTGTCTCCTTCGTCTCATAACTACGAACTCCGTTACAATCGTATTTTTGTCAAAGACTATGTCCAGATGGGATTCAGAGCGAATTCTGAATTAGGAACATGTTTTCTTCATAAATCAAAATTTTTAAACAATGTAAGTTGTTATAAAAATTCCAGACAACATGAGCAATAATAATAAAAAAAGTGATCTATGAGGTTTATAAAGCTTTTTTAAAGTGGATTGGAGACACTGTACATCTATACATGTTTTTTTAGAAATAGAAAAACAGCATTAGAAATTAGTAGCCTGACGTGGTCATACTCAATTCTAATCAGAATATGAGTCTGAAACTGCTCCATTGGGCTGTGATTATGAGGCGTGTTTCAACCGAACCAGGAAAGAACTCAATTGGATAGACCTACAACCAATCAGAGCAACGAAGGGACGCATTGTCAAATGTCAACAGAGCTCAACTGCACTGTGTTGCCATGTCTGCGTTTTTTCCCCCCGCTGGTGGTGTTCTATGTCCGCGGGTTGAAGCGACTATTATGTGATATATAGACCCATGAGTGCAAATTTTAGCAGGCAACCATGGAGCATATGGAGCAAGGCCAGACGGAACTGCCCGTCCTAAAAAAATTGTGGGCGGGGCTAATGTTCGGCTGGCATCCAGGCTAAGAAATTATAGAGCTCTAGCCTAGTTCTACCTGGAAGACTCCAATGTCACGTCATTCATTTCAAGCCAATCATTATTCGTCATCTGTAGGATATAATTTCTGTTCCCACCCATTAGGCTACTCCACTCCTACCTTCATCTTCAGGCAGGAACTGCAAGCATCCGCTACCCACCGGATTCGAACTTTGGATGGGGCCTATGCCAAAGAACTATCATTTCATCTGTGATACTCATTGTCATTGTAAATAACTGTAATTAAATCTTATTCAAATGTTATTCTCGCCTCCTGAGTCTTTCAGGTAGAACATGTCTGCGGTCTTCATAAACATTCAAATGATTTTAAACAATTCATGCATGCAAGAAGACGCAAAAGAAACTTTCACGGTGTTTCCTGTGCGCATACACACATGCCATTACTAAACTGAGCTCTCTTTTTTTGTTTTGCTTAAATGGACGAATACGATTACATTAAAATGCCCATTTTGACGAGTAAGACATCTTTTATTTTTGTCATATGAGAGCCATATTACCAATTTTAGATATTTTGGTCCTACGGCGACGTTCAAAAGAGGTGGATGTGTGTGTGTGGCATGCTCTTATTCTCCAGCAGGACTGTTGGGTTTACCTGTGCACGGATATCGCTCTGCTACTCTCTCGCAGAATCGCTCTGCTCTGTTTCCAGAGGATTAGTCCGGTGCATGTTTCCTGACCTTCTCTGTTTCTGCTGTGGATCTAGCCTCACTTCTCACCTGGAGGATCACACTCACGGGATTCGTCACTTCACCAGCGGTCTTCACACATGGTTGCATGGACACGGAGATCTGGGTTGTCCATTGGGTCCCTGCGCTGCCAGTGTTAGCGACAACATCACAACATCTTCATCTGACTCTTATTACTACTCTTGCATTATCAATAAAGATAATTGTTCACTTGCTCTTGAATCCTCTGCTTTTATTCCAGTGACACACACACATGTAAATTAACTCAATCATCAAACTTTATACAGCATGTAAATCAAAAGCCTAATGTTACTGAATTATACGTTTAACCCAGAGGAAACTACTGTGAAGATTTGGGGGTTTTAATGGTCCTGATCTACTCCATATGTGTTTTGATCATTGTTCTGATAAGAATTATAAGATTAGATTTTGGAGGAGCAATGCACTATTTTTGATTTATCAACTAACAGTAACTCACTGACATGAAGGATATGCTTGCCATACAACATTATGAAATCACAAATTAGAATTCATTGTTCATTGAATGAATTAGATTTTAATATGTATATATATATATATATATATATCTGCTTGACCAGCATAGTACCGCTCCCTTAAATGCTAAAATGTATTAAGAAATAAAAAATATATATTTTAATAAATCCCAAAAAAGGGATTTAACAGTTTGTGTGCTGTTTTTCTGTTCAGTAATCAAGGCAAGGCAAGGCAAGTTTATTTATATAGCACATTTCATACACAATGGCAATTCAAAGTGCTTTACATAGAAAGGAATTAAAATAGGGCTAAAAAATGCATAAGAAAAAGAATACCATGTAAAGAGAATTAAAAATAATAAAATGATGATAACCAAAGAAAAGAACAGGTTAACTAAAACAGTTATAAAAAATTATTTAAAAAATGATGAAAAAATGAAAAAATGAATGAAAATGAATTATTTTTAATCAGAGAAAAAAATAAAAAAAATATCACTAGTATGTGTTGGATGGCAAGTTTTTGCTGAGATGGTAGCTGTATTTCTGGTTGGCCATGGAGGATACCACTATCAGACTCTTAAGCTATATAGTAAATAGTCGGCACAAGCCCGCTACCAGTCTGCGTTCCAGCCAAGTGGCCTCAGTGGACTGAAGTTGGCGCAAGCCTGTTACCATTCTGTGGTCAAGCCCAGTGGCCTGAAGTTAGCACAAGCCCATTACCAGTCAGTGTCCCAACCAAGTGATCTCAGTGGTCTGCAGTGAGCACAAGCCCATTACCAGTCAGTGTCCCAACCAAGTGATCTCAGTGGTCTGCAGTGAGCACAAGCCCATTACCAGTCTGTGTCCCAACCCAGCAGTCTTTACTCTGATTACTCAAAACAAGCATTTTATCTCTGAACATATTGAGGTTGTTGGGACAAGTGAAGTCATTACTGCATAGTGTTTTGTGTTCTTTTACTGTTTTATTTTGAGAAATAAATATTTATAAAACCAGTTTGTAGTCTTGTCTATGTGGGGTGTGGTTACAAACGTGTAACCTCAAGTGCCTACTGGGAAGTCTTTGACATGTGCTTGTTCTGTTAGTATGGCCTCATCTTTGTTTGACATGATCTGCTTTTCTCTAATGCTTTTTACACCGGGAGATAAGTGCATTTGTTGATTGACTCAAAACATTATGCATGTGATATTTTTACCTTTCATAAAGAACACTTTTTTTCTCTAATAGGCTATGCTTCAGCTTTAATGTTATACTGTTAAATTTGATCAATAAATTACAATAAGAAACTATAGGGCTGTTACCAATCAAAGTCATTGACACTGAATAATTAAAACTGCATTAAACTATGAGATAATTTTGAAATATTTTTTGAATAAACAAATAAAAAATGCTGGAAAGACATGAAACTAAACTGCCAGTAGGTGGCAGCTGGTCTTAATGAATGAGTCATTGCATTGATTCGTTGCTGATTCATTCATTTGGAACTATTTTCACCTCTGAAATGGAACAAAAACAGTCAATATTGCATCTAAAAAGTAAATGCTTAAAGCTACACTGTGTGATATTTTCCCCCATCTAGCGGTGTAAAGGTATATGACTATCCAGTGTATATTAATTTCGATTCCTCTCAATTCTGATTTCGTTTTAACTCCTACGGTGGCCGATTTAGTCCAAGATTAACATGGCTTCCAGGTTGACCTCGTCCATGAGTGCCATCAAGTGTTAAACGCGAAAGGCGAAGCTTGAATTTACGGGTATGTCCCTCTTTGGCTAATGAACTTTCAAGATGGAGGGACAACATGGCGACCGGCATTCGAACCCCTCACCCGTATGTATTTTCAATGGCATATTATAAACTTACGAGAAGAGAATACTTTATTACTTGAAAGAAGTAAATATACATTAATGAGCACATATATATTTGAAATAACTAAGTGTTTTTAGCTAAGAATGACCTAAAAAAAGTTACACAGTGTAGCTTTAATGTTAATTCATTGTTTATGGAACTGTCATATGATATAAGTGTCTTATTTTCAATCGTTTTGGTATTCAGGAAAACATACCTCGTGTGATGTTACTGAACTGTATCATATTGTAGAGTGTCATCATTGTGTGATCAGATGACTGCTTGATTGTATCCACTTGTGAATGAGCGCACAAAGAGATTTAAAAAAAGGTGAGCAGTGGAGAGCGTGTTTTTCAGAGGTGGTGACGTGTGGGGTCCGTTTGGCTCTCTCTGGACTAATAAGCCCTCCGGAGGTGAAGATTGATAGCCAGCTAACTTTGTGTGAGAGAGTGGAGTTAGAAGAGGGAAATTTACTTTAGTGTCACCAATTCCTCGGAACACCACTCTGCCAGGATACTGACGATTGTGCAGAATTTATTTTGGCCTTTGATGGACTTTAAGAACGGGGACTCATTGTGGATGTGCGCTCCTGTGCCGATGATACTGGTTGCTGTGTGTCGCTCCTTACCCCCTACGGATGTGTATCCTCGGCCTTGGGAGAGGGAAGTGTTTTTAACCCATTTATGAATTTATGTACCTTTTTGTATGACAGGCAATCCAGCCTCCAACAATCATCTCAAACCAGCAGCCAGAACTCAGAAAAAGCTGTCTCTTAAAGGAGGGGTGAAGCACTCAGTTTCTGTCAATCTCATGTCAATCTTGAGTACCTAGTATTGCATCCTTCATATCTCCGAAAAGTCTTTAGTTTTATTATATTTATGCCTCTACCTTTTAACAGGTAAAACTAGCCTGACAAGCCAGACCCACATCAAGATGTTTGGTCTGGAAACTCACCATTTAAAGGCCTCAGTCTGAAAGGTGGGATAAACGGTTGTCTTTCAAACTCCCTCTGCACATCGTGCACGTAATTGGATATAGCTACAACCAACCAGAGCAACGAAGGTGAAGCAGAGCTCGTTGACAGATTAAACTTTCGACGTATCCAGTCGGCAAAACTCCGAACACATCTTCTCTTCTTAAGAATGACTAAGATTGAGACCAGTGCCGTTCTTTGTTATTTTCTCAGAGAAAAGCTAAACTCAAGTCTTCCAGAGCCGCGGTCAGAGCTGATTAGAAAGACCGCAATTCACCAGCTTCTGTGTTTACTGGAAGTAAGCAAGTGCAACTCTGCCGTCATTATGTTAAGCCCCGCCCACTGACTGTATACACGATGTGATTGGCCCGACAAGAGTTTGGCGTTCACTTTATAAATCAATATTTCAAATTATGTCATTTTAGTATAGACTCTATATGTAAAACGGTGTAAATGATGTGTATGTTAGTACCAAGCGGAATCCTCTCTCATTTTCTCTTGAAGCCAATACGGAAGTGACTTAAACTGCAATTCATCGACTGAGCGCTAGGGACAGGCTCCAGAAGGGAGCAGAATCTCATTAAGTCTCATGTTAAAATGTTCAGCAGAAAAAAAAATGTTTACAGCCTGGTACAAATTGTGGTTTTAGTAAAAATAGCTAATTTTGCATCATAAATCAAAGCCTTAAGGTTCTGCATAATTAAGGGCGTGGCCAGGTGGATTGCTGTTTGTTTGCTGTCTGTTAGTCATCCCGTCACCTCAGCTCCAGCCATGTCCCGCCTCTTTGCCCATTGTCAGTTATCCGGGAGGGACCTGCTGCAAAGATGCCAGCTCGACCCTACTTTACACTTTAGAACTGCTCTTCAGAATCCTATGGGTGACGTTTCTTTGAAACGACAGAGGGCGAATTGAAGTAATTGTTCTGTAAACCATCAGGAAACAGCAGCGAGAATTATTGTAGACAGGTACACATGCTCAGCTAGATTCGCCTCAAACTTGTGCATTTTCGGATGCGGAGCCGAGCGGAAGGTTACAAATTTTTTTGCTGCACACCATCATGTAAAATAGGGTCTCGAGCACTCAAAGCACACTACCGCTCACACCGTCAGCTTAATAAACACCCCCAAACGGATGAGGTGCACACGCAGTCAACGGAGGCTCACTTTGCAGAACCAGATGAAAGTAGCTATAAACAAAGCTATATGTGTGGCTTTATTTTGTCGTTTCCGCTGGTTTCAAAACTCAAAATGCCTTTATAAATTTATCATCTGCTCAACTGGAACTTTGCAACAACACAACCATGTTTCTGAAGCGGCTTTCAGAATGTTTTCTATAATAACATCTGCCTTTACGTGGCATGTGAAAGTAACCTAAACCACGTGAAATAAGGGGTGCGTTTTTCGTACAACGACATAACTCGCTGCTGAACTGCCAAAGATGCATCGTTAAAGAAATGAACTAGCTAGTAACGATTGTTTTCTGGAAACACATTGTTGCAAATTAGTCGTTGAACCATGTAGGATGAACATGTCATGCAGGTGGTGGAGAATGTTTGTTGGAACGATGGTCTTGGGAAACACAGACTTGTTGAACTATGTTGATAACGACGGAACTTGTGACCATAGTTGACTCTGGAAATGGAGCCCAGAGCGTTCAGACTTAAAAAAGATTTCCAGAAATGCTATTTGAATAGGTGTTTTTAAACTACATATGAATGTAGCTCGAAATGGATTTATAAAAATCGGATTTGGACTGACAGCCTAAACGAGGACTATATTGCTGTCTATGTACTCGGAATTGATATAAACTTTTTTCCTTAGATTTGGACTTTGTAACTCGGAATTGTGAGTAATATATAATGAATATAATGTTTATATCTCACAATTATGAAAAAAAAGAGATATAAACTCAGAATTAAGAGTTTATATCTTGCATTTCTGACTTTTCTCAGAATTTTGAGATGTATATAAACTTTATAACTCGCAATTTCAAGTTTATATTACAAAATTCAGAGAAAAAAAGTCAGAATTGCGAGATGTAAACAATTGCGAGAAAATTGTGAGATCAAGTCTCTATTACCTTTATTTTTTATTCTGCGGTAGGAAATGCTTTGGTGTAATCATATTTAGAGTACCTTGGTTGTGACATCTTTATATTCTTTTGCGAGCCCTGACCTCAGACGATTTGATTACCAGAGCTGCCACACGTCTTTGCATGTAAACCCAGTTATCTCAAAGCAATTGCTAGCGAAGAAGTCTTCCCCAAAGGACCAATGATGTCTGAAGTGACAGATTTATTGATCTGGAGAGCGCAACCCTGAGTGAGAAATCTGTCACATTTTTTGATTTAGTTCCCACATGGGTTCTTACATTGACATCAAACGGGGCCCATAAATCCATCGGGAGCAAACACAGTGCAACAGGTCACAGAAAGGTAACTCTCTTTGTTTCCTCTGGAAGACCTCTGAGTCTGTGTTTATTAATGACTGAAGGCATTCAAACACATCTGGTCTCTCACTTAGTCATGACTCGATCTGCGTGTTTAAAGTGTGCATAAGCTCTTTAAGCTGTTTCCCCCATTAGCTTGCTATGAAGTGCTTGTATCCTTTTCATGACCCAATAATGGTCCTAGCTTGATTAACTCCGGACTCTGGCAGTAAGGGGGACGGTTTTTTTTCTTTTTTCTGGTGCAATGCCTGAGAACAGAGCATGGTTGCATAACTGACAAGGAAGTGGCCTGGGTCGTAAATAACGTGCCTGAAATGATCCATCTGGGAGCGGCACTTTTAGAGGAGGCTCCTAATTTGCGGCCTGGTGGCCTTCATAAAGACCCCAGAATACATTGCCAAATCATAAACTGTGTTTAACCCATGCACCCCACTCCCTCTGTCTGTTTGCATTTTCCTCTGGTTTCCAAGCATGTTGGACATCTCTTTCTTCCCCTCTAGGCTGGCTAAACTCATGGGTATGATAACATAGAGTACCCTAAAGCACTATAATGGATGCATTAAGAAAAGAGAGAGACAGAAAAAAGTTGCAATTTACTCACCCTGATGTTGTTCCAAACCTGTATGCACTTATTTATTTGAAACCCAAAATGAGATATTTTTGAAAGACGTGTGAGTGAAAGTCAGTGCTGTCCAATGTCCAATCTTTTGTGGTTTGCAGAAGTCACAGGGTGAGTAAATTGATTGAGACATTTCATTTTTGAGTGAATTACTTAATAACTAATATGCAAAGCGCACATGCATTAAAAATTACTACATGTGACTACATACAGAGATCAGCGTACATATTCAATGTCAAGTCTTTGTCTGCATTGCAATTTCAAAGGGGTAGGCTCTTGTAAGTAGATGTAAGTGTGAATGTAATAAACAGTCTGGTCATAAAGCCGACGTGATCTGGCATGGTGGCGCAGCCTTTATGTAATTTCTCGCCTGGCTGTGATGTTCGTGGTTCTGTTGTTCCTGCTTTGATCTACCACAGTGATAACGGTGTTCCAGAAAGCGACACTAATAAAAAAAAGATATAGCGGGAGTGGAAGTTAACCACAGCTCATAGGAAAGATGCTTGCTGATAAGAACACTGCTCTTCTGTATGCTTCATCTATAGAGGAAGCATTAGCATAGCATTGTGTACTCTGATACAACCAGGTGTAGTGTCTGATATGGGAACATGCAACTGTTCATTCTCTGCTAAAACCACACATCAGGACATAGATTAGGAATATACATCTTAAAGGCACAGTTTTCCCCAAAATTTAAATTTTCCCTTGATTTACTGACCTTCGTGTTGTTCCAAAATGTTATGACTGATTTTTTTTATAAGAAAAAACTAAATTACTGGTTGCTCTTTTAATGTTAATGTATACTAAGCTTTAAAGTATAAAAAAGAAACAAAGCACTATAAAAATATGATAAAAGTTGCCCATATATCAATATTTCAACTCTTCTGAAGTACTCTTTAACTCTTTAAAGGTCCACTGAAGTGCCTTGAAACATGCAGCATTATTCAATGTGTTGAGGTAATTTACCCTGAAACAGGGAGACACGGTGGGCGTATCGGACAACTCCACCCCTTTTTAAAAATACCCAATAATGTTAAGTTTAAATCACAGCTTGACTAGAGCCTTTCGGCTCTGTAAAACTGCATTTTTCTCCTAATCTTTAAATTTTTCTGATCATAATCTCTTCCATATTGCTTTGAAAAATAGCATTCTGTGCAGAATTCAAATGGATCTGATAAGTTTTGTGGTCTGGATATGATCCACTCTGTGCTCTAGTCTCATGTCTCTGCACCGGAACAGATAGTGTGTGTGTGTGTGCTTGGCGGTGCATGTGGAACTAACTTGAATCCAGACGTCATTCGCCTGAAACAAAAGCACATTTACTTGTCTGAATTGTTCCTATCCACTATATAGTGCACTATGTGCCATTCACCATGTAGAAAATATTAAATGTGTGGAAAATAAGACAGATTTCAGCCCCAGCTTTACCGTCTATTTGGGGGTGGGACGCTTCAGATTCTAGAGAGCATTTGATTGGTCAGAAAATTTGATGAGAAGCTGAAGTGCAGTGTGATGTCATCAAAATTGTTGATATTGGCGGAAGGGAGATACTATAAGTTTTGAATCTTCTAAATGCAAATTGTGTCATTGTTTTGGAGCACACACTTATAGGCAACAGTAAGTAACATATTCATTTTAAAATACTAAATATAACAGGGTCAACTTTTAGTGGTATTATAACAAAATGGAAGTGGTTGAAATAAAAAAAATTCAACTCAGCCACAAAGTGCATCTAAGCCTTATATCACCTAATGCAATTAAAAGTGTTGGATGCAGTGGTGTAAAGCACACCGCACCGGACTTAGCAGTGGGGACGTCTACTATGGAGTGACGAATCATGCTTCTTTGTCTTGCAATATGATGTATGAGTCGGGCTTTGGCAGGCTTGGCAAAAAAACAGTACATGCCTGACTGCACGGTGCAAAGAGTAAAGTTTGGTGGAGGGGGGTTATGTTGTGTAGGGTTGTTTTTCTGGGGTTGGTCTTGGGCCCTTAGTTCCAGTGAAAGGAACTCTTAATGCTTCAGCATACCAAGACATTTTGGACAATTTCATGCGCCCAACTTTGTGGGAACAGTTTGGAGATTAACCCTTCTTGTTAAATATGACTGTGCACAACTGCACAAAGCAAGGTCCAGAAAGACATGGATGAATGAGTTTGGTGGTTTGAAACCTGACTGGCCTGCACATAGTTCTGACCTCAAACTGATAGAACACCTTTAGGATAAATTAGAGTAGAGACTGCGAGCCAGGCCTTCTCATTCAACATCAGTGCCTGACCTCACAAATGCGCAAATAGAAGAATGGTCAAAAATTCCCATAAACACACTAAACCTTGTGGAAAGCCTTCAGAGAATATCTGAAGCTGTCATAGCTGCAAAGGGTGGGCCAACTCCATATTAAACACCACGGATTAAGAATGAGATTTCATTTTAAATTTCATGTGCATATAAAGGCAGACGTCCCAAAACCTTTGGCAATATAGTGTTTATTGTGCTGCTTTATACCATTAGATAAGTTGATAAAACTCTAATTTTCTGTATTGGCATAAGAACTTAAGTGCCTTGCAAAGAACTTGCTGTTAACACTCTCACTATGCCTGACCTATAACCTCATGCTTCAGTTGCCCATAATTCTCAGCAGACAGGGCAACTGAGGCATGGAGTTCAGCCCCTTGCTGGGGGTCAGCAAAGTCTCATTTTGTCAGATCAGTTGCTGAATGATGGATGAATGGCATGCTGAACTAGCAACACTAGGAGTGCAGCAACACTAAAGGACCATTGCCTACACTGTAAAAAAAAAAAAAAAAAAAAAAAAGTCACAGCCTGGAATATTTATGTACAATCGACTTGGATGTTTAAAATATTTCAACTTAGATTATGTTAAACTGACTTTAAACAATGAGTTATATCTTGTATAACTTTTAAAAAAGTTTCACATTTCTTAACTTATTTTGATGAGTTATGACATGTTGTCATAACTTTTGAACATATAATTTTTTACAATGTTATAGCGCTGGGCTGTATACCGGTTCATATCGAATACCGGTGTTTATTTTGGTCATGAAGTTCTTATTATACCACAATATTGGTCCATCATTAAGGGTGTGGTCACTTTGAGTGGCAGGTGGATAGCCATTTATCTGCTGTTTGTTAGTGATTACATCAACTAAGCTCCGCCCACATGAGTGGATCATATCCAGACCACAAAACTTATCAGATCCATTTGAATTCTGCACAGAATACTATATTTCAAAGCAATATGGAGGAGTTTATGATCAGAAAAAATGCATGATTAGGAGAAAAATGCAGTTTTACAGAGCCGAAAGGCTCTAGTCAAGCTGTGATTTAAACTTAACATTACTGGGTATTTTAAAAAAGGGGTGGAGTTGTCCGATACGCCCACCGTGTCTCCCTGTTTCGGGGTAAATTACCTCAACACATTGAATAATGCTGCATGTTTCAAGGCACTTCAGTGGACCTTTAAAGAGTTAAAGAGTACTTCAGAAGAGTTGAATTATTGATATATGGGCAACTTATAGTGCTTTTGTGTTTTTTTTATACTTTAAAGCTTAGTATACATTAACATTAAAAGAGCAACCAGTAATTTAGTTTTTTCTTATAAAATAATCAGTCATAACATTTTGGAAACGCATGAAAGTCAGTAAATCAAGGCAGAATTTAAATTTTGGGTCCTGATGTCCTGATGTGTGGAACGGCTCTTCAGAATCCTATGGGTGACGTCACGGACACTACGTCCATATTTTTTTACAGTCTATGAAAAAAAAAATCACCCCCCTCACAGTTGTCATGTAGGTTGCCGCTTGGTCTGATCATGAACGTGGCAACACGATGGATTATTCAAAGTCAATTAGTCAAAGCTCGAAAGACCGCTGTTCGCCAGTTTCTGTGTTTACTAGAAGCACGCAAGCGCAACTCGGCCGTTGTCCTTATGTTATACCCCGCCCACCGACTCTATACACAATGGCCCTCATTTATGAGAAATGAGGCGAATATGTAGAAACGGGCGTATATGTTGGCGGAAGATTATGCTTACATGCCCTGACTAGTGGACTAGTGAGATGATTGAGACGCGCCCATCGAGGCAATTACCAGGAAAGTGGAAAAAAGCGAAATTGTTTTATTTGGGAGTTTAAAGAGTGGGATTAAAGGCACCCAAAAAACAAACAAATATGGACCCAAATTACGAGTACTGTTAATAGTGTGGAGGTTGAGAAGAGCATTCCAGCAGTTTAAAGATGTTTGGATGATAAATTAGGCCTACCTCACAGTGCATTATTTTACAGCACATGTTTTGAAACAATTAGCATTTAATTTTGTATCACGGCACATGTATTGGGGTGTACGATATGATGATGTGATGTGGAGTAGCCTCCATTCATTCACATTAATAATTGCATGACAATTTGTAAGATTCTTTTTATTATATTATTATGATTTTTATTAATAATGACGCTTATTGTTATTTAGAAGAAGAATATCGTTATTATTTATTTTATTAATATTTAAAAGAAGAAGAATGTAATTTTTATTATTTTGTCAGTCTGAATTATTCAGTCCCAGTCCATGCGCAGCTGCCGTACAGACTCGCAACTGGAGGAATACATGCCTCAAATGCTTTGGTAGCCTATAGTCACACAAATTAAACATTGAAGTCTACGTTGCACAAAAATAAACACTGAAGTTTATCATTATAATGTTGTTGTTGTTGTTGTTTTTTACAGTGGGTAATATAGCATATCTTTGTCAGTGTATTTTGTGGTGTTAGGAATTGTTTTTCTGCACATTTTCGCACTAACTCAAACGTGCGTACACCACCTCCTGAGCTGGCGTAGGATTTGAGCGTGCCGTACGCCAACGTCCATATTGATAAATCTCAAAGTCACTGTGGGTTTGGGTGTACGCAAGGTGTACGCTGGAAATTTGGTGTACGCACTTTTGATAAATGAGGGCCAATGTGATTGGCCCGACCTGAGTTTGGCGTTTACAGCTTAGAAGTGTATTAAAAGTTGCTAGACGACACTCGCGGCAGATTAGATTTGCTGCCGCTAGAGTGCGTTTAGATTTCTAGGCTATAGAAAATGTGCATGGGGGAAAAATACCGTCATATACCGCAAAACCGGTATAATTTTGAAAAATACCATGATATATAATTTTTGGCCATACCTCCCTAGCCTGGATGCCAGCCGAACTTAGCCTGCCCACAAATTTTTTAGGTCAGGCAGTTCGGTCTGGCCTCGCTCCGAGTAATTATCTCCGAACAGAAACTGTTCAGACCAATGAAATCATCAGGGCGGGCTTTAGACGGTGACGGACAGATGATAAATAGTAACGTAATCATGCACTTTGTTTCGCATCCTAAACGGAGAGCTTGTTTGTATATACATTCACCTTCACAATTTCTCTCAGAAATGATGATCATGTTGGGTAAGTACTCTGTGTATCATTATATTAGAATTTTTTTTTTTTTTTTACAACACCGGCAAAGATCGTGTATTCCAGCCTGATTTCAGCGCGCGTGCAGACAGGGTTGCCAAGTTTTTACAACAAAACCTGCCAACTACTAGCCCTAAACAACAGCTTCTCAGGGGGTTCTCCGGGGGAAAAAAATTACGTTTGGGGGGGTAAAATGTGTGTTATTTTGGCAAGGTTGCCTGCTAAAATTCGCACCCATGGGTCTATATATCACATAATAGTCGCTTCAACCCGCGGACAAAACCAGCGAAAAAAAAACGTGGACTTGGCAACACAATGCAGTTGAGCTCTGTTGACTTTTGACAATGCGTCGCTTGGTTGCTCTGATTGGTTGTAGCTCGATCCAATTGATGTCTTTCCTGGTTTGGTTGAAACACGCCCCATAATCACAGCCCAATGGAGCAGTTTCAGACTCATATTCTGATTAGAATTGAGTATTACCTCCCAGCACTAATGCCCAAACTCATTTGCAATGACTTACATCTAGTTCCAGGTGTCAGGAACATCCTAAAGTAAGCTGACAGGATTCGCTATAATTGTCCAATACACTGATTACAATATAATTACAACTAAATCAAATCGTTTTTTACTTATTTTAAGACAGTTTGAAAGACAAATAAAAAAAAATGTGTGTTAATATATTTTAAGCTTGTAGAGACTCAAATATTTGCCTTGATGATTTGTTTTCTCTTATTCCATCAACCGTGACATTGCCCTTTTAAAGTGCATTTTTAAGAATTCTGTGGCTTTTTGAATTTCCTCATAAGCCGCCTTGATCAGTGAGCCAGGAAATATGGATTGAAAAGAAAAAATGGGATTACAGAGTTGTATGGAAAACAGATCGTCAGAATAAAGTACCCCAGTCATAAATGCATAACCACAGACCTGCAACATTAAGATTCCCATTCATGACTCCGCAGGGACATGAAACATGTACAACGGCTCTGAATTGAATTATCAGTACTCTTACTCTCACTGTGATGGTTTATGAGGCTTCTCTGAGGGAGATACCCATATGAGGAGTAATTAATAAGCAGTGTGTTTTGTGAAGAAATGTCTCATCTGTGTTTGGGAATAATAAATCCTACTGCGGGTGGGGAAAAAGTCCTTGTCTTTTTTTGTTGTTTTGTTTTTCTGTTCCACATATGTCTTTTTACATCTCATGGGGATTCTGATCAAAGTCTGATCACTGAGGATGGATTGCAAACATGGTTTAATTATTTCAAGCAGGCTTTGCAAGTATGAATACATTGAGAACTGTATGAGACGTGATTTATGTTGTGGTCTGATTTATCTTGTATTTAACTAATCCTGGTCTGAACCTTCCTGCTGGGGTCTGAACACCTCTCTTTTTGCGTATTTACAGCTCCCCAATTTCATGACTCTTGTCCAACTTCGCGTTCTTCTTGCAGCATAACAGCCCACTCTGGGGCAGTGAAAACCAGTCCCCATAAGACACTACTTTTCCTTTTAACCTAACGTGTTCTAATTTATTTTCTACTCAAAATCAGGATGTGCGGCATAGCTGTATTTGTTGAGGAAGGGGTGGTTTATTGTCATTCATATGAATGCTTATGTGGTTTATCTGGCAGCCAGAGGTCAGACAGATCCCACATCTTTATTTATTTTTCATTTTTAGGACTTGCACAGAGGGTTGAACTTAGCTTTTGTACTTCAGATGTACGTGAATTTGCTATCTTGCTCAAACTTGATGTTTGCACAGTACTTAACACGTTGAGAGACTGCCAATCGCAGTGTTATATTAGCACTCTTTATATGGTATATATTTAGAAATAGTTTTAATTAGTTTATTTGAATTAAAAGTAATTCTAAATATATAACATATAAAGAGTACAAATTGTGATTTTGGTCTGTACAGCTAATTTTGCCCTTCATGACAACTGTGAGGGGGGTGAATCTTTTTTATAGCTCATTTGCTTAAATTATATTAAGTCTTAAAGGTGTACTTCAGCGCTGGGAAGATGAATCTGTATTTAAACTGGGTCATCAATGTAGTAGAAATGTGAAATTATTTTTGAATTTGGTGCCTTCTAGACTGAGAAAAGACAGAAAATGTATTTTTGTCTCATGGGGATGAAAGACTACAATTCCCAGAATGCTTTGCTGCCCTGTGAGGCCACTCCCAAAGCCATGGCTACTAAATCACTGGATTACTGTGACTGAGTTGGAGAACTGATACAAAAATTAAATACTGAAAGTATTCAATATAATGAGTGAGTCGCCACAGCACTAACGCTGCAGGAGTCAAATTACATTTACCGTCATGAATCATAGACAGTAAAAGATCAAACTGGCGATTTGATTTCCCCCTCCAACTCAGTCTGGAAACCCGTACATTAATGTCTACTGCTTCTGCTACACTTTTGTGGTAAATTAATCACAGACTGGCTTATCCACCAGCCGCACTATTGGCATGTATAACACGATGACGAATAGAGAAATGATGGGTCGTTGCCCTTTGATCACGCCTCTTGTGGTCTGATTGGTTGAAGGACTATCCAATTGCATAGATTCATTTGAATAATGCTCGATTATCACGCCTCTTGTACAGTTGAAAAAACAGAGCAGACTCCCCCAGACCAATGTTCAATCTTAAATTAAGCTTGGTCTGGTGATATCCAGACAATAATTGCGCAGCTTTCTCGTGAGAAGTGAATCAAACTGCTCCTTTATTCGCTGTATCGTGACACACTTTCAGGTGCACACACATCACAGTTAATTGCAAACTCTGGGTTTGGCGTTTATACCTTGTGTTGTGAGCCTGTTGAACCTGATCTAAACCCAGTTGGATTTATGTGGATTTGTCATCTCCAAACCTACCCTGAAATCGTAGCTTTATGCAACAGGCCTCATGGTTCGGATCGAATGGCAGCATTCACGCTAAATGCACTAATAGAGCAATCGCACCAGGGCTCTTTTAACTGATCCAAAACATTACAAGTGTGAACACACCCTAAAAGATTATTTACAACCAATCATAGAACAACATTTTGACCAAAGTTATATGATCCATTAAAAATCTCATAAAGAGATATGAATCAAAAAACATCCAGAGCGTGAGTGCACGAGTTGACTTGCCAGGTAAAAATACAAATACATGCAAAATATCATGGTTAACTCAAATGTGTCTTACATGAAAACTTGTCATATTCCCATGAAATGGTAAATAACTGTTTTATTTATTATGGTTTTAATAATATGTATTTTTTCCCAACATTTTTTTTATTAGCATGTTGAATTGATAGCCCTAGTTTTGGTTAAACAATTTTTTTTTTTTTTTTTTTTTTTAAATCAACAGCCTTTACTAAATAGCCTGTTAAATCGCAATCAATTGTGCAGTAGTCATTTTAGCAAAGCACTTTTTTTTTTTTTACTTACCCAAGAGCAACAGTGAGATGGATTTGTGGTTAAATATTTCCATATTTCCAGCTTTCCATTAGGCAATCCCCACCCCCCCTCTTAAAACCTTGTGCTTTCAAAATGTTGTACTTTGTTCTGAAAACGCTTACAATCGAGCCAAACCTTCAACGCAGCAAAGTTACAAGTTTTGTATAAGCGGTAAACTCAAGCCCTGCTTTGAAAGCAAGACAAGCTCACATCTTTGTTGTATCTTCTTAAAAGAGACAAGACCAAGAAAAATGATGTCAAACAGGTCTGGCTTATTTAATTTCTTTCCACCTGCAGCTCGGTGAATGTTTCTGACAGGGGGAATGAGTCAGCCTATGAGCTAGAGCACCAGGTCAAGCCTGTTGTGTTGGTGAGTATGAAGTGCTGAAGAAGCATTTACTGCTGTCGACCATGTGGCATAACACAGACTTTCCAACCGTATAATGCCCAGGGCTAGTACAACTACAACTTTGTGAGCCAGGAATTTGCTGATTTTAACAGAATCCCAATAGAAAGGTTTTCTATTTAAAACTGATTTTTTATTCAGATGCTATATTTACAGTGACAGTAGTTAAAAGATGATTGATAAAGTACGCATACAGTACAGCGGTCGATTGAGGCTTTTTTTTGTCCATTCTGTGTTTGACCAACAATGCAACCCACAGGTCACTGATGTCCTGCAAATGGTCCTGGAAATGAGGCACCATGTGGCACCAACTCATTGCTTCTGGAATACTCCATAAGAACTCCATAGCTGTTTGACTATAAAAATATGTAACACTTGCAACTCCTGTGTCACTTCTAGACCTCTCATGTCCGGCCCTGGAAAGTATTCATACAGGTGTAGCTTCCTGAGAACTTGTGGATTTCTTCAAGGGCACTCTGCGGTAGCATACTGTTTGATGGGTAAAACGAAATGATTCAATGTAACGAATGAGGGTTTCAAAACATATTCGCTGAAATCATTTGATTTTCAAATAAAATGGTATTTATGAATTGAATAAGACTGTACCTTTTTAGGATAACAAGCGCATGCATGGTCCAGGGTAAGTAAACAAAAGCTGTATTGGTCCTAACAGCATCCACTGTTCTCTGCGCTACCACCTCTGGCTTTAGAGGAGGGAAGAGTTGAGGAAACCTGCAGAGAAAAACCTCAGTTAAATACACTTGTATGTTGGTTGTCAAACTTACAAATATATATTACCATTTACAGGTAAAGGGCTCAGAATTGTATCCATTGGGAATTGATTAGATCATGAAAAGTGGGTGTTACACACCCACTTATGGAGCCAGAACAAATGTGAGTTTGCTAAAACATTGGCTTAAAAGCATTTTGGCTTTAGGTCAATAGTATTTAAAAAAGGCTGTGACTAAGTGAAAATTAAAGTTTTGGAGGAAAAGCTCAAGTTATTACAGTCTGATTAAATATTATTAAGAAAATTGTTTTTGGAATAATGAGGAATCATTCAAAATAAGACCACAACCACACATTAACAAAGTAAATAGGGTCAGTTTTGATTTCACATTGACGTAAAAATACTGGAAATTATGTTACAGCCCATTTTACCTACTGCCAAATGAAACAGAATAATCAAGACTAAATGTGGGGTGGAATTTTATTTTAGTCATCAACCATTAACATGATTGTGGAAAAGCTGTCTACAGTATATGGGTGGTGTTTTGAAATAATCCAGTTATGCTGCATCCATGTTTTCTGCTATTTAATACATCAGCTCACCTGACTCTCATGCCATGAAACATTTCAGTGTTGGTGTGGAATGGGAGGACAGTGGTACAGCCCACACCTGGGCAGTCCAGCAACCCCAGAGTGAGGCTTTCCATGAAGGCTAGTGATGATGCTTTAGAGGTGCAGTAATCTATAGCACCAGGGATGGGTGACAGAGACAGGATGGAGTTGACACACACAACATGGCCGTTTTGCAGTTCCAGCATACGAGGCAGGAAGGCTTTTGTGGTCTGTGGATGAAAGGATTATTAAAAGGTGAATTAAATCCATGAAAGTAGGCACTTGAAAGGCCGATAATGAAAATGGCTCATTATTTAAAGGTGTCATGAACTGGCTTTTTACATTTTTATACTGTTGTCTGAAGTCAACTAATGATGTTCATGTGGTTTTTACAGTAAAGTAACAGGCTATTTTCTACACTGGTTTTAAGGCTCGGTTTTGATGGCCGCGTCGCACTGAAGGCTTGGAAGTAAACGCCCATGATTAAGATTGGATAAGATTTTCTTATTTAATGAGCTTCTGCTCTCCTGTGGGTTCACATAAGGGAGGGATTGTTTTGAAAGCGGCAACCAGAATGATTCTCTCGATCACAGGGCTCGTAAACGTCTTTATCTTTTTTATTAACACAATGATTTATTTCTCATCCACCCACAAATTATTGGAATATTATTTTTGCATTACTTGGCCCGCCCGATTGGTGGATATAAGCGTGAAGCAGCAAAAAAAACAACAACTATTCTCCAGCCTGTGACCTCGTGCTAAGGTAACAATGCAATACTATCACATATAAAAAAAACATGTTTAAGTGTGTTGCGCCCTTCCTGTCGGATCCAATATAGAAGTCTGCAAACCCAGTCTCGACCTGAGACTTATTTACACACGATTCCGCAGTGAAATGAAGCGAACACATGAACATGTCTTCTCCACGTGAGCTGGAACTTTATTAAAAAATAAAGTTTAACCACTCATTCCTAATATTAGGATCAGAAGGAAGCTTATGCAGCGACTGTGTTCTTCCACAACCAGGAATAGCGCAATATCTTGCTATCTTCTTTGGCATTTTTATTGCTGCAGGCTAGTGCTTATTATTCTGTAGAGGTGGTATCTCGCCACATGATGACGTCAAGGCGTGAAATATTCTGAGATCTCTCGTTTTCTGGGCTGGTGTCTATAAAAGCTTTTCTTTGACTAACAAGGAAGTTTTCAGCTCTGAAACTTACAAGATATTCTTATATTACCATGACCTTATATATATCAAAAGCTCAAGGGAATGTTGGTTTCTCAGTTCATCACCCCTTTAACATATGTAAATGTCGGCATGAAACCAAAGTTGCTATGTGTTGCTAAGTCCCTATTGTTGTTTCCCTAAAATGGCTTCTCGACTGAGAAAAAGTAGGACGAACTTGATTTTTGTACTCACCCAAAACTGTCCCATAGTATTGATGTGCTGTGACTTCAGAAGAGCATCATCATCACTGTCCAGCAAACTCTTCCCATGCACCACTGCAGCATTATTCACTAGAATGGTAACATCTCCAACCTACAACCAGAACAAAATACACACTATGAGATTCTTTCCAAAACAGATTATACTTTCACCTTTATGGCTAGTTAGCTCAGCCATGCTGCTGGGCCTTATCTAACCCAGACATTTCATGCGAGGTGTAATCTCTATCCATGCTTCGGGGCTGGAAGGCAACAGAGCTGGGACAAAGCCAGCACTGAGGTTATTAGAGGTTATTAGAGTCAACCAGTTTGAACTAATCTTATTATAATCTTATTAAGAATCTCCTCAGGGTACGATATTATGGGGCATACCTTTTCTCTGACAACCTTGGCTTGCTTGTAAACTTCTTCTCTGTTGGCTACGTCGCAAACAAAATAATGGCACTCTGTCCCCATGAGGGCGATCTCCTCGCACGCCTCCTTCAGACATCTTTCCGTCCGGCCCCACAGGATTAGCTGTTAGGAGATAGGGATCAAAGGTCAAAGGTGGAGATATAAGGGTTTATAAAACACTATAGAATCTTCCATAGTGGCAGTAAGTCATCTTCCTAAAAAAGCAAATACATATTAGGTCACTTCTAAATAGCAAAGAGCTTAGTGATGAATTAGTTTCTAAAAGTAGATTTAATTTGCTTGGAAGTATTTAATGTTGTCAGTTGTTATGCATAAACGGTATCCTAGCTAATTTATCATGACATGATTTTAAATGTGGGTGTTTACTTGTAAACACAAATGGCTATGTGGCCTACAATTCATGCCAAAACTTTCAGTCAGAAAATAATCTGTTTTTGTATTTCATTGTGCTTTTTAAATGAAAGGGTTACTTCAGTAAATTATCGTTAAGCTTTTAATTTAAACTGGGTCATTAATGTAGTAGACATGTGAAATTATTTTTTCATATTTGGTGCCTACTAGACTGAAAAAAGACAGAACATAGGGTTTCCCTGGGTTTCTACTGATACAAAGCCAAGTAACCATGAATATTCCATAAAATTATATTTTAAAACAGAATTATGCAAGTTTTACCCCAAAAGCTTTATCTATTTGTGAGGAATATATACCACACCAACAAAACATGAAGCATAGTAGACATGGTAAAAACAGAACAGGCCATTTCATTGAAGGAACTGTGGGGCTATTTTTCACAGGCTAATATTAGTTTGGTAAAGGATTAAGAGAGATGACTCCATGAATGGATTGGCTGGGGCAGGGAACACGGGGGGCAGTGATTGGTCAATTAGATTTTTCAGTCTGAGAGGTCAAGGAAAGGTAATGAAATCAGTGATGCTGTCTCATTATCTGCCTCAGACAAATTCTCATAGAGATTACACAGCCAGCCGGGCATACGGACCCGGCCATTTTCTGCTTCAACAACCACATGATAATGTGTGCTCAACTTAGCTTAACTTATCTTTCCTTTCGGGACAAATTTGGCTGTGTCTAAATATGACTGATCTCCCTTTGGAGACATGCTCATGTGGACCTTTTTACCTTTATATACTATGAATCGATTATTATTATTACATTTAATTATTTTTTTATATTTGCCATTTATATATTTGCCAATTGGTCCAACTATGTTTTCCTCATTTTTAAAAGGGTTTGTGGAAATTCACAGTCTCAAAGCATGTGGTGTGTTCATTTCATTATATATTTAGTCAGTGGTTTTCTAGCTAAATTCCTTTTACTCAGATAACAACTTAATGTTAAACATCCTAATTAACCTAAAGCAATCTCAGTGGTCCCTATCAGTGATGTTTGCTGATGAATTAGGCCAAAGATGGTCTGATCTGCAGAAGGTTACACCTCTTTGGCCTATGGACGTTTACCGGCCTGTGTGTTTTTGTATGGGTCTGCTTTATATGCATGGCCTTTGAGCTAATTACTAGGAAGGTCTTGATTAAGCTTATAATAGGATTTCACAACGATCTTGATATTTCTGTCAGAGAACAAGAGCTCACAAGGTGGTCTCCCATACAATCCCACTATGAGCTTCATCTGCACACATCACATTAGCAAGTCTTATCACTAAAGTCCTAAGAGTAGCAATGGTTAAGTTCACCGCATTAGCATATAATATGCGAAAATAAGGAGCAAACAAACCATGCTTAATCCAGTCCTGTGAGGACACACATTGTGTTTCACAGATAAACACACGGTGTATGCAGCTCTTATGGAAATTCATTTCAAAACACTCTCTGTCCACACTTTCAAGCATTTTCCAAAATTTGTATTCCACAATGAAATGTCAAAAAACGCTAAAATCAGCTTACTGTGCATGCATAAAACATTTAATAAATTACAGCTGGGTAGAACTCAATGTCCATGGTCTAAACACAATTGCCCTCATGCTTTCCTGCAGGACAGAAATTGTGAGTACATTTTCTGTTCTCTTTGCAAGAAAGTAATATGAACAACAGACTGCACTGCAGGCACTGGTACACAGATATCAATCGGTACAATAAGTGTCACATGACTAAACATGTCATTGTTTTTTAAATACTTCTTTTTTACAGTTCAAACTATTCAGTTGAGAGAGTATCTCAAATGGTTAGTTCACCGAAAAATTACAATTCTGTCATTGATCACTCACCATCAAGTCGTTCCAAATCCATAAGACGCTTGTTCATCTCAAGAACACAAATGAAGATATTTTTGATAAAATCTGAGAGCTTTCTGTCCCTCCAAAGACAGCTATGCAACTACCACTATGATGCTTAAAAAAGTTTAATAAAGAGATCATAAAAATAATCCATATGAATGTAGCGGTTTAGTAAACATTTCTTAAGACACAATCACTTTATATATGATGAATAGATTGAACTTAGGCTTTTATTAACATCACACATCATTTGGGGTAAATGGAAGCTTAAGCATGTTACCTTGACATGAGTCTGAACCTCACTGGTGCGTTACACAGCACGTTTGAGCTTCCGCAAAAACCAATGAGGTTCATTCTCATATGCAGCAGGTAAACTTCCACAACCACAAGAGCCAATGAGGTTCATTCTCATGTGTTACGCAGCCCGTTTGTGCTTCTTTAAGAACCAATGAGGTTTATTCTTGTGTTACGCTGCACGTTTAAGCTTCTGCAAGAGCCAATGAGTTTCATTCCTGTGTTACGCAGCACGTAAACTTGAGCTTCCACAAGAACCAATGAGGTTTATTCTCGTTTTACACAGGAAGTTTGAGCATCCGTGAGAACCAATGAGGTTCATTCTTGTGTTACGCAGCACGTTTGAGCTTGCGTAAGAACCAACAACGTTCATTCTCATGTGTTACGCTGCACGTTTGAGCTTCCACAAGAACCAATGAGGTTCATTATCGTGTGTTACGCAGCACGTTTGAGCTTCCACAAGAACCTATGAGGTTCATTCTCATGTGTCACGCTGCACGTTTGAGCTTCCACAAGAACCTATGAGGTTCATTCTCATGTGTTACGCTGCACGTTTGAGCTTCCACAAGAACCCATGAGGTTCATTATCATGTGTTATGCAGCATGTTTGTGCTTCCACAAGAACCTATGAGGTTCATTATCATGTGTTATGCAGCATGTTTGTGCTTCCACAAGAACCTATGAGGTTCATTCTCATGTGTCACGCTGCACGTTTGAGCTTCCACAAGAACCCATGAGGTTCATTATCATGTGTTATGCAGAATGTTTTTGTGCTTCCACAAGAACCCATGAGGTTCATTATCATGTGTTATGCAGCATGTTTGTGCTTCCACAAGAACCTATGAGGTTCATTCTCATGTGTTACGCAGCACGTTTGAGCTTCCACAAGAACCCATGAGGTTCATTATCATGTGTTATGCAGCATGTTTGTGCTTCCGTAAGAACCAATGAGGTTCATTCTTGTGTTACGCAGCACGTTTGAGTTTCTGTATGAACCAGTGAGGTTCATTCTTGTGTTACGCAGCACGTTTGAGTTTCTGTATGAACCAATGAGGTTCATTCTTGTGTTACGCAGCACGTTTGATTTTCTGTATGAACCAATGAGGTTCATTCTTGTGTTACGCAACACGTTTGAGTTCCTGAACCAGTGAGGTTCATTCTTGTGTTACGCAACACGTTTGAGTTCCTGAACCAGTGAGGTTCATTCTCATGTTGCGTAGCACATTTGAGCTTCTGAAAGAACCAATGAGGGTTTATTCTCGTGTGTCAAGCAGGTTCAGTTGAGCTTCTGTTTATGTTCGCCGATCAATGTTCATGTGAATAAAAGCCTAAATGAAATCTCTTCGTCATATAAGGCAATAAATGTCTCTTTAGGACATTTTGACTAAACTGCTCAATTTATTATTTTTACGGTCACATTACAAACTTTTTGAAGCGTCAAAGTGGTAGTTGTGTAGCTGTCAATGGAGGGTCAGAAAGCTCTCACATTTCATTAAAAAGAACTTAAAATGTGTTGTGAGAATCTTACAGGTTTGAAATGAGGGTGTAATAAGGGGTGTGTGATTAATTACAGAATTTACATTTTTGGGTTTTCTAACCCTTTAAAAAATCTCAGTATAGCAGAAGTCTAAAACATTAAGAAAAAGAAAGAACATTTTCAAATGTATCTAGATTAGTGTAGACGTAGCCTAAGTAATCCACTTTGCTCCCATCAGAATGGGTCTGTATGTGCATGGGGGCACAAGAAGTTCAGGAGGCAGTCGCCTGCCGCTGTCTAATTAGTGTGGAGACAGAAGGGTCAGGCACAGGGCACTGCCCAGCTGGGAGCTGTATGGTCCCTGCCACCCTCCCCCGAACCCATACACATGCAGAAAGTCATTTACATAGGGCTCACTTCCTTCACACTTCCTTAAGCCATCAGCCATGGGACCACATGGATGGTCACCGATAATGGTGCTTCTGCAACGTACAGAATTTTTTTCTATTCTTAGTTCTTCACATCATTTAGGGTTTGGTTAGTGGGTGATGATGTAAATTTTGCTGAATATTTCCAGTGTTGAGTTGCCATGCAGTAAGGACTTGCTGACCTCTTGGACGCCATAATAACGGCCTGCTTTCTGGAAAATTACAACCCCCACTTAGAGGCAAGGGTGGTCAAGTTAACTCTTAGCCTGTGCATTTATGATTCATGCCTTTTTAGCATTTCTTGAAAATGGGCTAACTGTGAAGATGGCCACTGCAGGTGTCTTTTCCAAAGCCTTCACACCTTGACAATGGCTAACAACGGGGTGTTGACAAGCACAGTGGCTTCCTTTAACGTACTGCTGCAAAGCTGCCTTTTTTTCAAAGAACTTTGCCCCGTGATGTAAAAGGTGACTTGTGGCAGTGAGCATTCAGGGATCTAAAGTCTCCGAGCTGTTTGCCGTGTGAGGTTTGCACTGTGACTTTTATGATTGTTTTTTAGGCCCATGCACACAAGCTTCTTGAGGGGGTGTGGGGTGGTGGGGTTGTTTAAATCAAAGCTCTGGGTGTAACACCACTAGGCTTCAAGGCCCCTGTCACTGTGGTTACAGAAGTTATTAAGCTCTGTTTATTACAGTTGGGCCACTGGGTCTATTTATAATGCAATGTCTTGGGTGGGTGAGGCAGCTGAGACATTTCTTCCCAGCTCTTGACATTTAGCACACATCATCTCATTTGCAGTCTGACTGCTGAGACACAAAAACATTAAACTACTGCCTATGTGAGAGATTTAATTAAGCCATTCAATTCTGCAGATAAAGCTCATAATACAGTAAAAATTCATAGGAATGGTCAGATACCTAATCTAACAAGCGTTTAGCCAAGGTCAAAGTTGCTGACCCCATGAATTTCTTGGTCACTGGCCTCTTTATAGGGTTTTCCACCCAGACCAATGTAATAATTTGAACATGAGAGCTTTCAAAGTTTGAAAGAAAGATGTTTTTCAACAAAATAGCTGTTTGTTAGTTGACCCAGTTTGTTGTACAAGTTGAACCAGACATTGAGATCCAGCTCTTCATTTTGATTGGTCTGTTGACCATAGGGGTCATGACCTATGCACTGTTAAGACAATGGGTTTATGAAAAGGACATGTAATGTCCCTAGGGAGAGGAGTAGCCTAAACAGAGTGATACTTTGCAGAAAAAAACAAACTCATCCATTATAGGCTATGGATTATGGATATGTTATTTGTTTTAAAAAGCTAACCATGATAACCAGTTACTTACTTTCTACATTTTTGGTTATTACATTGGCTATTGTTGTATACATTTTTAAAAAAAGTGTATTAAATCAGTATCATTAAATTCAAAGTGGTTAAGAAAGTGCAATGAACTTGCATTATTTAGATTTGACTTTTTATTTCACTTATTATAAACTACATGTATTATAAACTATATGTGCATACACTCTACAAATATTTAAAAAAATAAGTTACCTGGTTGCCTTAGAATTTTGCATTCATTGAAATAAAAAAAAAAGAGTTAATACAATGAACCTTTTTGAGAACCAACAATCCTTATTCAATTATTTTGTAAGCATATTGGGTAGTTGCATGTCTTTAATTTGTGATGATGCAGTGAAACATGATGCAGTAAAGATGCATGCCAAATTGTGCTATTTTTTAATGTGGTTCAGATACAATACTATTTTTAGTTTTTATTTATTTACCAATTAAAAAAAGTATCAACTAAAAAAAAATTATTTAAACCAACAATATTTTTGTTTACAGTAAATGACAACTCAGATTTATTTTTAGTAATATAATTAAATATAAATGGCTAATAACATGCTTAGCTATTATTTCAATAATTATTTTAGGTTTTATTTCCCAAATACCACTTTGTACAATATTATGACACTTTAAAACTATCAGAGTCATTGTCGTCAGAAAGAGAAAAGGAGAAAGAATCAGACCACCTGGTATTTTAACTATTCGGCTATACTAATACATTGACACTTATTATATACATTAAAAAAAATGCATAGAAATATACAGCATGCAATATACCCATGCGTAATAATACATCGTGTTTAACGTTACCTTTTTAGCTCCACGCACGGCGAACTGCTTAGCCAGGTGACGGCCAATGCCCCGTCCGCCACCCGTGATAAGTACCACATCTCCGGTCAGATCTCTCCGCCTGCTCGGTAAGACCCAGCACACGGTCGCCTTGACAATATAGTAGAGTATCTGAATAGGTAAGAGCACCACGCAGCCCAGCGCCTTCAGGTCCATTTCACTCTGTCTCAGTATCCGCTTATCTCAGTTCTCGCCTGGAACAATTGCTGAACTAATTGAATCCTGGCTCGGAGCGATCACCTTTACTCCTATTTATAGGAGTAGATAAGGCAATTCGCCTTATTTTGCAGCGCTGACGCACAATAAATAGATTGAAATGCATCTATCTACCACAATCAGACGCAGTTTATGTGTGCCTCGGCGAAATATCTGTCAGTTTGCCCACCTTTATTCCACATAAACTCTTTCTCCACGGAGCTCTTGCTGCGACAAGTGTGCGCTGCCTGCTGCTTTGAACCGGAGACGGAGCCCTGTCGCTACTGACAGCGGCCAGAACCCACTATGACGATACCACGAACCTGATAGGGGTTTTAAAGAGACCATTTATCTTGATTGACAACTGGAGGACTGACAATATTATCAACCGTTGGCGTGAGGGATTCTTTATGACGTGAAGTCCCCTCCCCCAGAAGTGGTGCCACAGGCAATTTCGTTGTCTCAACCTGTGCGTATTGTAAACTAGTGGTGGGGATTTTGATTCATTCCAGTGATTCGAATCGTTTGAATCGGTTCACTAATATGCAGGTTTATGGTTTATGCAGGTTACAATGAATTATTCACTTTATAAAATCATTAAATTCGAATTGTTTTGTCAACTATTTTGCATGAATTTAATCATAATATAAAGAATAAATAATAGTACAATTATGATTAGTAGCCATGGCCAGTTTGGTTTAAAATGTGCTGGGGAGTAACCATTCATATTCTTCATCTCTCGTTTTCCTTTCGACGTAATTAACGAACTGAACGAACGACTCGTTCAATCGGTCATCCGATCCTTGTACACTATGTTCATTTAAGTGAAATTATTCCTTTACATGAAAGATTCATTCAAAACATAGATTAATTTATGATCAAACGGCGTAATTATAAAGTTCTTTTGCACAACTCGCGTTTTGTATTCGTCATGCTGGCATGTGATTGCAGGAATCACTGGATTTTTTCTTTCTTTCAGTTTAACCACCTAGTTAAAGTGCTTTATTCTCTTGTGACCGAATTTGACACCATTTCAATTCAAAACGCTGCCAGCTTACCCAAGTGTCAACACGACAGAGGACTGTTGAACTGTTAGTGAGAAAATGAACCGGTTTGTCAAGACATTTTTGTATGAAGAGAAAAAAAATAATAATGCTACAGTATATTAGCCTACAGTGTATTGCAGTTAAATTAAAAAGAATATAAAACTGAATATAGGCATCGTTTTTGCACACACAAACATTTTTTACATTAATTTAAATTTTATTTATTTATCATATTTAGTTATTTTATGGCATTGTTGGGGAAAGTCAAGCTACCTTTAATATGACTGTATTTTGGTTGCAATAGTGTGTGTGTGTGTGTGTGTGTGTGTGTGTGTGTGTGTGTGTGTGAACAGGTGTGGTACTGTTTGCCCTAAATGTTGTTACACTTGCGTCTCCTGTTGCTCTTTTCAGTCCAAATGCAGTGCTCAAACTGGAAGGATTCCTGCAGAACAGTGTGCACCTCCAAAACATCGAGACCTTTGTAAATGGCTCTTAAACTAACGCAGTAAACCCAGGAGCCGCTGTGGAGATTCCAGACTGTGATTTTTGGCCTGGCCTCTGCTTCTACTGCTTAAAAGCTGAATAGAGGGCTGCTCAGACCGGACTGGGTTGAAATGCAGCCTCACAAAGACTGCTTTGTGCTATGATGCGCCTCTTACTAATGGCCCAGCAACTCTCAGAGAAGGCTTAATGGTTGTCTGATGGGGGGTGCATGTTCCTCTTAAATTGGAACCTTACTGGATCTGTTGATCAAACGCAGGTCCAAAATCAAAGATGCTGAATTAATTTTCAGTGTTGAAAAACTATGTTATAAAACTATCATTCTTTCTTTATTTCTTGCATTTGATAAAGAGGCTTAATTTTATCTTCCACATTTTGTTGTGGCTTTTTTTTTTTAACAGGCTTTTACTTTTCAGTTAGAGTATCACTGCCATCTACAGATCAACAGTGAAAGTTCACTAAATAAATGTAATGTATTCTCAGTTGTAGCTTGCCTGTCATTAAATATAATTTTATCATTAATGTTAATTTGCATGGTAATACGATTAAAGGAACTAAGTCTGTTTCCAGTTGATGAATATGCAGCGTCTTCTCTAAAGCCATGCCACCATCAATTATCTCTATGTAAACATTCAGCCAGTATATTTCCATGTGCGTTGTTGATATTACTAATTAGCTGTGCTAATGTGCTATCTCTTCAGTTAGAACTGTGGGGATAAGGCATTTGTCAGGATTGCCAGATCTGATTTCCTTTCAGTTGTAGACTGGCCAGGCCTTGTATTTGCTTTACTGTATACATGTGTACATTGCCATTATGCTTTATTATAATGTAAATGGACACATGGCACTTAAGATGGCTGCAGGCTGCTTTATGTTTTTAGTGCAAAGAGAGATTTGGAATCTAATAGAAATCTTTTTTGAAGTTGCCTAGTCATCTACTTGTCAGACAGATAAGTTACCTTATTTTTTTATTTGTTTATTAATCATAACCACCTTTATCATGGCATAAAACATTTAAACAATCTAATTTGTGTAAAACTGTCTCAAACTTCAAAAAAACAAAAAAACAAAAAAAAAAAACACCTATAAACTTGGCAACCCTGTCTCTTTTTGACTTTATATCTTGACAAGTGGGAGGGAACATGTATTGAGCATGTATTGCTTTGCATATTGGGTGAACTCAGCTAAAATGGGCCATCAGGTAAAATGGGCCAAATGAGATTGTAGCATCATATCTCTTAATTTTTTTTTACAGCCAATCACAGTAACTGATCTTGCATACTTCAACACTTGTTGACATGTAACAATAGTTTTGATTGGTCAGAGTTTTTTATGGTAGGCAGAGCAGAGTGTTACATGAAGCTTGTCAGAGAGATAGTAAGGTAAGTGAGCCTGACATAGTACATTTCATCCATCATAAATAAGGGTATAAAAGCAATTATAAGTAAGCCAACCAACAAAGCAAAGGTTTATGAGCAATGTTTTGACATGCTCTTTCAAATAAAAAAGGTTAATTTAAAAAAGAAACTTTGATTTTTGTGCAAAGGATCATTTTATGCAGAAATGGCTGGTTAAGCTAAAATGGGCCTCAGTATTCAGCTAAAATGGGCTGCATTGACAAACATACACTTTTACACAGATGTTTATTTTTGTCAAAGATGTTCTAATCTTTAACAAAATGTTTGAAAAATATTTGACAAGCATACATGCACACAAAAGACACTAATGCGTAGAAACACAAACCTATACAAGATGATCAATTCATTTTTAATTGCTTTTTTAAATGAAATATTTGTTCGACTTTCTGTTTAATGAAGTATTTTTTATGGTGCTTTTGTGGCACTCTAAAGACAGTAGTGTCACTTTACTGTTAAAAATAAAATTATTTCAGCCAAAATTATTTGTTTTGTTCTCTTTTTGTATTGGCTCATTTTACCTGAACAGCTGGCCCATTTCACCTGAATGATATGCCGTGGTTTGAGAAGGTACCAGCTTATACTCTAACTCTCATAATTTTAAAACAATTATACTTTTTCACATTTAAAATGTATATACATATTTAAGAGACCCATGGTAATTTATACAAATATCATTAGTTCTCATGCATAGCTTATTTGATGGTATTATAAGTCATTTACCAAAATCTGGCCCATTTTAGCTGACCTCACCCTAGGTGTGAAACCTATAAACTTGGCAACCCTGTCTCTTCTTGACTTTATATCTTGACAAGTGGGAGGGAACATGTATTGATCACATACTGCTTTGCGAGCAGCAGCCCATTCAAATAGCCATGTACACTGCAACTGCAATTCTGATCATTATGTTTGCAGCTCTTTTTGCTGCTTTTTGTCTGTTGGTTGCTGTCCTGGTATACTTTGAGCTGAGAAATACAAATATTCCTCCTGGAGTGGCTAATCCTGGGAAACTACGTATGATTCATTGTATGTATGTTGGAACAAGTGTTGTGGTGAGTGTTCATGCTGTTTGTGTAGCATTTGCTTAAAAATCCAATCAGCCTTTTTCTTGTTAAAATCTTAATTCCTTATTTCTAAAAAAATAACAATTGTATGTTATGTATATACTCTGATTCTGTTTTTTATTCTAACACCAAGACTTTTGTAAATCCCATAAAAGTGCTCAATACAAAGTCCACCTCAGTTATTTAATAATTCCTCAGTTATGTCTGAACATAGCAAGTACAATAGAGTGTTCTTCTGTAATCACTAACTGACTGTGAATATTATGAATTGGCCAATCATTGTCAACAGTCTCTTTTGTAGGGCCAAATTCTGGAGCGATTGGGTCTGTGTCATCAGATGAATTTTACTCGATGGTTCAGATGTTTTATCATGGCCAGAAAAGGGCCAGTGCCCCACGGGCTTCATATTAAGGACTTGACCTTCAGTGGAGTTCCAGTGAGGGTGTATGAGCCTACATCGGCCTCAGGAGAGAAAAAAAGGGGCCTGGTTTACTTTCATGGCGGTGGATGGATGTTTGGCTGCATTGGTAAAACATATGCACGCATAGACACAGTAAAATACTGTTGTGTTGATTTATTAACATTAAGAAATAATGTTATATTAATAATGTTTCTTAACGTTTTGTTTGTTTGTCCTTCCACAGGTGATTACGATGAAGTGTGTCAGTATATATCACTGGAGAGTGACACCACAGTTGTGTCTGTTGGGTTAGTAGACTTGACATATTCAGTTTTATGTATAAATTCTGGTCTGTTGGAGCTCATTCTGACGTTTTAATTCTCTGTTTCCCATATTTAGTTACCGTCTGGCCCCAGAGCACAGGTACCCTGCCCACTTGGACGACTGTGAGGTCGTGACTCGCCACTTCCTGTCAATAGCGGCAACCGAATTCGGGGTGGACCCACGCAGGGTGGCAGTTGGTGGGGACAGTGCAGGGGCGAACCTGGCAGCCGCTCTCTGCCAGAGGCTGTTGAAGACACAGGACGGTCATCTGCCATCTCCCTGTCCCCAGGTTCTCATCTACCCGGCTCTGCAGATGGCCGATTTCCACCTGCCCTCATACCAGCAGAACCACTCTGTGCCCATATTGTTCAGAGGCAGAGCGGTATTCTATTTCCTGCAGTACCTCAACGGGAATACGTCTGTGAGCCAGCAGCTTCTGGAAGGCAAGCATGTTCCTGCCGAGCTAAAACTTCACTATAAGAAATGGCTAGATCCAGATAATCTTCCACCTCAGTTTAGAAAGGGAGCAAGAAGTCCACCGGTTATCTCCAGCCATGATGCTGATGTCTATCACATCATCAAACAGGGCCTAGATCCAGAGATCTCCCCTTTACTAGCCGAGGACGATGTTCTTCACCTCATGCCGCCCACCTTCATCCTGACCTGTGAGTTTGATGTGCTGAGAGACGATGGCATTCTGTTCCAGAAGCGACTGAAGAATGTAGGAGTGGATGTCGTGGGGGAGCATCTATCTGATGGCTTCCATGGGATCATCAGCTTCTTCAACCAAGGCTGGATGGCATTTCAATCATCTCAAAGGGGTATGGACAGCATCGTAAGATATGTAAAGACTCTCTGAATGGGAAGTTAAACGATTTTTCAGAATGGCTCAGCCTATAAGAGGTTTTTCTTGACAAATGAATTAACAAAAATACACTAAAACGAACTGAACAAAATTACAACAATAGTAGAACTGGGGTGTATTCCAGAAAGCAAGGTTAACTTACCATCACATATACCCTGAACTCCCAGTTAATTAACCCAAACCTTGCTTATGGTACTCGATGTATGCTAGTTCCAAAAATGTGTTGTGAGTAAGTTCGGCCAACCAAGAGCATGTTCCCAGTAAACACAAAAGACAATCTCTGCAGAGCAACAAATTGATGATTCACCATAAAAACAGTCACTAAGAAAAAGCTCACATTTCTAGTTCCTTTTTCTTTTGTTTATTGGTGATTTTAAAATGTAAATGTATTTACATAACCTATACTTAGTGCACATTGCCACCTATGGTGGTTGTGGAATCATATTTTCAACCTTGTCATTTAAAGGGGGGGTGAAACACTCAGTTTCAGTCAGTGTCATGTCAATCTTGAGTACCTATAGAGTAGCATTGCATCCTGCATATCTCCGAAAAGTCTTTATTTTTTTAATAATTATATAAGAAAGATGCGCTGTTCCGAGTCTTTCCGAAAAAAGCCGAGCGGGTGGGGGCGTATCATGTGAGCGGAGCTAAATAATGACGTGTGCACGCCGCTGCTATTGTGTTGAGTGCGTCGTAAAGCTGTGTCATCCCTAACAGCGGGAAAAACTTTATTCAAAATAAAAATATGGCTTTTAATCAGATACAGCCATACATCTATGATACGGAATCAGACCCAGAGGCTGCAGTTGAACAGGAGCAGCAGCAAAAACGACTAGAGCAGGACGTCTCTATGTGGTACAAGTTATACACTAACTATATAATATGCTTAGCGACTTGTGTTATTTACATATTTATACTTGAATTATATCGTCGTATTTTTGTCTTTGAAGGTGTACATGTGAGAAGTGCAGTTGTGCACGTGTGTGTGTGTGTGTTTACGCGTGGTTTGTGTAGACAATTGTAACGTTATTAAGCGGACTGGTTTTGCACGGCAGGTTAAGTTAGTGTTTACATAAAAAGACACGGAATAGTAGCGCATTTAAATGAAGAAGCGCGCTTATTTAGTTCAACATATTTCCCCACTCTTTGTGTATTGTTGTTTGGAGTGCTTTTACAATACACAAACATAAAGTTACACATATAGTGGCCAGCTAAACAAATGTACACGCACTACACATCGCATGCTCCATTGATCAATTTCTATATATAGTAATATATATAGTAACTATACGTGATCATGTTTGGGCTACTTGATGAGCATAGGCAAAAACACAGACATTGGAAGCAGTCTAACTCACCGCCCGCGGTTCTAACGTTGGGACCTTTATCGTTGGGACTGCTCCATCATTCAGCATTAGGCGATTGGGAAAATCCGGCGTCAAGCTGGGCCTTGTTTATGAAACAGTCGGCACCGAAATGCAGCGAACAGATATAAACATTCGCGCAACTCAGTTGCTGATCCGGAAAAGCAAATTCCATCCACTGTTGCCTTACCGCGGGGTTTTTGGGGAATCTGTGCAGGACTGTCTTGGTCTGGCAACCAAAAACGCACTTTTTGATGTCATTGTTAATTGTGCACATTACCTGTGCAGCGCAGCCTACGAGCCAGCGCTTTGATGGGCGTAGCCTGTTGCTTTCGCTCTCTCCCTCTCTCTCTCTCACGCTCTTCCGGTAGAATTGTCCGTAAGGCCCATACAAGGAAATTCCGCCCCCATTAACGTCAAAGGGGACGCATGATCGCAAAAAACTTGCCGAAACTTATGACTAACCGGAAGTAGTATTTTTGACAAAGAAATACTCCCATCAAACGTCCACCTTAACTTTTGAAACTTTGTCCATGTTTAGTATGGGATTCCAAGTCTTTAACAGTGTAAAAAGATCAGTATGCATGAAACAGCATTTCACCCCCCCCTTTAATAAGTAATCTTTATTTCCTGAGAATAAGGATTTTTAGCTTTCTTATCCTTAAACATACCGGTATGTCACATAACCTGCTTTCTGGAATACCCCCATGCTGTTTAATTTATGTAATTCATATTGGTTTATATCATATAATAGTTCACTTTAAAATGAAAATTCTGTCATCCTTTACTTACCCTCAAGTTGTATCAAACCTGTATGAATTTCTTTCTTCAGCTTAACACAAGGGAAGATATTTTGAAGAATGTCAGTAACCAAACAGTTAACTGGAGCCATTGACTTCCATAGTAGGAAAAAAAAATACTATGGAAGTCAATGGCTCCAGTTGACTGTTTGGTTACTGACATTCTTGGTAATGCACTAGTGCTACCTTGTTAAACTTGATGATGCTAATAATGATGATAAAACTTGCTGATGCTTAAATCTATGTTTAAAATAAATATTCACGGAAGCCTGCGATCAGGAGTAACATTAACAGATATAGCAGGCAGACTGAACTGCATCACACTCTTGTTTTACATGATAGAAGTGTGAATAGATTAACGTTATGTTAGGTTAATACGAACCAAAACAGCGCGCCGCTGCATCCATAGGTCTGTGTTGTGTATGTAAAATAAAATCAGTCATACTCAATCAGTGTCATTTTTTTCTTCAGTATTTATTTATTGATCCTTAATTTAGTTTCAAATAGCCTTTCTTGATGTTATATATAAAAGCACTTGTGTTATTCAAGATTAAGTATTGGGATATTTTTTATCATTATTTACGTGAGGCAAAAGTAACGTTAATTAAGGATGAAGAATAAACTGAAATTCACGGCATTCAACAACTTACTACGATACAATTATTTCCCATTTGCTTTCTCCCACTTGTTCTGGCATCCTGGTGCACATAAGCTGTCCATCATGTTGAAATAGTAAGGTTTAAACAGTCTGGTTTTAAATGATGTTATAGATACCAATGCAACAGCCGCTCTAGCGCTCCCCCTGACTGCCTGCCAAAATGGCGGCGCTTAGGCTGCGTGACGTCAACCTCCGGAGCTCTAGAGGCCATTGTGTTGACCCTTACCTTGATTTGACAGCTGATTTGGGGGTAGCCTATAAATGTGAAAAAAATAAAAAAAAAAAATAACGCAGCACACTGCTATTTTCTGAAAAAACGCCAACCAAAAAAGGCAGTGAAGTGTGACCCTTGAGGCTCCCGTGATGGCCACTTGTACCTTAAAAGGTACAATATTGTACTCTTTTTTTGACAGTGTAATAAGAAAAATCAGTCACATTAGATGTATCAAAGAATGATGTATTTGAGTGATGCGTGTTAAACGGCTTTTGTTGTGTACAAACTATGCTCAATTTGTTCATTGAATCATGAATGATATTTCAGTAAGTGATTCACTTAATATTCCTCCCACATCGCATGTCCCTTGTACAGCCTCATTTGTATGAGACCACAGTCTCCTTTGGTGCTACAAGTGAAGCTAATTATCATCATTCAGAGTGTTAGTCAGCATTTGCATGGTGCGTTTAAAGGAATCTGATGAAACTTCTTCTGCAGCAGCTGCTCCCATAGTACCAGCAGTAGTGTTTGGTGTGTCCATGGCAACAGAATTCTAGAATGTCTCCTGCTTTGACGATGTCATGTAAGAAAGCCTGTGACCTACATCACAACTGACTATCTAACCATGTTGGAGGTTTGCAAGGCGTGAACTAGTGTTGTGTTTGAAGTAACTTTACGCTATACGGCATGCAAAAAATGGAAAACCCTCATGACAAGTGGAGCCAGCCTGGTTGGAGAATAGAGCCGAAGTATGGAAACAAAGTACTCATTGGTAATTGGGTGGAGGAGAAATTACAAGTAGGTACATTTTTATAATGTTATTCTGTTGTGTGGATATTCTTAACTGATGCTAAATATCTTAATGTACTAGTGTGCGTTGCTTTAACTATTTCTGTCATCATTTATAGGCCTATGGGGGACAGTGGGGTAAGATGAGCCATTTTATTTTAATTATGTGGTCCTCAAGATAAGAAAAAATAAAGTGAAGTTTAATGAAATTATCTTAAGTAATTTCAGGATGTTTGCTATCATTTTAAAATGATCAGATTGCATTTATGACAAAGGGTTCTAAAAATATGGCTCCTTATAAAAAAAGTGTTCATGTGGCTCAGTTTACCCCATAGCATTTGGCTCACTTTAAAACTAGCTAGCTTACCAATTCATGATGATAAATGATTTGCATGGTTTTATACATTGCTAAATCACCAATTTGGGTCATGAATACTTCAAACCCGGACAATTTTGCTGTGATGCAACAACCATTACATCTGTTATGCTAAAATGTTACTTTGACAAGCCAAAAACAGTTTTTAAAGTAAATGGGTAACGTTACCCGCTCCTCTTATGTGCTTCTCATTTTCACAGTCTGGCAGAAATGATGGGTGTATCCAAATTATATGGTCACATGACAATAAAAGTGTACAGGTACCAAGATAAAGGGGATGGGTCAATTAACCCACTGGCTCATCTTACCCCACTCTCCCCAACTAGGATGCTATTCTGAATTTAGTTATTTTAATTAAGTTTTATATTGATACACCAAAACACATTCAAAGCGCCTGACAGAATATATCTGATCCAGGAACATTGGGTTCTTGACTTTAGGCCCAACTTCTATATTGTGACACATCTGAGTAAAACAGCTTTGTGAATGAGAAAATGTGGCGGTACTTGATTTTGTCCATCAGGAATTGTCTGGATCTTTGTCTTTTCTAATTATCGTGATTTCATGCTCTAAACACTGATGATTTTTAAAGTCGGAAATGATCTTAACGAGTCACTTTAAAAATAGAACCTAACTTCCTATTGAGAGAATAAATTGTCAAATGTTCGCAATAAATGCAAATTATTTAGAGGCCGTTTACACAACACCATCTTCAACTAAAAATGGTTAACTTTTTAAGCATGTTGGCTGTTCATTTACACGACAGCAGCGTTTTGGGGGCCTGAAAAAGCAAACCTCTGGAAACGGGATCCAAAGTGCAAGTTTTTCAAAACAATATGTTACTGTCTCTGTGTAAACTACAAAAAAATAAAATAAAATGTTAAGTCGGAAAATAAGAAAATGGAAAATGAGAAAACGGTAAAGCCATTACATGTGCATTGCGTGTTCAGCACATAATGTTTCTTTACAAAGTGACATCGCCAACTACTGGCCTGGCATGAATAATACAGTGTTTTTAGTTGTTTTCATGGAAATGAGTGAACAGGAATCATTTTGACAGCGTTGTCGCCTATATGTAAATATTTTAAATCGATTATGTTTTTAGAACATCATTGTCATGTAAAAACCCTTACTGTTGGCAGTTTTAAAACAATTTTAAGTAATAATGTTGGGTTAAAATTAAAACCAATAATATTGTTTCATGGCTATTCAAATCCAACATTTTTGAATTAAAAGTTGATGATTTATTTTAATCACTGTTGAAAAAACTCCAGCATATTCTGTTTAGGTATGTTTTAAAGCATAGCATCTGGTTTGAGCTAGTTTAAGCTGGTACTGAGCTGGAGCTAGTTTCTTAGGACCAGCACTTGAACAGCTTAAACCAGCTGGCATGCTTCAAAACATACCTTACCAGCATATGATGGTTTTATCGATAGGGATATATCATGAAAAAATGCTATAACGTATATTAGTGATTTTTTAGAGACACTTCCTAATCACTCTCGTTTCAAGTAGTTAACACACTACTTAAGCACTTGTCAGACTGCAATGTTTAAACTCTGAAAGGGGTGCAGTTTCTCAGACAGTGCTCAGATCTATGCAAAAGTGATTAGCGCCGCTGATCAGCTCGGTCAGCACAGACTGGAGGCAGACAAATGGGATTGATGCAAGTCGTGCTGCAGTCCCCTAGTCAGAAACAGACCTGAGAGAGTACATCTGCGATCAATAAGGGACCGCGAGCTCTGCTGAGCATGGGATTTGTTTGCTGAGTGTTTCTGTGTGTGTGTGTGTGTGTGTGTGTGTGTGTGTGGTGAGACAGTTCGCTCGAGAGTGCAAGACAGCAAACAGCACCAACAGACTGGACTATACGCCCCACATGTTGCACAGGCCCGATGCTGCCATGCGGCGAAAGACTCTTCGCAGATCAGAGGTTTGGGACAAATCCATCAGTTCATGCATCATTTACCAAACATAACAAACACACCAGTGGGTAAATCATGTTCAGTTTTGACGACAGACGGCAGGCATACATAGATGGGAAACATGTAATTGAACTCCAAAACATCAGTCCTTCCCTGTTGAAAAAAAACACACACAAAAAACAGCATATGTTGATTTTGAAGCATGGCAGCTGGCTTGAGCTGGTCCTGGACCACCTGACCAGCTTAAACCAGCTCATGACCAACTAAGGACCAGCTTAAACCAGCTCATGACCAACTAAGGACCAGCTCAAACCAGCTCATGACCAACTAAGGACCAGCTTAAACCAGCTCATGACCAACTAAGGACCAGCTCAAACCAGCTGCCATGCTTCAAATCACACCTAACCAGCGGTTTTTTCCCCAACAGGGTTTACATCTTATTGGAATGCTGAACTATCACTCGAAAACTCTTTACTAATGCAAATTTCACTTTGAATTTGACTTAGTACATATTAAACATGCTATATATAAGCATTGTAGTTAGCTGTACGTTGTGAATGATTCGCCCTGTCCTTCACTAGTATGACAAACCAAGTATGTTAATCCATGTTTTAGGGGGTTCCCAGAAGGCTGTTACTTTCTCATCATGACGTCCCATCCTCCCACTACCTGGTGACACTCTACGATGAGTCGTATGGACGGCAGGCCTCCTCCTCTCTGCCCACACTGCGCTCCTGGCATTCTGACAAACTGGCCTGGGTCCCGGAGAGGTCAGATCATCCAATCCAAGGTATTAAGCATTCCTTTCACTCCAGATGGGTTTTAATGCGGTACGGCCCGTTTTTTTTTAATGAATGTTGTAGATAAAGCATCTCTGTAAATCATTAGGGATATCAGTTATTTGAATACATTTGCTTTTATTATTAGTCAACTGTCTTTATTTTTTTTAATTTATTTTTAATGTCTGTTATTTTTCAGTGGGTGATTTAAATAAATAGCAGCTCCATTATTAAGCTAAGGTTATTAAGGTTAACTACCCGGAATTAATACCCGTAAGACCTCTGTTCATCTTCAGAACTGGCTCAGACATGCCTTCATTGACACCAATGTCATTTCCTCACTCACGATGCATAAAAGACACTAAAGACGTCGCTACAAAGCCCATCTCACTCACTACAGTGGCTTTACAATAAGTGGTCAAAAAAACTAAATAACAACTTATACAGTGATGGGCCGATTTCAAAGCAAAGTTTTGAACGGTTATGAATCAGCGTATCGATTCATGATTTGTGTCAAACTGCCAAACTGCTGAAATCACATGACATTGGTGATCCGAATCATAACCCTTTTAGCCATTGATCAGCTGATTTCCAAAACAGTAACCATAATTTATACACGATTATAGTTTTTTTTAATTAATACTTTGAGCAAGTTTTTATTTTTACATTTTCATTTTGGCCATTTTTTGTCATTAAATATTACTTTTTTATATTTTTTTAAATTTTTTTTAGTTTTAGTTCAGTTTATTTATTTCCAGTTAGTAACCTAAGTACTTCAACTTTTCAATTTTATTGTTTGTTTTTCATCTTGTATTTATATTTTAATGAATAACATATTTTGATAGTTTAATAATAAAATCTTAAAAAAATTACTGTTATTGTTAAGTTAATGTTTGGTGATGCTAGTGGCACAGAAACACAGCCTTCTTTTCTCTCTCTCTCTCTGCCTTCCTTTTTCTTACACAGGGCCTCCTACTAAGTTTGGCTTGGCGGAGTCGTGGCGGGCCCGCATGGAACAACAGCGGGCAGTTGTGCCCACACTAAGCGTGTATAAGGCTTCATACCCTCTGCACCCCATCAGTGCCTTCTGTCATTCTCGCCAGGTCTGCATGCCCAAGCGGCTCTCCAGCAGTCAGCACCCTGCCAGACACAGCAACGAGGACCTGGCACTGAAACACAGACCCAGCAGGCAGGTCTCCAGTAATCCAGCCAGCCTGCTGTGACCCTTACCCTTTGTCTCACAACCTTCAGCCCTCCAGCACCACACAGACTGGACTCAGCAGGGGAGAACAGGAACATTTTGGTGTTTTTGAAGACAAAGACAAATAAAAACGATATAATATTGAAATGTGGTCCAAAAGTTACCTCTAATTTAAACACTTCAGCATTAGCTTTATATTACATTGTATTTTCAACATATCATTCAAAGTGAAACGCTGAAAAGCAACATGAACTAAAATGTATTTAGTCCATCACATTTTTATATTTTATAAGTTAGTGTAAGACCGAATGATCATGTTCCCCAGCCGTGGAAGAAAGAACATCTGAGTTTAAGGTCTCAAACTTTTGAACCCCACTGAAATAATAATGGTCTATCAATATTTAAGAGCTACATTGATTTTTCAATCTGACAGACTGTTCTTTCTCTTTCACTGTTTCCTTGTTGTATGCAGTAGCACAATTTAATGTGCATGTGAGAAGAACAAAAGTCCCCTTTTTCTCCCACAGTAAATGACGTGCTTCATTATCATGTGCATGCAGAATCAACAGTTCATTTGGACCTCAGTGCTAGTTCAGGCAGTCATTCTTTGACATACTCTAAGGGGACTTTCATAACTCCTATCTCATTAAGTGTTTAATTATGTTGAATCAAAGTGTTTAATTACAAGGAATCGAACGCTATATTTGACGTCCAGCCATCTGTGTTCACACTTCTCCTGCTGTGTGGGCTTTATCCCACTGTGTTCTTCTGCTAGCCTTTGGAACGTTCCAGCGATGCGTCTTTTTGAGCTCGTCACTGTTTTTTTGTGTGTGTGGCCTATCAGTCCTGTTGAGATTCCATCAGACCTTGAAATCTCCCCCCACATGATGGTGCTAGAGTTACACACAGAGCGCAGCGATACATCACGGGGAATTGCATCACAGCACACTCCCCTCTGCATGCCTGCCTTCTTTGATCACATATGCATACCCGATTGTCACGGTGATTGTATTGTATACTTTCATTAACATAAATTGATTATGTGATTGCTTTGCTTTTGACAGCATAATTGCATTTAAATTTAATTAAGATCCTGGTCACACAAACGCCTCTTGCTGCACATTTTGCCACAACTCGTTACTTATTGAAGTCTAACACAAGAACCGAGACTTATAATAGATTAATGAATTTTATTCCTAGCTCTTCAGAAGAAACAGAAATGTGCATGAAGAGGCAAACCATTATATTCTTCCTTTCTTACCCATTAAGTCATTAGTTCTCCCTATAATGTTTAACAATATATGAAGTGTTTCTGTGATTGGCAAAGAACCATACAGTGTTAATATAAAATGTTTTGAAAATTAGAGATGCCTTATAAATGGTACAGCAACCCCATTCTCATGACAAGAGAATAACAGATAATTTATAAGAAGTATTCTGGTATCATATAATGCATGTCACATGCGATATGCAAATAAACAACTGTGAATATGAAAAAAAAGAAAAGAAAACCTATGAATATAATTAGCCGACTCGCATAAATTGATGTAATGGCAGCCATTCGTGTTGTTTATGATGCCATCTCCGCAATTGCAGTTCGGCTTTATTCTACGCACAGTATTGATTGGTTAACATTATCCACAGTGTTTCAAAAGCGGTATATTTACTGAAACATTTTAAGCACTTGCACAAGACATTTCCAGGATTTAAAGGTTGATTTAGACATCAGGTCCAAAAATAAACAAATAGCCTTCACTTCGACAGCAGATATATTTATCAGTAAGTGCTGTAATTGTGATGTAGCTCTTGAATAATTGGATGTAATAGCCTTGATATTTCATCTCAATTGCCACCAATTAAGGAAAAGTACATTCCTCTCACATGGGAATAGTATGATCTCAATGTCTGTTCTTACCAGTCAAGCAACCCTCCTACTTGAAAGCTCTGACCTTTTTTTAAACACAAGTTTGTTGAGTGGTCCTGTCAGGCAGCACAAGGATGAATGGAAACAAAATGCCTTTAGCTGGAGATAGCACTTTCAAATCCTGTGCAACAAAGCTTGGAGATACCTCGTCTGCAAGGAACCTCAAGGTAAACTGACGGCTCACGCAGTAGATAATGTTGTCCATAGTCACACACTGAAAGGCAGTGCAATGGGGGAGACGTATCGAGGAGCATTCGTACCACAGTCGGGCCACCGCATGGAAGCGATACACGCTGATGCCCAGAGGATTGACGTCAAAACGGTACAAGAAGTTTCTCACAGCCACGATTTCTGTGGTCTTGTCCTTACTGCACGCAATCATGCTCTCTCGCCACGTGTTGGTCTTGGGATTGTAGCGTAAGAGGGTGTACCTCAACGTGCCCCCTGCGACAAATAGCTCACCATTGCAAGCCGTGGCCCGGTGAGCTACGACAAACGTTTCGTTAGGAAGGGGTGCCACAAAGGTCCATCGGTTGGTCCTGGGGTCATAGCGCTCAACTGTTGATAGGCATTCCCCTCCAATGGCATAAAGATGGCCCTGAAGAGCCACAAGTTTGCAGTGAGGCCTTGCCTCATTCATGGGGCTTATTTCACTCCAAATTGAAGTCATTGGATTGTAACAGTACACTTTCTTTGAAGGGGTCGCTTCACGGTCCAGGCCTTGGAAACCCACAGCGATAAACAGATAATTATCCATGGCGCACATGGCACAACCTTTAGATAACACCTCCTGGGGAATGTGGGTATGAAGATGCCATGTGTCCTTATAATCATCGTAGTAATACATACCGCTGGATGTCTTAACTGATTCAGACTCTAAATCTGTAGACTGTGACAGACATTTACTCCAGTCCGAGGACTCCATATCTGCAACCACTAACCATTTCCTTCCTCTCATGCGTTGTGTTTGGATGTGATCACGCTCCCCTGCCTTCAGCCTGCCAAAGAGGCCTGGGTCTCTGAGGACCTGGAGGTAATTATCAGACATGACACGGAGAGCAGCTCGCTGAAGGGCAATGTGACCATGTTTTTTAGCAAGTGTTAAAGCCTCCAAGCAGTTGCCTAAATCGAGCTTCCCTGCTAGACTCTCGAGTTCGGCATTCCCCACGTTCTCTGGAATGTGTAAGAATTTTGCTCCGGCGACAGTTTCAACTTGCGGTTCCTCTGGCGCATCCAAGTTTGCTGTATCAGAGCCTAACAGGCTTGAAGGGATGTCACTGCGTTGTGCTGGAGAACAGCTGCGGGGTGGTAAAGCCCTTTTCGTGGGCAAGGGCATTGGAAGCTCTGAGTCACTAGCAGCAGTAAGATAGCTGTCCTGGCGGATGACTACTTGCCTGCTGTACCTCACAGTCTCCGGTTTGAAAGTTGTAGGGGACTCGTTAGTAAAACGTGGAGTCATTTCAAGATCTCTAATTATGAATCTAGAAGGTCGTGGACTTGGTGATCGGGAACGGTCCTTGAAATTGGGCAAGTCCAATGATTGTGATTTAAACAAAGCGCTGCTTTCATTTTGACCGTAGACTGGACTGACAGACTGGGTAGGGCTTAAATCTGAGATGAAATGAGAAGAGGACTCTATGTAGTACTCGTAGATCTTTCCATGGACGCCTGTTCTATAATTCCCATGCCCATCCAAGATAAGGTCTGCATTCTCTACTTTAATTTCTGCTTTTGACTGAAAACTCGAGAACATGCCCTGGTGACCAACGTCCTGCCTCAACTCCCTGCCAACACCGGTGCCGGCTTCCAGCTTCTTGATCAGGCACGGGGATCGCCGACCACTTGGACTTCCTGGACCTTTTTCGGTTCTATCAGGAAGTTGTAAGATTAATTTCGGTTTGACATTCTTTGCCTCAATTATATCCTCAATTGTGTTGCTTTTACTGTCAGGTTCCTCATTTGCAGAAATGTGCAGGCTTTCAGGCTGGGCCCTTTCCAAGGCAACATTTTTAAGGCTTTCTTGCAAGGTTTCCTCTGAAGATGGTTGGAAATGATTTTCCCTGTCAGACACCGCCTTTGCAGATTCACTCTGTGGTTCTTGCTCAGTATTGCAGGTGCTGTAGCTTCCTCGGGTTGCTTGCGCACCCTTTTGTTGAATTCTTTCACATCTCTGCCGTCTTTTTCGTGCCCTGGAGCTGTAGAATCTAAAAACCAAGGAAACAAAAAGCATGGTGGCCACAGACAGAGTCAGTTTGCCAAGGAGCTGCATGTCAAAGTGCACTCCGAGCAATTCGGCAATTTGCATCTCTGTAGTGAAACCTATGGTGGTCCGCTGGACATTGGATTTTATTTAAAGCTTCTTCCCTAGTGTATCCCAGCCAGTGTAGGTTGTAGTATCTGCAAGCAGAAGCGCACTGTCAGCTGCCTCTCCTCCCACAGGGTGACTAAAAACCTGATATGTCCAACAAGAGTATTTGCATCCTGTGTTCTCTAAGGGCGGGGACCAGTATCATTCCACCTAGGGCAGGTGATCGCTATGAAAACACATCACACCAAAGCTTCTGAGGTTTATCTAACCCTTTACTTTGCTCCAAGAACTAACATTCTTTTGACATTATGCAATTACAACTTACGAAATTGTATCAAGTAAGCTTACATATTCTTATATACATAAAGCACAACACACCAAAACAAAACAAGACATGCAAATCACATTGTGAATGGAGTGATGAATAGCTTGTTTTAATTGGTGATATGTCTATATAACTATTAAAATAGGTACCATACCCTGGCTATTGCAAACATAATACGGGGAAATGGTTGATGTAATTTACTTAAGAGGTGGAGTTGGCTGATATACTACATAAATTACAAACATAAGACTATATGACCAGGATCCTGGTGTTTGCACAGTAAATGCTGAGGATCAAAGTTCTTTCCCATGAACACATGACAACAGTGTTGCTGATTAGCAAGGCTTTGAGAGATTATATGAGGTAGCTTTGCATTCGCCAAAGGCATTATTTGCATGCTCTTAAAATAAACACTATGTAAACTAAGATATTATAACCTGTAATGCCAACAACTGTAATATGGTTGACTTGCCATCAGACAAAATTATCCGAATAGCAATAAACGCTGAATGCTGTCCTTGTGAGACAGACATTGTTTTGCTATGTGATAGCTGTCTTGTAGCTGCACTAAGGAAACCTGAACCAGCAAGCATGCTTGCTCCTGAATAATTGACAGAAGTGCCACAAAGGTCTACCACCCCTCTGCCCCTTCTATCATGTATCAAGGGAAGAATTTTGGATCTGGAGACGCATTAGATTTGGCAACGTGTTGTGGAAAAGAATTGTGAAATAAATAATAGACAAACTTATAGGGAGAGTCAAGTTAATGTCAGGCCAAACTAATCCAGATGTACTTTAGCCTTGTTGGAAATAATTTTGCATTCAAGGGAGATACTTTCATGGTTTGCTACAGCACAACACAATCTAAACATATGAATTACTGAAGATATAATAGGTAAGCCAAAGACCTCTGTAATGGATTCCTGGTAATTTAATTTTCTCAAGGGACCTAAACAAAGTAAATCACATCTATTGCCTTCTGATAAGATAACAGGCTTATTTGGCACTTATATAATGAGGTTTTCAACACTTCTGGAAACTGATCACTAGTAAAATCTGAAAGCACACTTTATCATTAAAGTCATTAAATAAGCAAATTAGGAGTGAAATCTAAAAAAAAAAAACACCTTAAAATGTTTGTGAAGGATGTTTGAACCACAGCTTACAACTTTCACACTTAAATGTGATCAATGTGTGAACAAAATATAGTTTATAAAGGTTTCATTACTTTAACTGACATTTTCATTATACATTTTTTAATCAAGGAAATATCTAGAAATTACTGAAGACCATCACATTCATATCAGAAGCAGCTGACAATATAATATTCATTTCAAGTAACCATGAGCGAAAAATATTTTAAAGTTTGATAAAACCTGACCTAATCAATACAGCAACACAATTACTATTATTTTAAAAAGTAGGTGTGCTATAATCATTTTTCCTTCGAGCATGGGAAGTGAGACCTAAAATAGCAAGGGGCCTATCTTCCTGATTTTATTAAGCCCATAAAACCACCTCTCCCACCTAGGCTTTAGACCTAATCCTTTAATACATCGTGTGTCTAGAAAAGCTTAAATTGCAATTCATGTGAATGTAAAAAAGGAAAGAGATTACTTTGCATGAGGACATGTGAGTCAGGGTGGCAGAGGACAAACCTAACCAAGACCATCAAGAGCTGAGCCGCATTCATAGCTGAAATATTTTTCTCTAATGACTTCCATCTCATGAAGCATTGCTGTAGGTAGGGAAAGAGTTTTGGGTTTATAAAGGCAATCGATTTTTTTTTACCAGTGCATGTTCTATTCAACACCTGAAAGAGAGAGAGAGAAAAAAATCGACAACTCTTGTAAAAAGTCGGAACGTCACAGACGTTATGAGGAATCACATGTGAGCCCCCCAAGTTTCCCATAACGTTGGTGATGTCCGAATAAACGTCAAACGTTGTCGGATGTGTGTAAAAAAAAAGGGCAAAAATTAGAATATGAAGATTCAGTAGGCAAATTTACTCTTTTTTTTAATTTACTCCAATTCACAGAGTGAGATTATAATATCAGAACAGTAATGCTAATCTAATGAAGGGTAAGAACATGCATATTTGACCCTGGACTACAAAACCAGTTGTAAGGGCATTTTAACATTTTTTGAAATTGAGATTTATAACACCTCATTGTATAAATAAATAGATTAGACGAATAAATAAGCTTTCCATTGATGTATGGTTTGTTGGGATAGGAAAATATTTGATCTATTACTATTTGAAAATCTGGAATTTGAGGGTACAAAAAAAAAAAAAATCTAAATATTGAGAGAAAATCGCCTTTAAAGTTGTCCAAATGAAAAAGCTATGTATATAATGGCCAATAATACATTTTATATATATTTTACAAAATAGCTACATGGAATGTGATCTTAATATCCTAATGATTTTTGGAATAAAAGAAAAATCTATAATTTTGACCCATTCAATATATTGTTGTCTATTGCCACAATTATACATGTGTGACTTATGACTGGTTTTGTGGTCCAGGGTCACATATGTGCAAAGGTGGGAAGAAACAAAGAACATTTACTTGAGTACTGTACTTAATACACTTTTTAAGTATCTGTACTTTACTTGAGCAGCTATTATTTTTAAGACAAATATCATACATTTCACTCCACTACATTTCTATCTAGGTCTTCAGTTGTTTCTACGTAGCAGCTTTGAAAGTCATTGAATGTTTTGTTTTTTTTCGTCTCTAAAATGCGATGTTTTATTTTTTTTAAATATTTTTTGCAGGTGACAGACACCCTATCAGTAATTACTAAGGTCACGCTCTGATGACCAGTTGATGGCAAAATGGAAGGTTTTGTACTTATAAATTATATATTTTTCAGTTTTCTGAATGTAATGAATTTTGAATGTTATGTATTTAAATGAGTTCAAGATAGTCTTGCTAGCATGTCATATGGAGCATCACTGACTGCCCTTTGGTCCTTTATTTAAAAAAAAAAAAAAAAAAGATAAATTATACATAAATGAACGCTACCTGTTTATTTCAAGACTTTTAGACACCGCTATACTTATGCAACATGAAAACGTGTACCATTTATATCTGTATGTGTAATATTGTTTTTTAGTCTGAATGTAAATGAGAAATAGGACAGAATCTGTCCATATGATATGGGTTTTTTTGAGAATAGGGCTCCATAACTGCACATTGTTAAATTTAAAATCTGGCCAAACAAACGTCATTAGATACTGCATGCAGATTCATATAAAAGTGTTAGGGTGTATCATTGTGCTTGGGTACTTTTTGATACATATAGGTCCTGTCATCCACAATGCACCAGCTGAAAGGTCAAGGTCCTCAGACAAACATGATTTTAGGTCCATCCTCTGCCACTAAAGCTGAACCTCAGAAACACAGTAACGGAGATTTTCACAATTCATAAAAGCAGAGGCAAATTGATCACAGGACTTACCAACCCGATCACACATAAATGCGTATAAATAGTACGAGTGTGCAATGTCGTGGAATGTATATGCCAAAACTCATTTTGGCGTGCATATGATATGCTGTTTTTCGCGTGCATATGATACGCATTTTATGGCGTATATATGACACGCGCTTGGGTAGGTTTAGGGTGGTGGGGTGGGGGGTTCGTATGTATAATACGCCATAAAATGCGTATCATATGCACGCGAAAAACAGCGTGCCATAGACACGCCAAAATGAGTTTTGGCGTATACATTCCACGACATTGCACACTCGTACTATTTATACGCATTTTTGTGAGAATACCCTGAACTTACCTATAACGTTGATTATTATTTCATTCCATCACCACAGCACCGACTCAAATAAGACAAACGGACAATCACACTTTAAGTTGATCATCTCCATTTTTAATACAGGTGATATGAAACAAATGCAACAACCCTGTTTACACTTGGCTTCATTTGAGCTTCCTTTGGGGGATGGAGGGGCCGTAATGGTGGCTAACATGATTCTAGCAGTAACTGTTAGATTAGAGAGGAGGACTGTACACGATGCAGGTCACTGAATATGCGACAAAAACTTAAGGACAGGTAGGCGACAAACAGATGAGGAGGGGAAATCATCTTTGAACGTCACATGCACCAGCAACCCCACGAGAAAAGCTGCCGCCTTTCCTCTGCGGTTGAAAACAGTCACGCGGATGTCATAGATACCGAAACACATGAAATCAGATCGTAGAAAGGCCACTGATTTCACAGTTTTTCTAAAAGCCTGGGTTGGATTTCGGTTGGGGATGACCAGACGCACGCAATAAAGCCATTATCTGCTATACCCCCTTGCATCTTTCTCCCAAACCCTTATTATTATTTTTTTCTGCTCTGTAATATACTTTTCATTATTTACAGGGATGTACACAAAATACACTTAAAAAGAGGATCTTCCATTTCTTTGCAATAAAATGTCACAGGACGTTTAGTATAGTCTCTTTTTTGTTACATTCCAGCCGCGAGCCATTCAAGAAAACAAAACGGAAAAAGTATTGTGATCAAAAAACACAAATGGCGTAAAATATGGTCCTTAAAAAGGGGGAGTGTTCGAGTCCCGTTTGTGTCAGTGTGCAGTAATTCTATGGAGGCAACTCAAGGACGGCTAGTTGGAATTGAAGTGACAGCATTGTCAGCAACCCACAATTCCTTAATGTCTTTACTCCACACCATGAGATTTTTGCTCAACCCGAAATGCCTTTTTGCTTTTCCGAACGACAGGTCTCCATTGATTGACAGGCAAGTTTAACGAAAAAAAAAAAGTGTCTGTGCGGAAAGGGGCAGACGGTAAGGTGGTGCTTTTTCTCATATTCAGCATGTTATTTTCATGTCACCTTATTTTTAAATCAGCGATATTATCAACATCTCCATCTGTTTTTTTTTTTTTTTTGTGTGGTTTTTTTGTGTTCACAAAAATAGGATGGTGAGTCCCTTGTTGGGGGGTTCGGGATATCCCACAGATGAAAGCAAGATAGGTTTAGTCATGGTCTGGAGAAGGCTTGTGTGCATGTGTGAAGTGTGTTTGTGAGTGTATGTGTGCCTGACTGGAGAGGAGGCGTGTTTGTGTGCGGCTGAATCAAGGATATTCACGTCAGTTCCACAGTCACTGTGAGAATAAGAGGCAGGCATATCAGTCCAAACTTGTGCAAACCTGGAGCTCCATCTGAAAGAAAAATAATAATACAAGTAATTAGTATTTGGCAGGAAGACTCTCATCACACGTTGGTCTAAATCCTTGGTTTGTTGGGTTTGAAACAAACACATTGTATAGGTTTGAGGGCGATGGTGTGTACATAATAACAGACTTCAAATTTTTGGTTGATCTATCCCAAAAGGATCTGGCTATTAAAGAAAAAAGCAGAGTTCCTTACACTCTGCATGAGTGGTTGGTTATTAGCTTTTAAAGAAATAAATACGTTTTCAGTTCTCGCAGTCTATGGTTATCTGTTACTAAAAAACACACACATTTGTTTTATTTAAATCTATAATAATGAATGACCAAACCAAAACACTTGTTCATATTCTAAATGTAGTGTAACATTTGTAGCAAGCAAGCAATGATCATTGTCCTCTGGCATTAGCACAGTTGAAAAAAAAAAGTCTACACTTCATGACAATAGTAACCTCAAAAATGGACATAACATAAACTCTTTTAAATGTTAAATATAACTGAACACCAAACAGGTCTTTCCCTTTAAAAAAACCCACATTAAACAGCACTCAATTTCAACATTTACTCTCCTTATCTATCCCTATGCAAAGCATGCTGGGAACTGGAAATACATTTCCCAGTTCAGTCAGCGCAACAGAAATGATTCATGCAGTCTCCACACAAATGGTTTAGGTTAACTTAATATTTTACACATTTCCTTTAATTTAATTTAACATAATACAACAGAGTGCAAATGGAAATTCAGTAAAAAACTAAAGATTTGTGTGGTTTAATCTTATTTTATTTTAATAAAATGAGCAAATAGCTAGAATAATTTTTCTTGAGTGATAGCTGAGGTACAGAGCAGGCTTGTGCACAATTCAGATTTAAATTGAGAGTGACTCCTGAACTGAATTTGAATTGATGTCGAAAGAATTACAATTCAAATTAAAGGAAGCAGAACTGAAATTCAATTAAAATGATTTGTTTAACAATGAAGCTTTACTGTATATGTAAGATACGATTGAATTACACATTCTATAAATTATATTAGTTTGAACTACATGTACAGATTACATTAACAGGAATTTTTCCCCTCAACAATGAATGGTAAATGCTCTAGTCACCGAACAAATAATTAAGTTTGATTTATTGTAATTGTAATTTTGTGGAAAATGATGGAACATTTCCCACTGCTTTACTGTAACCAAGTATTTAAAATGGCTGCCAAATAATTTGAGGTGGACATTTGTTTGAAATCTTTTTTTTTTCTGGAAATCATCTGCCATGCCAGCTGACACAGCCCCACATGAGATGTATTTGAGTACCCCTTGTCTTACAGAGGATACTGATCGTTTGTCTATTGGAGAGAAAACCAAAGCAGTTTTTACCTGCCCTATTACATGTACTGAAATGATGTTATTAAAGTACAAAGTTAATGTAATTGTATTTAGTTGTATCACTGAGGTAAAACGTATTTCAATTAGTTACTAATCAAAAAGTTAATTGATTTGCATTGATAAAGTAATCCAAATAAAGTAATCCAGCAAACCACATTTATAATGGGTTATTTATAACAGTATCAATTACATTTCCAAAGTAACCTTCCTAAAACTAAATGTATGTGAGATTCAACAGATTCTTTCTGTTGTGTGACTGTGTGGAATTGCCATGAATTTAACTCCACTTTCTGTCATTCCAATTCAATACAAATTCGCCCTGTGGGGCGGAGTCAATTCAATTGAAATTCCAATTCATGCATTGAATGGAGGCCGATTCTGAAATTCTGAATTTTGCACAAGCCTGGTATAGTGGTCTGTGTTAAAGCTATATGAGCAAGCTAATTTTCTCAGGCACTTCGCTGTAATCGTCTAATGCACTCTAAATGGCTTGAACGACCTGTACTGTGGTGATGCATAAGCGGGACCAGAACTTTCATGAATGCTACACAATTTTCAATAAGCACAAAATGATGATGGAAGTATTATGAGCAATACTTCTTCAGTGCTAAAGTAATTTTATTACCATCTCTCTCATTTTCATTTACAAAACAAGTGGTAACATAACATTACTTCTACTTTTATGGCTTATATGGGTGTTAGTGCTACAATGAATATAACACAAGTACCTCTTCATATCCACAATATGAATACATTTTCATTTTATGGTCAAAACTCAGTTTTTATGTCCAGAAAGGAATACTAGCATACCGCAGCAATGTATAGTAACACTGAGATAGTTTTCTTTAGACATTCTACTAACTTTAAGTAACTTTGCATCTACATGTCAACGACCAGATAGGGGTAGAATTGTTTCTTTATTAAAAAAAAAATAGTTTATGAACCACAAATAAATTGAAAATCTCAAAAATCAAACACATTCCCAAATAAATTGAATTACATCACCAAATCTCTTTTAGGAGTTTCACAAAAATGGATTACATTTATAGATAAATACAATGAGATTTGCCAATAAAAGACATATTCACAAATCTATTTTATGTCACACACAAAACTCTCCCTGGCATTCATTTGCGAATGGCTTCCTGTGTATTTGTGGATTGCTTTCTGTACATTTGTGAATCACTGCATGCATTTGTGGATTCTGAAACAGTTCTTGCATCAAGACCAAGCGGCAACCTCTCGCGGTCTCTCTTGAATCCAACACAGAAGTGACTTAAACTGCGATTCATCGACTGACCGCTAGAGACAGGCTCCAACAGGGAGTCAAATCTGTATCTTCCCCATGTTAAAATGTCCAACTTTACAGCCGAAAAAAAGGTTTACAGCCTGATACAAAAAAAAGTGGTTTTGGTCCACATTCCAAAAAATATTTCTGCCTAAATATAAGTTTTATGTATTTGAATTACATAACAATATTCCATCCATTCAGATTACACAATTTTAACAGAAACAAACTAATAAACTTAATGTGATTCATATTTGTTAGTCATATGTAAATGAAATAGATACGTTTTATGTAATAGTGCAAATGTATGTATAAATGAACACTGCCTAGTGCACACTACTGAGATAAAGTACCATTGAAGTGGTATTCAAGTTAACTAGATAATTAAGTGATGAGTGAGCATTAATGATGAACACCTGATGATAATGAGCAGCCTCACTGAAGGAAAGAGAAACACAAGAACCACAACTGACTTCAGCCACAGCCTTAATAAAATCAACTGAAGATAAAAGATGGCAAAAACTCATAAGATCTCAGCATATGAGGATTACATCACCAGATCTATTTATCAACGCCATATCAACGTTATTTAGAGAAAAAATTACGGCAAAAAAATAAATAAATAAATAAATAATAATCTTTGGAAGATATCACTAAACATACATTTCTTACTTAAAGAGTTAGTTCACCAAAAAATGTTTAATGTCAAACCCGTCAGACCTCCGTTCATCTTCGCAACACAGTTAAAGATATTTTATATTTAGTCTGAGAGCATATGCAAGTGTACGCACACTATACTGTCCATGTCCAGAAAGGGAATAAAAACATCATCAAAGTAGTCCATATGTGACATCCGTGGGTTAGTTAGAATCTCTTGAAGCGTTGAAAATACATTTTGGTCAAAAAATAACAAAAACTACGACTTTATTCAGCATTGTCTTCCGCGTTTTCAAACCTCAAATAAAGATTCAAACGGTAATGAATCAGCGGATTGATTCATGATTCGGATCAGATTAGAGCAGTTTGGCAGTTTGACACGTGATCCGAATTATGAATCAATCCGCTGATTCATTACCATTTGAATCTTTATTTGAGGTTTGAAAACAAACGCGGAAGAGAAGACAATGCTGAATACAGATGTAGTTTTTGTTATTTTGGGACCAAAATGTATTTTCAACTGTGTTCCGAAGATGAACGGAGGTCTTACGAGTGTGGAACGACATTAGGGTGAGTCATAAATGACAAATTTCATTTTTTGGTGAACTAACATGAAATTAAGTTTATTTTTCATCTCTGTTTTTTGTGTCTTCCATCTTCTTTGTTTATTTAAAATAAGCGAAAAATCTGATAATATTTAATCTTGTATCTGTTATTTAACAGTTGAGATCGTTCTTTAATGCTGATTTAACCAGCAGAAGACACAAGTCTAAATCCCAGTTGTGCGTGCATTTGTCAACATCGTAGGTGTTTTCTTATTTGCCTGATGTGGACTTAATAAATCCTTTTCTTGAGCAAAATAAAGCATGCTGACATTCAGTACGATCATATATTATATTTTGAATACATACAAATGTCATTTATGTCTTTTAGTTTCTCAATGCAACTTTTTTTTAAAGAGTGCATGTGTGGACATTAAGAATTAAGAGCTTTTGAACGAATCTGGAAATGAAGTAAAATTATTGAGAACAAAAAAGAGAATTAGTCCTCAGATGCCATGTCTATAATTTATAGCAAAATCTAGCATGAATTCGATCTCAAGCTAATTCATTAAAAGCAGTTATTACTCCTCCACCTGCGTGATATCATTAACACACCCAAGCCCGTGATAGCTTGCAGCCACATATGTCGCACCCAAATCCTGAAAAACTTGACTTCACAACTGGTGCAATTTTCACAGGTCACGATGCAAGTAGGCATTTTTTTCTTGATGAGAAATTCTCTGGTTAATATACAATTCAATGGGATGGAATTAACTTTCTGACCCCGACATGCGCACTGCGAACTGTGAATTTTCCTGTGACGTCACCCGTGAAGGGGTCTATTAGAACTACACTATTGTATTCTAACTTTTATAAATTCCTTTAAGAAACCGAAAAGGGTGAATAATGACCATCAATGTTCAGAGATTATTCCTTAGGCTATTATTATGTTTGATCTATGCTGTATAGCTGTATTTAGCTGTTTGTTGTCAAACTCAATTTTTTTTATATTTTAATGATTCAAAAATGTCATTATTTTAAAAATTTAATAATTGTATTTTATTGACAACATATTTTAGTTTGTCTTGGATATGTTTTTGATTAGATCAGGTCATATGGTGATGTTACAATCTGCCTGTTACCATGTAACACCTATGGGGCATGTTGTCACATTTCCATTCTTTCAGGGTAAAATCAAGAAAAAATAGTACACTATATTAATGAAACAAAACCATATAATTGCACTCGATGTGTTAAATGAATGTGGAAAAAATAAATACTCTGAACCACAAGTGGATTTCCACAAACTGAGATTAACAAAGTGTTAGGTTGTGCCTCACTATCCCCTTTATAAAATACATTTGTTATTCACAGTCTATGTTCAAAACATACTGTGCGAAGTGTTATTATTATTTTTTACCTAAGGATACAGCAGTAGGATTCCAGACGTCTGGCCATTTGTGAGCACTAGAGTCTTTAGGGTGTTATTTTGTGAATCTAGAGGGTGTTTGAGATTCAGACACATGTCAGACATGGTGACCTCCCGAGGCCTTGTTCTACAAGCCATTTGACTTGCATACGAGGGGCATCTGAGGCTCGACTCAAGATCAGCGCTCACGTTGACCTGATTCTGTCCTTGCTCTCACACACCTGCCCTGCTGCATTTGCATATTCAAATTTACATCCGTAGATACGCCGGAGCAAAGGAAAGGGGTGCGGCGAGTGGTTTTGGTGAGGCGAAAGAGAGAATGAAAAAAAGAATAAAGGAGAAACGAAAAAAAGAATAAAGGAGAAACAACAAAAAAAAGGGCACAGGCCTTCTTTTCCAACCCTCTGCCTGACAGTTCTTCATCTTTACATATGAGTCTCTAAGAAACTGTAAATGAGCCAGCACTGAATGTATAAAACAACCGCAATCCATCACTGAATTATATTTGCTGTGGACGCGCTGGTGCATTGGTAAGTGATGGCTCACTTCTAGATTCTAAATGATGAAAGCAGCAGGCCTTCGCAAGACACATGGCCTCTTGAGAGGAGGAGAGGACGGAGAGAGACCAGAGACAATAAAAAAAAAACACAGTATGCAGCTTTAGAAAAGTCTCAGCGAGGGAAATAATTAAAAAATAAATAAAACTGACTGCATTTTCCTTTCCCTGGACAGTATCTGAATAGCAGTGTACTACAGCACCCTTTCAATCTACAAAATAACTGGTTATTGGATCTCTGGTATTCTCCTATTCTTAGTATGATTATAGATCAACGTCTGTCATTTTACATGCTGTATAACTGTAATTTAAAAACCACAGTTTAGCAATTCCATAATTATACCCCGCGTAGGAAACTCTGTTTATGAAACATATAGACTATACTCTATATAATTCAGTCAATGATGTCTAGTTATCATCTCTGGAAATAAATATCATGTGGCATTTTTAATCCGATTTTGCATAAAAACTATAATAACTTTGGCAAATAATAAGCAAAGGTAATACTAGATGTTGGGACTGGTTCATTATTCACCCTCAAAATGAATGATATGAGAGAATTGAATTGTGGAACCAAGCAACCAACCTTTCTTCTTTGCATAACTGTACTTTTTAATGTTTTGCAGACATACTATGTGTAAAGAAACCTCTGGAACTGCTATAAGTTAGAAAAAATAGTATGCTATGCTTGTCACATAATATAAAATAACACAGCACATGAGCTTACAGTGTTGCTTATTTAAGTCAATGATTGATGTCCAGTTATTATAAATGAATAGGTATTTGTAAAATGTAATCCAATTTTGTGTAAAATAAGAGATGCATGAGTGGAATGCATTGTGGGATACAGTATTCCGACCTTGCTGCATCGCTGTACTTTTTTGTACACTTTACTTGCACAATGCTGCAATTATACCACTCATAGGAAGAAAACACTGAGGAACTGCTCTTTTGTATTTTTTAATTCTTCAAAGATTCTTCTCAAACAAGAGGCATCAAAAGGTTCACACAGCCATGGAATCTAATCATTGAGGCGTTCAAATACTTACTGTTCGGATTCTGTGTGTTTTTCATCATACTTGGGTTTTCTGCAGAACAGAGGAAGATGAGGGGGATAAAAAGGTGGAGAGGGAGAGAGAAAGAGTGTATTAGTGGATAATACAAAAGATAATCATCATAGTTTTGTGGTCTAATAAAGGATAAGAAACCACAAATCTCACAGAGACGAGACCAGAATACCACCAAAGAGCTATCAGCAGCCAAAGTTCATAAGTTAACTCCTATTCTTGGCTTGCTTTAATGTAAAATCCACCAAAGACTGCAATCTTTTGAACTCTGACTTCTGTGAATGCACAGATGAGCAAAATTTTAAAAGCACCAAAATCTTTTCCACGAATCCTCATCCGCCCCCTCGAATGATACCATAGCAGCAAAAATCTATATTAACAAGCTTCCTTTCTCCTAAATGCTCATTTTTGTTCTTTAATACAGCTGATGGGCTTCAATGAATGGCTATTGAAACAGGTCAATAGTTGCCCAGTTCGAAGGCTCTTAATCACCATTCTCCCCTCTGTGCCACCTGTGTTTAGACTCAAAAGAACAAGGATCAATTTAATTAGGCGGATGATGACGTAGAGCGCACTTAAATAGACATTAACGCTCCTCCATGTGAACTATTCCCCAGGTGACCTCCTCCCCAAATAACCACTTTCCACCAAATGGCCTCCTGTACTTCCGCCCTAAGATTTGTAGATGCAAATAAAGAGAGGCGTAAGGGGGTGTTTTTCCTTAGTTTTAGCTTGGAAGCACACTAAAAAGTGGACAAAAGTGTCAATGAAAAGAATTGGGCAGTGAAATGTAGCTCATCTACAAATTTAATATAATGTCATCATTTACTCACCCTCGTGTTATTGCCCCATTTTACTTCCGTGGGGATAAAAAAAGAGAAACTCTTTTCGTACAATTACTGTGAATTAGGACTGAAGCTTAAAGGGATGAAAATGTGATGTGTATCTGCTTACCCCAAGTGCATCCAACATATAGGTGTGTTTGTTTCTTCAGTACAAATAAAGATTTTTAACTCCAATCGTTGCTGTGTGCCAGTCATAATGCATGTGAATGGGTAACAATTCTATGAGAACAAAAAAAAAAAAAAAAAAAAAAACATGTTTAGACAACATGCACAAAGAGCCCTGTGGCTCATGACGACAGATTGATATCTTAAGACACAAAATGATCAGTGTGTGTGAGAAAACGAGCCATATTTATAGATTTTTTTTTAACCTCAAATACAATGCTATGGCGTCCTGTGCATGTCCTAACCGGAAGTAAAGTGCGTTCCAGGCTGTTGGAAATAGCATTGGATTTGAGGTAAAAAAGGATATAAACATGGCTCGATTTCTTACACAAACTGATCGTTTTGTGTCTTAAGACATCAATGTGTTGTCATGAGCCACAGGACTCCTTGTGCATGTTGTCTAACCATGTTTTTTTTGCTCCCATAGAATTGTTACCCATTCCCATGCATTATGACTGGCACACAGCAATGATTGGAGTTAAAAATCTTTATTTGTGTTCTACTGAAGAAACAAAGATACATTCATGTTGGGTGCACTGGGGGTAAGCAGATAAACATAACATTTTCATTTTTGGGTGAACTAACCCTTTAAATGGGCCAAAAAGTAAGATGGTCTCACTGGACATTGATAGGTTTAGACAGGGATTGTTACCCATCTAACTGGTCTACCAGTCTACCAGCTACAGTGACCAGTGTTAACCAGCAAATGACCAGTTTAGATCTAAAAACTCCCACAAATAAAAAATCACAAAGCTACCTGGATGCAACTTTACGTCACCCATAAATCACTGATCAATTAGCTATACACTTATATTCTTGACATCCACCAGCACATTTAAATCAATGGCTTCTTTGTAATGAATCAGTTTATTCAGTTCACAAAACCAGTCTAAACGCACTGATTCAATTATCTGATTGCACTCACAAGAGGGGAAGATGATCATCAAATCTGACGATCTTTTGAAAATAATGATTTTTTTTGTCCCCTTTATAAATGTGCCAATATAATTGTGTAAAAAAATGCTTTGGAAAATATTCAGTCAGGTTTGTGTCAATCTCGAAATCAAGTCGATCAAATGCATTGTGGGATAAAGTATTTTGAGCTTGCCTGGCTGCATCTCTATTATTTTTGTAAACTTTAGCTGTACAATTTTGGACAAAGCCTCAAACAAAGCTATTGTATGGCTGGACGACGTAATGGAACACATTTATGATATGTATTATTCTTTTGTATCCTTCTCTGATGTTTGAAAGCTCCAGTACCCATTCATTGTAATCGTATGGTAAAGAGTGGGATGACATGAGGGAGGGTAAATAATGACAATTTTTTTTACATTTTTGGTGCTCTATCCCATTTAGTTTAGCAAAAAGTGTGAATGTTTTGTACATGATTGTACATTATTTTGTGAGATTTCTTTTTTTAATCAGTTATAAACAACTGATTCAATTGATCACAAGTGCAATATGTTCACGCCTGATGGTGAACTGTATTCAGCTTGTTGTCCTCAGCCTTGGCTGTCATTCGGATTATCCAGAGGAGCACCGACTGTCCTTCATCTTCCAAAGCACATCTTTGATTAGATCTGCGCTCACGCTATAGGCAGATCTCTCATAAACCCTGACAGCCTTGAAAACTCAGGGGGGAAATTATTCCAGGGGTGGCAAAGCGCGCACACACAAACAAACACATGCACACACGTTGTGTTTTGATGTTTTATGGGGGCTTTCCATAGACATAATGATATATTCCATCCCTAAAACTACCCTAAACTAACCTAACACAGAAAACTTTCTGCCTTCTACATTTTCAAAAAAAAAACCCAAAAAAACATTATGGTCTGATTTATAAGCTGTTTTCCTCATGGCCACCAAAAAAATGGCTCATAACATAGGTTTTACCTGGAACACACACACATGCACGCAAACAGTGTGAGCAAACAATTTCTTTCTAACATCAATGAAAACAAAGCCAAGACTTAGTGGGAACAGCTGTTTCAGCAGCAAAGGATGGCTAGACAAAACCACAAGGGAATGAAACTGTCACACAATCACATAAAAGGGGCTATTTTTCTTTTAACAAGATGTTGACAATGTCATATTTGTGCTAACAAAAGACAATATCCCTTAAAGGAAACACCTGTGACCCAGATATTTCAGAGGTACTGCAGATTTGACGGTCATGTGTTAATGCAGTCATCTTATGTCACACATTTTTCCCGCTTAGTTTCAATTAATGTCTTATATGTAATATTGGTTTCATTTCACACTTTCTTGTGAGCAAATGTTATTTTCCACTGACTAAAAGGACCCACTTTATTTTAGGTGGCCTTAACTACTCTGTACTAACATTGTAATTAATAATTTAATACAATGCACATATTGTGTACATCAGAGTCCTGCACGGGTCCATTTTTGGAGACCCGCCCCCGCCCGTACCCGCAAGGTTTAGCACCAGATCTGACCCGTGACCTATGAAAATATCAAAAATAAATCCGCACCCGCCCAGACCCGATAATATTTGGCCCGTTACCCGACCCGTGCCCGCGATAAATCACACACGCTTAAACATTCAAATTAAAATGCTTTATTTTTTATCCTGCACCTCTCTCAACATCACAACAGCGTCATGAATGGGCTAATGAAACTCATTGTCAGACTCATTGAAGACTCATTGTCAACAATTTCATATAGCTACTCCACTTACCAACTTTACTTTTACGTCATCCATTGCTACTCCTGCAACGCTCGCTCCTTCTGGGTTTGCGAGAGGCATCAACAAAAGTTTCAATGTCGCAGTGGTGGTGATGTGATGGGTCAAATGGCATATCGTGGTTGCGTGTATGTGTAATGGTAATTTGGACATAGAAATTGTAATAGCCTAAAATATGTTCGATGGGGGAAGAAGGAGGCGGGAACCGGCGAACATTTAAAAGACTTTAACCAAACAAAATGAAAGTAACGTGGGCAGCCCCTCATAGACATCTGCCAAGCGCACACACATAATAAAACGTATATAACATAATAAAACGTAAACACACAACTCCTCTCTCGTCCTTATGTGCCTCCGAGCTCCCTCAGTGGACTCGAGACCGGTGTGGCTCGCAGGTGACGCTCCTTCACAATCACACCCCGGTCTCTCTCTCTCTCTCTCTCTCTCTCTCTCTCTCTCTCTCTCTCTCTCTCTCTCTCTCTCTCTCTCTCTCTCTCTCTCTCTCTCTCTCTCTCTCTCTCTCTCTCTCTCTCTCTCTCTCTCTCTCTCTCTCTCTCTCTCTCTCTCTCTGCCACAGAAATACTGCACATATTTTTCATCCGCCCACGGGTACCCGACCCCTTGCAGGACTCTGGTGTACATACATGTTTTTACATTGTACTTACATTTTTAAAAAAAATGCCTGCATATAATTACGTCTGCAATTAATTTCTGTAGTTACATTTGTACTTACACAGTTGGCACTTCCTTTACACCTAACCCTACCCTTAAACTGACCCATCCCACCACACCTGTCCCTAACTCTACCCGTATCTCACCTCAATATCAGCAAAGGTGTTTTGCAATACAATCTGAACACAGTAAGTACATTGTACTTATTTTTTGATGTAAGTACACAGGCCACCTAATATAAAGTGGGGCCGACTAAAATATTACTAAAAGTAATTTATTTTATATATATATATTGACTTAAATATTACAAAATCTAACAAATAACTTTATTTTGTGAATTTAGGATGGAATAATGAGTAACTGCTGGAGCGACTCACCAAAAACAATGAGCCGTGTGTGTGTGTCAGTGGAGCCCAATGGATTCTGGGCCGTGCAGCGGTACATGGAGCCATTGAGTTCTGCAGGCACTCGCTCCAACACCAGCTCCTTCCCGTCTCTCTCTTTACTGCCGTCCAGCAGTATGCCGCCCACCCGTGTCCAGGTGTACAGAGGCTCAGGAAACACCTCATTCTGGAAGTAGTGTGTGTTTACACAAGAATGTGTACATTAAGGAAAAAAGATGAAGAGAGAGAAAAATTAAAATCACTCGAAACCCAATATGCAGAAAGGGATGCACAAGATATTGGTACTAAATGCAAATACCAATATTTGAGATTTTTTTAATTAGATATTTAATTGTATGTGCTTTCTCTTTTTCATATATTTGCTGTTATATTTTACATAAATTATTTATAAAAATGAACAACCAGTTTCATACGGTTTGTTTTAAGATTTGAATGTAAAAATGTATCAGTAAATAATTTTACAGTTTATTGGTATCACCAGAATATTAATATCAGTGCATCCCTTGAAAATACAATGCATAAAATAAAAAATAAAAACATGCCAAGACATAAGAAACGTGTTAAATTATGAATACTTTAAACAATTTTTCAAAAACACCTTCCTTACTATTTTTTAAACAATCAATAATCAATACCTTTTTCAGTTTTGTAGAAAGGACAAAAAAAAAAAATAAGAGATATAAATCTTGCACCAACTCATCAACAATTTAGGCATTTCTCATTATAGGCATTTCTTGTTATATGCTAATCCAGAAAGGGGAATGTAAGGGTTTTGATGGTTGTTAGCGGGGCAATGAAAAAAAAAAAATTCACATCAAACAGGTTAGTTCACAAGAGGCAAAAGAATATAAAATATTCTTATACGCTCCTTTACAAAGGCCCATGGTGTTTAGCATTGTCTGCAGCTATGCCTGGAAGCCCACACACACAAAACTAAATTCTTTCATTCTTTCTGTTTTGAAGTCCTTACTTTTTAATACTTGTGAAAGCTCACTATAAGATCGTTTGATTCTACACAAGAGGACAAGTGTGATGAAACCCAGAAACAAGCCCGAAAATCTCAGTGCCTGAGCCAGGGCTACATTCTAAATTTGTTTTAGATCCATCTTTCCCCTGCTGATCAAACCAATCTACCCGTGTTCTAGGTGTGATACAGTAAGTGGCTGGCTGGCACAATCCATCTAACTTCACAAAATCGTGTGACTTGTTTGGGAGATCTTTGACGACGGCTCATTGGAGAGTGTGGCTTGGCTGTGTGTCACTGGACTTCCACATTCACACCATGAAAGCAGTGAAATGAGTTTGCACTTGCTGGTGTAATCAGGTCAGATCCAGATCAAAAATATCCCCCATGGCACTCGCGCGGTTTAAATCAAGACGTACTGTAATGGCAAGACAAGCTCTTGGAGAGCATGCTTTGTACTATATTCAAATACACATTTCGAATTAGAAAGGAAGGAGACACCAATGTGACCCCTTCTGTTGGAGGTCAAAGGAAACCAAAGGGGATATTGAATCTGTATTTTGTGACTATTTGAATTGCAGGGTAGTATTTAGTTTTCTGTGTTTACATTTATCTTATCTACATGTGAAACCCAGGGCTCTGGAGCAGCTAGGGATAAGGGAGATGTTCTTCCAAATACATTTTCGCTGGCTTTAAAATCCTCCTAAATCCTTTGTGTAAATATTAGGATCCAAACTGGATTTATGTCCCCGTCAAGCCTGTTTATGGTGACCATTCTTTCTATTATTTAAAGGTGTACTTCAAATATGTAAACTGGGGGTGAAATAAACACACAGATCTGCCAGACAAACTGCTCATGCACCAAACAACTCCTTCCACCTTCTCAGGTAACCCCATATACGTGCTTTTCAATTGTCTTGTTTTGGGATTCTAGCGGGTCTGAACTGGTCCAGGTTGGTCATTATTTGGTCTCACTGGACATTGACAGGTTTAGACTGGGATTGCTAGCCATCTAACTGGTCGACCAGTCTGTAGCAGCTATTGACCAGTGTTAATCAGCAAATAGATCTACTAAAACAGTTAAGATCTGGGAATAACCAGTATAGACCTGCCAAAGACCAGGAAAATGACAGGAAAACAGTCAGATTTAACCATCACCCAGCTATACCTGGATTATCCAGGAGGGATAAAACAGAGCTACTGTAACATTCCTTTAAATTCATCACACAAACGTAAAGTAGATTCAGTGATGATAGCATATCGGGTCTAATTTCTTTCCACCTGATTGCTGTTGGCTAGACACATCTCTGAGTCAAACCTGTCAAAAAGATTGGGTGGATCATCACCAAACTATGCTGTGTTTATCTGCTAGGGGAAGATTTTTTTACCTCTTGGCAGACGGTGATAGTTACACTGAGACAATCTCCCTGCTTCACTAGGTCTGAGGAAGCTGACGGACTACTGAAGCAAGTATAAATTTGGCGCCGTTGACAGTAAAACGCTCCTGGCTAGCTCTGTGCTCGCACCTGTTTTGCTAGCTATAGTTTGACAAGAACAAACGAAAGCAGCAAAATCCCTGAAAGCTGCAGTGAAATACATCAACAAACAGCTGATTTGTTTTTTAATCAGATGCTCTTTTGCCTTCTGGTGAGAATACAAAACAGAACACAAACAGAAGTGAGAGGAGTTTAGCATTAGCAAAGAGAAGCCAAATGTTAGCATAATAAATCACTCTGCCTTATTTCTGGGGCTATACTTCTTGTCAAGCAAAAAAATGCAAATAAAATAATGTTTTTATTCTTCAATTTTCATGTCTTGTTTATACCATTTTATTGGAAAACAAGCAATTTAATCAAGATACATTTATACGAGAAGCAAAATGGCATACATTATTTTAGAAAATATACTGCTTAGGGTACAACCGGCTAAAGGCACACCTTAAGAAAAAAAAATATGTTTTTTTTTTAACCCATTGGCAAATAGAGTTTTCCTATTTTAAAGCAAACAATCACACTAAATGCGTTAGTATAATTTAGTATAAGTATAGTAGAATACAACAGGGCTAAATGTGCCCGGGGTAAAAGGGGCCATTAGAGGGCACACAATCTTGCTTCAGCTCTTTATAAAACATCTTTTAAAGATCCACATGGAAATTTGGCTGATCCTTGACGTGATTCTGTGCTAATATGATCTAATATTGGATTTTTTAAAATTCTTCTTCTTCTTATTATTATTATGTTGTAGATGTACTTGCAAATGAGAATCGCGAGAATCGAATGATTGACTATATTTTGAGACAAAGGTCTTCTTAATGATTTTCAAGGTAATTGAAGCAGCAGTTTTTCAATAATGGAAGAATATGCAAAAGTATGGTATTTAGTGTAACAAAAAAAATCTTCAAAATTTAACAAAAATGATTTTTTTTTAATTCATCAAATTAAACAGGAATATAAACTATTAAATAAACATTAATATACATTAATAAACATATTATTTAAGCTTAAATTTTGGTATCAATACTGTGTGCCTTTTATTACATGACGTGAGCCCACCTGCCACCTTATACATTTATGTGATTTTTAAGAATGTTTTTACAGCCTGTGTTAGGATATTCTAATTGGAAAACAAAACCAAATTATTAAGTTCTCTTTTCTTTTTGCAGTGCTCTGAAATTATTTCAATTATTTCCTTCAACAGCTAACAGCAGGCACACCGGATAAAGATCTAAATGGAACAAATGTGAATCATGTTGTCATTTAGTGAATTTATGACTCAGAGAGTTTCAGACTTATTAAATGCAACAGCGGAATAGTTTTGTTCCCTTTTTGTGTTTATCGAGACAATGAAATATAGAGCACAAACAACAGAAAAAATCAATTGACAATTGGCACTGACATTGGCATTTCATCCACTTTTGTCACTCAGTCTGAGTGATTTACAAAAGAAATCATATTCTTTTATTAGACTTTTATCTTATCTCGCAGCCAAAATGCTTCCCAATAACCTTGAGTGCTCAAGTTCTTTTTTGAGTGTTCTTCAATAGATCACTTTCAGAGTTTTTGTTCTCGTGACCTTTAAAGGACTTTGAAAACCCTCTATTTTGATTTCACTGCAGCTTACATGATTGAACGGTTTGATTTTGACAGATGCAGTGCAACCCTCCTCGGACAGAATGACCCATTTGGATTGATAACTCATAGATGATGGCAGCGGGGTCAGGAGCTGACAGATACACGTGTTGTATTGCACACTCTGTAAGAATGGTCACTATAGCCGTACATCACACAGGCTTAACTGCACATGCGGGACAAACCTCCTCGTATCCAAAACTGAACTCGGCCCTGGTTTCATAACCCCCATGCACTTACCCCTGGAGATCCTACCTGGAAACCTTGGACGGTGATGCGAACCGTATCCCCTACCTTTGCTCTGGTAGGGGATATCACAAGCTTGGGGCCTTTAGGAGCCGCTATGAAGGGAAACAAGAGAAAATACATTCAGCTCTTGTCGTGTAACATTTAAACAATAGCACAGTATTAACAGACTGAAGACATGGCGTTTGACTTGGAGGTCAACTGGGAGATTCTTGGTTTCCTTCATTGAAATTGCTGAGGAGTATTTATTTCCCGAGAGGGACAAGGACCTAAATTGGGTAGACACTCATTACTGAAAAAGAAACAGAGCGTGCAAGGCAAACGGTGGAGGAAGTAAGATAAGAGACACTTAGAGAACTAATTCCCTTGTCTTGTGTGGACCGAATCTCCCAGATGGGTTTAATTTGGTCTCAGAGAATGGCTGGGATGTGATGAAGGAAAGGAAGGTTAAAACATCATATTTTGACCTTCTCAGGCACAGAGGATTTCTCTTGTGTACTCAGGGGGAAGATAAGAAAGTGATTTTTGTACGTTTGGAAAGTGAGACCACAAGTTTCTCAAGCGAAACTTTCTCTATTCAGCAGTACGAGCGAGCCGCTCTATAGCAGCGGAGTCTGAGTGCGAGAAAGCCTCCGACTGGTCCCATGTTAAGTGGTTCTGCATCGTTTACTATGATTACCAGCATCCACTCTGCGTAGCCCTGAGAACCATTAAAACAAGTTTTGTGAGCCGTGTGTTTGCACTAACACATAATTCCAGAGTGAAGCTTAGTAAAGGCAAAGCAGACTTGAAATTGTTCAAAAAAACATCCCACTGTGGCCTTTTTTCAACCCTCATTACGGCTAATGCTACGCTTTGGCTCCTACAACACATACAGATAATCCAACTACTGAGAACTATGTGAAACAATGGCTAATCATGCTTTTAGCCATCAATCAAGCCACAGAGTGTCCAGCGAAAGCTAATGAGGCATCAGACCAGTCTTAGTCAGTTTAATGATTACCCCCTGGTGCTGCTTAATGGATTATAATTTCCGCGCTTACATTTGTAATGGGTCCTATGAATGTGTATTTCACACATAAATCAAGTTATGGCAGGACACTACACTGAATACACAGAAATCCTCTTTTGCCAGCTTTCTTATTATGGAAATGATTTGGGATATTAGCAGCCAGGCTCTGCAGAGTGGAAAAAGAGATGTGAAATGCAATACACAAGAGAGATTAAGAGCTTGTCAAGGCATGAATCATGACTCAATGACTCCATCGATTTTCCCTAAGAAAACAGTTGAAAAACAAAAGGAGACCATTGATAGGGCCTGTGTTCTGACAGAGCAATGGGCAGTTGAAGACTGACCCTGCCTTTTCCGCGCCAAGTGGATGAATTAATGGATCAATACACTGGATTGCCTAACCTAAGTCCTAACCACAGGAGTTGTGAAAAAAATCCACCGAACGGTGACATTTTCCTATCCATGATGCCAGGTAATGGTTCTGCCATTTTTGGTCTCTTTTTAAAAGAAAAAAAGGGTCAGATTGAACCTGTTATTTATTATATATATAGGTGTCGCCCAGCCCGCAGCTCTACAAATGTCTGTCAGCGAGGCGCCTTGAGCCAGCGCCCAGGAGGATGCTACACTCCTAGTGGAGTGAGCTCACAACCCGAACGGGCAAGGCACGTCTTGGGACAGATTCATTCACACTCCCACAAACCACTATATAATAAATAACAGGTTCAATCTGATCCTTTTTTTCTTTTAAAAAGAGACTATATATATATATATATATATATATATATATATATATATATATATATATATATATATATATATATATATATATATATATATATATATATATAAATAAAGAGAATTAGCCTGAAAAAGCCTTATAAAAATCTTGCTGTTGAAGTGATGGCCAGATGTCTGGGACCAACTCCAGGACCGCAAGCACTGTAACTGAGGAGCCACAAGCTGTCGACTTTTCAGGCTTCACTAGGGGAGAGAACTACAAAGTTTCAGAGTTAATATCAGTTGAGTATGACATTGGGGCCTTTAGGAGCCAACAGAGGCGGACTCAAACATTAGCCAAAGGTAGGTGACTGCCGCCAAAAGACAAGGGCCCCCTAAAATGCTTTTTATATACAAGATGCAAGCGACTGCTGTGGTGTTTGTTGACATGACAACCGTCTGCGTGTCAGTTGAGCGTGCGTCTTGTGTAGCAAATGAAAATATCATGCATCTGAATATAGATATTGAGCAACCCCGAATTGAGTTGGTCCCAGACATCTGGCCATCACTTCAACAATATCTGATATTATATTTGCATTGTTTTAAAATATTGCTCACTTGTTTCTGTAAATGGACCCAAGTAGAGCACCTTTTACTTCCCACAAAAGCACTCAAATCTGACATCCCACTGAATGCCTCGCACATATGTACTTACTTTTTTGATGAAATAATCCTTAAGTGAGTAATTTCCTTTTCATTATCATTTCAATTTGTAGTTAAAATAAATGTGTTTTAAAGTTTAGAATTACAGTGAAGATTACCCCAAAGCACCATCTAGTGTCCAAATTACGCTAATACTTTTATAACCTGTTTCAACATGACTAACATAACTGCACTTGGGTGAAAATTATGATATGGCAAGTCTAAGCCACAGCACATCACTCGGAGACTTCCATGTGTGATATAGCCTCATAGCCTGCAGTTGCTATTTCGGGGTCTATAACAAGGGACCTACAACATGAAACAAAGCCATTATAACATACATAAAAAATTGGACACAACTATATAGAATACGTTCATGCAACAGCAAGCATCAAAACTGAGAAAAGGACCTCCAGGTTGATTCAGGTTAGATACAAATATGTGCAAAGGATCCTCCTAAATCACTAAATCCACCCCCGGGAGCCACTATGGAGGGGAATAAGAAACAAAAAAAGTAAGCTAACACTGCAACAAATGTCAAGTGAGGAGCTTAATTTACCCAAGAAAGTTCCTGGATCAACATTTTCATCAACCAATCAAAAGCTTCAGTGAGGTTTACCTATGTTTGTTACAGAACCAACAAAGGATGTTTGCTATCCATGTCTGACATGTAAAAATCATGTCATACTTGAGCCAGGCTTTCTTTTTAGACTCATTTGACCAAACCGTCAAACTTCTCTCATACTTTTATGGTCCACCGAAGCCATTGCAACTCTAAATGGAGATATAAGGCTGTTTGAATGTGCACAGATTCATTCACACTCCCACAAACCACCCACAATAAACATCTGCGTACTTATTACCAGTCTATTGGGTAGAGGAACTTGGCGTGCGGCATATATCATCTCTAGCCTCTGGATGTGAGAATATAACTCATTCCCCTTCTGTGTTTTGCTGAATCAGTAGCACCTTTACCCATACAAATCCTCACTGCTGAGCCTAGCTCAGCTTTAATTATGGAGAGGCACTGAGTGAATCACTGCATATTTGGATGTGACTGACAGACAGCCAAGTCAGGGCAACAAGCCCAGCCATGATGCTCTGAGGTGAGGACAGCATCCCGAGAACGCCGCCTCCGTGGACCATCCGCAACCCTTTAGAATGCAGCGCGAGGCTCAGCTCATGAATATTCAGCGGATGTAATACAAATTTGAGTCGTTGTCAAGATGTTTCTGTCTCGTGTGGAAATATTAAAAACGGTGAAAGATTTATGACTCGTGAATGCTCTTATGACTTGCCTTTCATTTTCTGACTGAGTACAGTTTAGTGGATCACCTGTACTGGAAGTGTCAGGATAGTAACTGGAATGAAACCCTCTGCTAGAGCGAATGCATCATATATTCCAGAACAGTCTTGCTCAAAGTCAGAACAGAGCAGATGTTGCGACTGACTTTATTTCCATATTTAATAATCACAGTTATACAGTTAAAGCAACACAACTGTTTTAAACATTCACATAATAATCTTTCTCGAGCAACAAATAAGCATATTAAAATTATTTCTGTGACACGGCACTGTAATTTTTTTTGTTGGTTTAACTTAAAAAATAAGTAACCTGGTTGCCTTAAAAAATTTTGTTTATTGAAATAAAAAATTTGAGTTGATACAATGAAGGAAATTGGTTTAATAAATAGAAACTCAAAATGCATACAAAATCTTTTAATAATATTTAAATAAAGGTTGTCGATTCTCAAAAATGTTCATTGTATTAACTCAAATTTTTAATTTCAATGAATTAAAAAATTTAATGCAACAGGTAACTTATTTTTTAAATAATTTTTAAAGTGTGGAGAATGGAGCTTTGTAACACTGGAATAAATTACTTTTTATTTTTAATATATTCAAATAGAAAACAGTCATTTATATTGTAATAACATTGCATAATATTACAGTTTTTACTTTACTGATTAAATGCTTAATTTATTCAAACATAGATATGCTTGTATGAGAAAAGTAACAGTTAAAACAACAACTGCACATTTTTGGTTTTGCATTCTCTGGGTGAAAACGAAGAAGCTGAAATAGTGCCCTCCATCTTTTAAGAAACCTGGGTGCAATTAAATTTATGGATCGAATTGTTCCACAGACAAGGCCTTGTTAAAATATAAAAATCGAAAGTTAGCAAGGCTTTTCTAGGCCTGCACTCTAGCGAATTCACTTCTCTTGCTCTCACTACCATGCAAGCGGTGATACAACACCCTCCTATCCTTGTGCAGCTTCAGAAGCAAACGTTGCTGCTCTCAAGACGCACATTCAAAAAAAAAAAAAAATATATATATATCTTATATCGCTTTGATGCTGACACTGTGCACTTGTTAAATTTGCACATGAATTTTTGAAGGAAATGCAATGAAAACAGGGTTTTTATTCCAAATTGTAAGGCCTATGTAGTGAATTAAATACTTTACAAATAAAAGCAATTTTATTTGGAACTACGTGGATGCAAACCAATATAAACAGAGAAATTCCAACAGGGTCCTCTCACCTTGGTGCTCGGGACCTAATACATGCTTATTCAAAACCAATGAATAAAACTGAAATCAGTGCAAAAACAGCTTCACATTACGTAGAACTAATAATATAAAAAAAAATGTAGGATTTAAAAAAATAAATATTAATGTTGCAAGCTATGACATTGCTTGGCAACAGTAAACAATTAATCACCATTTTGCATTCCCTTAGGAATACATTTATTCAAATTTATTCAAGTGCTATTATTAGTATGTCACAGTGTGTTTTGGGTTATGTTTCAGTTCTTAGTTTATCATGTTCACTGTCATGTTTCTTGATTGTCATGTGATTGGCATGCCCTTATATTAGGCTTGTTCGACGTGATGCAGTGACACGCAGACTGGAGGCTGACTTGAAGCAGTGCAAACCAGGGCTGACAGCACGTGACAGTGACGTATGTCAAAAAAGTACAGCGAGAGCGATTCGAGAGCAGCTGGCTAATACAGCCGGTGCAGATTCTCAAGAGTGGCTGTACTAGGATGACACAGCTGTTCCACGATTGGTCAGATTCACTGCCATAGCTGTCAACCCTCCCGTTTTTCCAGGATTCTCACGTATTTTAGCACTTAAAATATATATATAAAATATAAATATATAAATATATATAATGTGTGTGTGTGTGTATATATATATATGTGTGTATATATATAAAATATATATATATATATATATATTTTTTTGTTTTTTTTGCACAGTTTTAGTAGCCTATATTGATTTAACATAAATACCTTGTGTGTGTATATATTAATTGTACCTATCTGTTCTGTTCAATGTTACTTTCATATTGAAGTCCATGGTTATAATTATTCATTAGTATGTAGTAACATAACTACATCTCTGACGTTTATAACAAATGAAACAGTTTGAAAATCGGTTGAAATTTGAGCAAGTTATGGTTATTTAAAAGTACATGCATCATTAAAACACACTGTTACGAGTGAGCGAGCTGCCTGTGACAAGATGGCCGCCAGTTGCGGATGGCAACCTCCATTGGCCAACAGCACGAGACATCTAGCCTTATGCTTGTACCCTTCTATTAAAATGTCCTATAGTATTTAAGTATAAATAAGTTCACCTGTAGTATAGTTGCATTACAAACAAAAAAACCTCTATTACACTTAAAGTTTTATACACTAAAAAGTGTAGCCAATTTAGGCCCAAGTAGGAAAAACAAACTTGAAGTATACTTATTTTTCATATATTTAATGTTTTTTAAATTTTTTTTAGAGCAGATTCTGGGTCTAAGCACTAGTTCATTATTAACATTTTGCAAGCTTTATATCCTAATCACTAAACACATCAGACACTTTTAGCACAATTCTAATGCCATTTTCCTTACTGAGGATGCCACTCTTATGATGACTGACAGATTTTAGTACACACGACAATCACACAAAATAAACGTTGTTTTAGAATATTGCAAGTTGTGTAAGAATTCCAGGGAGGAAAACAAGTCATGTCTATTCTCAGAACAATCATAAAACAAACACAACAGAACTGCTACATAAAGGCTATTAACATGAGCACGTTTCATTCATTTGACATGTTACTCCGCATAGGAAGAACAGACATGCCAACGAGTTACTGACCTGATGCAGACACATAGCTGAAGCGGACTGACATCGTCTTGGTTTGCACCGAGGTTTACTGTAGCCTAAAAAAAAGCTTGATATCTGCCCCAATGGCTCTGAATTAGCATGCTGCAGTTTCATTTTTTACCAAAGATTTACATTGGTAATTTGTGGGGTGCTGTAGAGCTGGGAAGGGCTTAAAGACCAATTAATATCATGATGCATGTTTGCCAAATCCATGCGCATCGTTTTAATACACATACTCACTTTATGACTTAAAGCAGCTACTCTAAAAAATCTGAAAAATAATTGTTTTGCTGAATGCTGAACACATTTATAATTTATTGTTAATTCAGTACACTGCGGTTGGATGAATATTTGGCATGTTCTTGTTTATCTTGACACGTCCTGCAATACATTTTCACATTTCTCTATGCATCATTATTATGTGCAAATGACAAAGCAGTCTTGCCCACTGAGAGCAATGCAAATACATCTAGCAGTAAAAACGGTAAAGCTAAAACTCTCCCAGCTGATGCATTTCTATTGTAGCACAGTATAGTGCCCAGCTGCACACAGTAAAACATCTTATTGATGTGTATTCGCTAAGCTAAGGAATCTGTCTTTGTCATTTAGCACAAACCAATTTCTCATACATAGAGATCCTATGATTCGTTTTGGTATATCGTTATATGCAATCAGCTCTACTCTGCTGTCATTTTCTCCTGTGGTTATAATGATTATTTCATGAAGGGAACTATGTTTGAGAGAAAAAATAAAAAAACCTAATGTTACGAGGTAAACGTTTGTTAAAGAAGCAGATCCTCTTGCGATAGAATTGCGAGCTTCGGTCTTAGCAGCTATGAAACGCACAGAGGGAGATCATGCTGGAATGAGACGAGAATGACAGATCAAGTGTGAATGAGAAAGAGAGAGAAATATTGAATGGAAACCACATCAGCTTCTAGACCATCCTTTCTTTCGTCGTCTTATCGCTCGTTTTTTGTCCTTTCCCCTCCTTCATCTCTTTCTGCACAGCTCCTCTACCATTAAGTGAGAGAAATGTCTCTGTTTATCTTGTCTTGCGTCTCATCACTCGCCTCTTTCTGAGGGCTGATAGCAGAGACTACAAGTGAGTGCTGCCTTTGAAGTGATAATGGGATCGTCAGGCCATCTTTGTTGTAGCTTTAAAAGCAAAAAAGGCACAAAAAAGCCTCTCATCCATGAAAATACAAAGGTATGCTAGCATCCTATTCTTTTTTTGGTATTGCTCCATGACTTTTATTACTTATAAACAAGTGAGCGCAACAATCCAATTTTACTGACACAACAGGCATCTTGGCATATCCTCGCCTTAGCATATTAATCAGCCGACGATGGACCTTTTTTTACAATTATGAATGGGTTGCAACAGTGAAATCCAGCAACGATGCTGTGTTTGAGTGCACTGTGAGATTCCCTTTATGCTTGATTTCTTTAATTCAGGTTGACTTTTTCAATACCGTGGTTAAGTTAACTCAATCTACTGCACGGACAGCTCAATGAATTGGCCTGTCAGTCACTGGGAGATTTTGCATTCTGCATTAGTAACTGCAATCTGCTTGCCTGTGAAGCAATTAAGCAACAAATAGAAACCAGTGTTGGTCTCGCTGCATCTGTCAGATGAGGATGTAAAGGGATTCACTAGTGATGGTGGTGAATGACTAGGATGAAGGTCAAAAGCAATTCTTTCAAATCGATCTAAAGATCCGTATCCTGCCATATCAATGGTAAAACCAACAAAAGCAAGACTTACCCAGTATGACCTCAGTCTGCATAGGCATAGAGAGAGCCGGGTGCGTGACCTCGCAGCTAAACAGGGCGTCGTTGTCCAACTGCGGATTCAGCGTCCAGGTAAGCTTGGCCTGAACCAGCACAGACCCGTCGCTCTGGGGAATGTGCGTGTTGCTGAAGAAGTACAGGGGGTCTGTACTCTGAACCCAGCGAGGGAACTCCCGGCTGACCACTGTCTCTGGGATGGTCTCTGTGGCCGGGCTGGGCTCTTGGCCGGGCTGTCTGGCCATGTAGCTCCTCCCAGGGCTCTCCGTGTAGAGGCGTGTGGGCCTGCCATCCGGACCCAGCAGAGATAGAGACTTCCTCAGCTTAGTGTCGTCCAGATCCCTGCTGATCAGAGGTCTAGCTCCACGCACGCCAGCGGAGCCGGTGCCCTCGTAACCCACAGTGGGCGAAACGTAGGAGATCACCTCTATCAACTCTCCGTCCCGCTTGAAGTATACCTGGAAAGACAGACATATTAAAGAGTGTAACTTCAGTTAGACTAAAATGTAACCCCTCCTGTTGAAACCACCTGCTCCAAGGCTAAAGACTCCAACCTCTAGCGTCAGTCGCTAGAGCAGGGGTCAGCAAGTATATTTGGCCATGGGCCAAAACAAAAAATGTGCCACTAGGTGGCAGGCCAGAATATAATGAATAATTATAGTCAATAATGTAATAAATAAATTGATGAAAAATACAACTACAATTGCCCGACATACTGTTACAGTGTCTTTTGTAACTGGTAGCCATTACTCTGTTAAAAATTGAATAAATGAATAAGGCAGTAGTGACACGTAACCTGGCAAGTATCTTCATCCAGCAACTTGCAACACAGACCGTCTTGCTAAAACACACATATATGGGAGATGGATGGATAAAATGGATAAAAATAACAAAAAACATAAAAGAGGACTTGAATAAGCCCATTAATGGCATGTTTGAGTCATGCTTTTAACATATTGTTTTTTTTCCTCTTTCCATATTGTGAATAATAAATGTGTATTTTAATTAGCTTGTTACATAATGGAGCATAACTTGTAATTATTATTTGATGTAACCTACTGTTACACTGAGAATTATTCCTTGGCAGCCTCACGTACTAAATTGCATTGTTTAATTGTTTGCGTGCTGGAGGTACGCGATCATTGCATTGCTTCAGCTAGCACTGTCAAAGAGTTTAAAGAGGAAAGCCGACTGCAAAAATAGGGCAACTGTGTATTCATCCTACCTGGTTTTGTGAATGCAAAGCCGGGGTGTCTAATCTGCAAAGAAGTTGCGGCTGTTTTTAAAGAATTTAATATCAGAAGGCACCACACGAGGCGAAGCATTGCACCTCTTTTTGCTGATTGTCTTGTCAATATTTTTTTACTTAAAAAAGGAAGCTGAATTTGAGTTGTTATTATTCACATGTTGGTGCTGAAGCCCCGCGATGTAAGCAAACGTTTCAATGGTCCTCTGTTTGTTTTATCGTTGCAGTTGCCGACCACTGGACTAGACCATCTCTTGAGGTCAGAGGAGTGAGGTTTACTTGTACAGCAAATACTAGCTGGCCTCCGTTACACTCACCCCCCTAAATCGCACTCCTATCCGGGTCACGGCACCAATGTAACCCCTCATGTTCGACCCGCCCGCTCCAAACGGGACTTGAACCCTAGAAAGTAAAAACGTAGGTTCTATATAGTAAGAATAGAACTCCAACCGGCCCATAAAATATTTAGGTTTAAGTAAACAGTTTTCATATAATGTTTTATTTTATGCTGGTTTAAAAATAAATAAATAAATAAATAAATAAATAAATAAATAAATAAATAAATAAATAAATAAATAAATAAATAATTTCCTTATCTGTCTAAAAATATGATTTTATTTATTTTAATGTAATCTCTTTGCTAAAAATTGTGTGAATTGACTGTTGTCTAGCCTGACAAGCCAGACCCACATCAAGATGTTTGGTCTGGAAACTCACCATAGACAGGGCTCAATCCGAGGGGCGGGATAAACGGTTATCTTTCAAACTCTCTCTGCACGCGATAGGATAGCGCTACAACCAACCAGAGCAACGAAGGTGAAACAGAGCTTGTTGATAGATTAAACATTCGCCGTATCCGGTCAGCAAAACCCCGAACACATCTTCCCTTTTTAAGAATGACTTCAGTGCCGTTCTTTGTTCTTTTCTCAGAAAAAAGCTTAATTCCGAGTCTTCCAGAATCGCGGTCAAAGCTGATTCGAAAGACCGCCGCCGTTTGCCAGTTTCTGTGTTTACTAGAAGCATGCAAACGCAACTTGGCCGTCATCATTATGGCCCCTCCCACCGACTCTATACATGATGTGATTGGCCCGGCAAGAGTCTGGGGAATACAGCTCAGAAGGGTATTGAGAGTTGCTAGACGACACTCGCGGGCAGATTAAATTTGCTGCCGCTAGGGTGCGTCTAGATTTCTAGGCTAGTTATTGTCTGTTGAATCAACAGAAACTCATAACTGTATGAAGATGCCAAATCCTATTACATTAGATACTTAAATATGTTCTCAAAACTCAGAGACTTAAGACTCAGACGACTTTGTTCTCAAATCAAAGACTGTGATGCACTAGGATTACTTGGCAGATTATGTAGTAATACTAGTACAACAGTCAGTTACATCTGTGCTTGAATGCCAACTGAAAGTGAAAGTGTTTTGCTGTCTCCAGCATGAAAACGAGCATCCGTTTGGTATAAAAAGAATAGAACATTTTAAAATGAGAAAGGACGCAAAAGTATCTGCTGCAATCACAGTAAATTGTGAAATTACCTGGTTTGTGATTGGCAAGTCTAAGAAAACGTATCTGGGACAATACTAAGCGTCATTCAGCCCACAGCACTGGTGAATGGAAAATATACATGACACAGTTTCTGCTTTGTGTTTATGTTCCAATAGCACATTGCTGTAACAGCCTCTCTCCACTACAGTGCATTTGGGTATTAAGATTCCCGGCTGGTAAATCACTTGACAGGGAATTAAGTTCCCACTTCAACACACAACCTCCAGATATGTGTATTAAATTCAGCAGGCCTAATGCCTGTAGCATTAATGTTTGCACAGTACTCTGCTTGTACCCCTTTTACTCTCAATCCCTCCCAGTCCTACCCTCCACTGCTCCAGAAGAAGGAGAGAGATGAATACAGCATAAAGCACTGTGTGTGTGTGTGTGTGTGTGTGTGTGTGTGTGTGTGTGTGTGTGTGTGTGTGTGTGTGTGTGTGTGTGTGTGTGTGTGTGTGTGTGTGTGTGTGTGTGTGTGTGTGTGTGTGTGTGTGTGTGTGTGTGTGTGTGTGTGTGTTTGTGTGTGTGTGTGTGTGTGTGTGTGTGTGTGTGTGTGTTTGTATATATGTATGTATATGTGTGTGTGTGTGTTGTGTATATATATAGAGAGAAAGAAAGAGAAATGTTTTTCAGAGAAAATTGGCAAAGAGTTTGAAGATATCATCTAGAGTGCATAATATCATCCAAAGATTCAGCAATCTGGAACAATCTGTGCGTAAAGGTCAAGGCCGGACAACCATACTGGATGCCCGCCTAAAACTCTATAGGTCAGAAAGAAGCCATATATAAACATGATCCAGAAGTGCAGGCGTTTTCTCAGGGCCAAGGCTAAAGAGGACAAGGACAACCAAAGTTGTTATTAGCGCTCAGTTCAGAAGCCTGCATCTCTGATGGTATGGGGTTGCAAGTGTGTGTGTGGCATGGGCAGCTTAAACATCTGTAAAGGCACGATCAATGCTGAAAGGTATATACAAATTCTAGAACAACATGCTCACATCCAGACGTCGTCTCTTTCAGGGAAGACCTTGCATTTTCCAACATGACAGACCATATATTGCATCAATTACAACATCATGACTGCGTAGAAGAAGGATCCGGATACTGAAATGGCCAGCCTGCAGTCCAGATCTTTCACATAGAAAACATTTGGCGCATCATAAAGAGGAAGATGCGACAAATAAAACCTAAGACAGTTGAGCAACTTGAAGCCTGTCTCCTCAGTCCCCAGATGTTTGCAGACTGTTATACAAAGAAGAGGGGATGCCACAGTGGTAAACATGGCTTTGTGCCACCTTGTGTTGATTCCATGAAATTTAAAATCAACTTATATTCCCCTAAAATGATACATTTTCTCAGTTTAAACATTTGATATGTCATCTCTGTTGTATTCTGAATAAAATCTTGAAATCTGTAACTTCCACATCATTGCATTCTTTTTTTTCTTTCCACAATTTGTACAGTGTCTCAACTTTTTTGGAATCAGGTTTGTGTGTATATTATATATGTATACTGCTTGTCCATTCTGGAACCTTTGGACTTTTTAAATTCTGTTTGCACAAGATCAAAGTGGCATTGCATTACACAAGACCTTTCCACACACTGTAGCCCTTTATCTGCCCTTTCTTTATGTGTGTGGTTTTGTCCGGCTTTGATTTGATCCCACCATTTATGCCCCTGCACTCTGCTGGGTAAATAAACATAATGTAACAAGAGTGAATTAAGCTCACGTCCTTGAGAAGTCTTGTTTCCTGCCAGCAATGTCACAAGAATTTAGAGAGAGAGAGGAAGTGAGGGAATCTTGTAAGGGACAGCTCTCTTTCCCTCCATGCGAGGACTGTTTTTGCAGCTAATGTGCTCTAAAGTACACACTTTATCACTGCTGCTGAGAGAGGTTAACAGCATATACCACACTGTGGCTTTTACTTGCATTATCGGACTATTTGCGCCTGCAGCCACAGGGAAGGGGAGACAAAAGCAGATGCACAGTGGAAACCTCATGCTAATAGCTTAGGCTCCAGACAACAGCTAATGCCTAATATTAGTGGCTGTGTGAGATAACCAAACAATGGCTTGACTACGGAGGCTTTTTTTAGAAAGGACAGTGCAATAAGTCATGCTACGGCTGAACAGGGGCTAGTTCGATCGCAAACCTATTGAGGATCTATAGGCCTCGGTTTTACTACAAATTGAGTTTTACTACAAGTGAAATAAGGACGTTTTCTGAACAAGCGTTTTGAGCAAATGCCAGTTTGTCACATGCCCGTTTGCCATTTTATTTGAATATATTTTTAAAGCTAAATGTTCACCAGCTATTACAAAGGGTTAGTTACAAAGGGTAATTCTCCGAAAAATTAAATGTTGTTCCAAATCTGTAAGACTTTCTCTATCTTCTAAACACAAATGAAGATATTTGAAATGAAATCTGGGAGATTTCTGACCCTCCATTGACACTCTACACAACTACCACTTTGTCACAAAAGTTCATAAAGAGATTGTAAAACGAATCCACGTTAATCGGTTTAGTCCAAATTTTCTGAAGAGGCTTGATCGCTTTATATGATGAACAGATTGAACTTGGGCTTTGATTAAGATATAAACTTTTTAGACGTGCAAGAAAAAAACTTACTGGCTCTTGCGGAAGCTCAAAGGTGCTGCATAACATAGAATGAACGAGAATCAACCCCATTCTTAAGCTAACATGCTTAAGCTAATTTCGAACAAGTTACGTGTATGACAAGCAGGATTCACAAACAAATGTCACTTTGTTTTAGTTTGAAAAAAGATGCATAAAAATGCACATGATCAATGCACATGGTCAAAAATGTATTATGAGCTTTGATTTATCATACAAAAGTAAAAAAAAAAATGTCTAGCAAAACTCCAAGGTGTGGTTTTCTATTATGTATATCTCGGTTCAATGATTGTTGAGTCCATTATCTGCCAACTCTTCTGCAGTTCATACATGTCGCCAGCATGTGGAGCTATAAATCCTCTTCCTCGATCTGGGTTAGACATGAGAAAGACAGAGGAAGGCTGCCTCTACAAATAGTGCACAGAACTCCTATTCATAGCCATGCTAATCACCAAGGTAACGGTCACACAACATGTTCAACTCATTCCAAGGCCCATTCTCGGCAAACATGTCTCTTAAATTATTCATACTGTAGCTCCCTGCATTTTGAACAGAATGCAGTTTTGGGTTACACTTTATTTTATATTGTGTACTTACAGTGTAATATCCCAAGAAAGTGCTGGTAAATACATGGGTTAAGGTTAAATTTAGGGGTAGGTTCTAGTTATTGTATTGTAACGCAGTTATTGTAATTACTACAATAATTACATAGTATACGGAACCGGACAGTAAAATAAAGTGTGTAGCAGATGCTATGCTCCAGTCTTTACTTTAACAGCCTGAATATACACTCTCCCTTTCACTAACATGTTTCTAAAGAAATATGGCAAACCTTTACAATAAGGTTTTATGTGTTAACATCAGTTAATGCCTTAGCTAACATGAACTACCAATAAGCAATATATTTATAAAACATTTACTAAAATATTTTAATGTTAGAAAAAATCGATTATTTAATAATCATTATTAGATCATGTTAGTTCACACTGTATTAATGAATGTTAACAAATACAACTTTGGTTTTATTACAACAACAATGAATGCTGTAGAAGTACTGTTCATTAATACATTTAGTTTCATACAGTCTTTAAACAGTAAAACCAAATATATTATTCAGAGACCAGATATATATATATATATATATATATATATATATATATATATATATATATATATATATATATATAATATTTTTTTACCAGTGGGTGCAAGTCACTATAGTTATTTTATGTAAGTGAGGATAAAATAAAGTAAACTGTGACATTATACCAAAAAATTCTCCATACAGTGGACTACCAGTAAAATGTATAAATATTTGGGACCAAAATTATTCAGGCATATACCTGACCATGTTTTGCTTATAGTGTTTTTTATTTTATTTGCTAATGTGACCTTTTACAACACAGACTGAACAAAATTAAGCATTGCTTGGTTATTGGTTGTACTGGTAATTGGTAATACTATAATTTGTCCTCAAAGTTGATGCGTTAGAAGCAGGAAAATGGGCAAGCGTAAGGATTTAAACGAGTTTGACAAGGGACAAATTTTGATGGTTAGACTGGGTCAGAGCATCTCCAAAACTGCAGCTCTTGTGGGGTGTTCCCGGTCTGCAGTGGTCAGTATCTATCAAAAGTGCTCTGGAAGGAACTGTGATGAACAGGGTCATGAGCGGCCAAGGCTCATTGACCCACGTGGGGAGCAAAGGCTGGCCCCTGTGATCTGATCAAACAGATGAGCTACTTTAGCTCAAATTATTAAAAAATGAATGCTGGTTCTGATAAAAAGGTGTCAGAATACACAGTGCATCGCAGTTTGTTGTGAATGGGGCTGCATAGCCGCAGACCAGTCAGGGAGCCCTTGCTGACCCCTGTCCACCAGCGAAAGTGGAAATGGACCACGGAGCAATGGAAGAAATTGGCCTGGTCTGATGATAACATTTTCTTTTATATCACATTGATGGCTGGTTGGGTGTGCATCACTTACCTGGGGAAACACATGGCACCAGGATGCACCTGGAGGCAGTGTGATGCTTTGGGCAATGCTCTGATGGAAAAACCTTAGGTCCTGCCATCCATGTGGATGTTACTTTGGCACATACCACCTACCCAACCATTGTTGCAGACCATGTAAACCCTTTCAGGGAAACAATATTCTCTGGTGGCTGTGGACTCTTTCCTGCCAAGCAAAAAATGGTTCAGGAATGGTTTGAGGAGACAACAACAAGTTTGAGGTGTTGACTTGGCCTCCAAATTCCCCAGATCTCAATCCAATCGAGCATCTGTGGGATGCCATTTCACCCCCTTTCGTACAGGACTTAAAGGATCTGCTGCTAACATGCTGGTGCCAGATATCACAGCACCTTCAGGGGTCTAGTGGAGTCCATGCCTCGACGGGTCAGGGCTGTTTTGGCAGCAAAAGGGGGACCAACACAAAATTAGGAAGGTAATAATGTTATGTCTGAATGGTGTGTGTGTGTGTATATATAATAGGGATGCCACAATTCTCAATATTTTCAATTCTCAGTTTTGCATTTAAATAATTATTTCTATTTCTCTCAGTTTGAAATATTTATCCTAGTTTATTTCGGCTCTTTTTGAATGTGCCTGTGAGTCTACACGCGGATATGAGCAAATATCCAATCATATACACTAAAGTTATAGGGGGTGTTTTGAAATGCTGGTGTCACAGAGTTGTACTCACGGAACACTATAGTTACTCACAATCACAGTTCATTATTTGGAAGCATTTTAAAGCCTTTCTGGTTAAACATTTAATTCGTATGTTTATGCTTATGCTTATGTTTTGCGTTCAGCGCACACACTAAAAGTCTTAATGTACTAATATTGTCAAATACACACAAGATTCACATATATAAACACAGTCAGCTAAAGGGAAAGTAAAATCGCAAATTCAACTGCAGTGTGTTATTGTGTTGCCAAGTCTGTGGTGTTCCCGCAGGTTGTTTTTCCTGTCCGCGGGTTGAAGCGACTTCAATTATGTGATATATAGACACGGGAATGCGGATTTTAGCAGACAACCTTGCCAAAATAACACACATTCAACCCAAGCTCCTTTGATGACGTGGATGATTACGTTACGGTTTATCCTCTCTCCATCATCGTCTAAAGCCCGCCCTGACAATTTCATTGGTCTGAACAGTTTCTGTTCAGGCATTATTCCTCCTCTATGGATCCAGTCCAGACCGAACTGCCCGAGCTCAAATGTTGTGTTATAATTTGTAATAAACACATCAATATAGTTTGTATTCCTTTTTATTTCAGTTTAGTTTGAAATCTTGCCTTACCAACTAGCTGAAATAAATTGTATTTAATTTTATTTCCGTTAACATTTATTTATTTTAATCAACTTAACTTTATGGTTTAAGTTTTGGTTTCAGTTATAATAATAACCTTGGGTATAATAACCACTGTACTAAGCACTAAGCTCCATTAATCATTTCAGCAGAGCACTGCTTATTACTGGGAATGTCTTATCACACAACGAACAGGAAAGAGCCCATTGTTTCTTTTCACAGGGGATAATCAATTGTCCTTATATTAATTTCTCCTTAATGTGCCTTCAATAATTGCCTTGTATCTACAGCCTTAGTCACAATGCTCATTTCCATCAATACAAATGAGGTATCAGACATGTTTGATGCACTGTTGATGGGCTGCCTTTGGTTGTTGTCTGGGGAAAAGCAGAGTTTCTTAAGTCCCTTTTAGGGAGATGCGGGATGTCACACGTCTAACTCCCACACAACCAGAAATAGTTCCGCATGAATGCGGCGCTCGTGTCTCACGCCTTAGTAAGGAGAGTAATTACACAGAAGCCAATGTGAGTCTATCCAAGCAGGATATATTGCACAATAATACAGTAAGTGCTGAAATAAGCCAAAATAGCATGTAGTACAGTGCCCTTGAAGTGTTTTTGGCAGTTCTTAGAAGCACTTTAGCATTTTAAGGTCTTGAATGCATCAGTGTTCCAAAACCCTTCACACAATAGAAGCGCACAAAACATGCATGCATGCGGCGCCACCTCCACGGATTTGAATGAGCGCAGCAAACAAACAGCGATGTAATTCCTAAAGCTCGGCAGAGCACAATGCTTCACGCCGCCAGCGGAGCGGTTTTCCGTGAATGGACGCTAATGAAAGCACCTGCATACAGCCTATTGCCAAGCAAACTATTTTGAGTGAAAAACTCATTTAGAGACGCCACAATACCTGTTCCTTTGGCCTCCTTTTCTACTTCCTAACATTGTCATATTTAATCACTGGAGTGTCAAAATGATGATGGCTTTACTATGTTTTAAATGCGGGAGTGAGTGCCGAACAAACTTAATGACGGATAATATAGGGGATGATTATCTAGCCCTCTTTCAATCAGCACCAGATTGTGCAGAGGACACACCAGCCTGGCCTGTCAGCTGATGAACTGCTGTGTTTTTGAATGCTGCTCTTCCTGGTATTTAAAGATAAGAAACATCCCTTTGAGTCCATTGGCCATGTGAGGAGACTCACACACAAAATGCTTTAAATGTTGCACTTTAAAACAAAGAATACTTTTGAAAAATATTTTTTTTGAAAAAATACATTCACATGAGTCATATCAGTGGCCTAGATAAAGCAGTTATATTTAAAGGTAACTTTTTTGTTCAAAAATAACTACATTTAATCAATGAGTCGATACATTCTTCCAAAACGTTCACTATAGTGAGATTGGAACAAGGCACAATGAATACTAGAACCACTAGAACAATGTTAAATATGTTGTTGACTTGGTGTACTTGCATTATCCCAAAGGTTTCCAGGAATGTTTAAATCTAGAGAAATTAGACATTTTAACCAGAACACAGACTGTGTCTGTGTGTCACCCATCAATGACATCATACATGCGTTACCCTTGATTTAAAGGGGTGATGAATTAAGAAATCAACTTTCCCTTGAGCTTTTGATAAAGGTCATGGTAATATAAGAATATCCTCTAAGTTTCAGAGCTGAAAACTTCCTTGTTAGTCAAAGGAAAGCTTTTATAGACACCCGGCTCAGCAAACGGTCCTATGCTTCATACTTTCATCACTGCGCGACGAAACACACACCTCTACAGAACGTTTAATTCAGTAGCCCCGCCCACCGACTCATGGAGCTGTTCGGTCGATCACTAGCCAGCAGCAATAAACATGTGAAAGATGATAGCATGATTGTGGAAGAACCCAGTCGCTGCATAAGCTTCCTTCGGATCATAATATGTGATGTAGCTATGTGATGTTACTAGTAAACACAGAAGCTGGCGAACAGCGAGGTCTATCGAATCAGCTTCAGCGAAAGTTTATTCTGTCAACGAGCTTTGCTTCACCTTCGTTGCTCTGGTTGGTTGTAGCGATATCCAATTGCGTGCAGAGGGAGTTTGAAAGACAACCGTTTATCCCGCCCCTCAAATTGAGCCCTGTCAATGGTGAGTTTCCAGACCAAACATCTTGATGAGGGTCTGGCTTGTCAGGCTAGATTTGCTCAGCTTTTTGTTCAAAATGTTGCTTTTTTAATGAAACACCCATATTCAAGTGTTGAAAAAAAAGGAATGCATGAAGCTAGAATAAAATGTTCATTTTTTTTTAAAAGAAGAGGTTCAGCTCTTTCTTTTGATATATTGCATGCTCAGAAATCCATAAAACAAAATATTCTCTGGGCTATTAAATTTCTGTGAAAATGGTCAAAAACTCTGGCAGAGAAAGACTTACATGTAAAAATGAACATTTCCTCAAATAAAGGACTGTGAATTTAACAAAGCAAAGCAAAACAAATAAGTCACACAGCTTTGCGAGAGAAAGACTCACATGTAAGTTATTCACTGAGCTGAGAACTTTTTGTTTGTCATTTTTGCGGAACTTAGCTCAGCGTCTCATTTTTTGGATGTACTATGTCTTTAAATACCACATCCATATCTGTCAAAAGAATTCTGTCTGCCTGATGAAAGACAAAATTGTCTGAAAAGAGATGAACAGAGACAAAACGAAGACATCCTTTTCTAAAAGCAGAGAGATGATGAACATGCCGGGTGCTCAGCTCACTCTGGGAATGATACAATGTTTTGAACCCCAAGCTATGCATGGTGGCTGTTAAATTGATTTCAAGAGGGTGTTAAACTGCAAAGCCATGGCATTGATTTGACTTAGTAAAGATTGTTAAAAAAAAGAAGGAGAGTAAACGCCTGAAAAGAAAATAGGAAATGTTTTGGATGATTTAGAAGAAAGCCATGAGGCAATGACACCAGCAAAGCCCAAATGGGATGAATCATAAGACAGTAAAGGAGAAACGCATTGAAGTCGCAGAAGAGAAATGGAGTCCAATACTGAGGCCCTGGAGCACAACTGTATCTGATGAGAATAACATTATTTTATTTGTATACTTAGTAAAGCAAGAGGCACACAAGTGTATAAACGCTGATTCTCTTAAAAGCATTACAATTTGTTTTTCACTCCATGTCATTTGCATCACTTGTCTTTGTAATGATTTGCAATTGATCCAGATCAGAATATTGCTTTTGTATGTAGAACTAAACAACCAGATGGAAATTTGAAGTTGAATCTAGGTCTAGGTGAGTGGAGACCTCCCTAGTAAATAACAAAATAATTCCCCAAGTGTTACAAGTACTCGTTTGTTTATTCATTTATGTATTTTTAATATTTTTTTTTAATTTAACAGTACAGTCGATTACAAAGTGACTTTGACATCATTGTTTTCCCTTAATGGGGAAGTTTCCGTTCCAGAGACACCAAATTATTTCTTGAAGACAATTAATTTGAAAACATTGTTTTGCAGAGCTTCTATGGTTTGAACACAGAATAGAGGCAGTAATACACATGAGATATAATATAATCTGGCAAAACATATTTCCCATCTAGCTCTGGTCCCATCGAGCATTATCAAAATGCATAAAACTGCTCCACCCTTTCCATATTTTCAAACCACAGAATTAATTACCGCACAATACTATATACTTAATGAAGTTCATTACTTTCGATCCTGTATGATACAGCCTTCAAATGCTTTTAATTTGCTGAGGATATTGAAAAAAAAAATACAGCAAAATAGCTTATTTTATAGCCCATCTAATTACACTGTACAACAAAGTTGCTGCCTTAATTTTTTAAGTAGAGTCAACTTGAATCGTTAAGTAATTTACATTAAATTACATTAAATTGACGGAGTTGAATCTTGTTTAACTTATAAACAATGAAAATAGGTTAACTTGTTTTGAGGAGCTGTAAAAACATAAGTTGTCATAACTTATTGATCATATAATTCTTTAGTGTATCAACATTAATAATAAATGAAAAGAATTCCACACTAAAGAATATTCTCAGATGCAATTTATAAATAATTCAACCTTATTGTAAAGTGTTACCTTATTAACTTCTTATACTCCAGGGGCATTTTTTTGGATTTCCGCCTGGATTTGGCCTACCCAAATTGAAAAGCTTCCCATACACAGTGGTCAGTAAATAAACGTGTGTATATATTGTCTAAGCTGTAATAACCCCCCCAAAAAGTACTTTTAGATTTTTTTTCCCCATAAATTAATTTTTGAAAGTGTGTACCTCAGGCCCCGTTGTGCTCTAGGAACCTGCAGACAGTTTGGGCTATTTCCACTAAATAAAAAAATTAAAAATAATAAATAAAAAAAGTGGAAAAAATAAGTTTTTCTGTGTCATGTTGTATGCAAGATTTATTCAAATAGTTCTGAAGGGATGAGCCCTGAGAATTGGTAGCAGAGAAATTTAGTTTAAATACATTACTTTGTGTAAAACAAATGCCAAAGTGATGCATATCTCCAGAAAGTAGAGACTCTAAGCTTTCAAATGGTACCACATATGATCATAGCTCCTCCACAGACATTTAAAATAGAAGGAATATACATGACGATGTCATTCCCGACCCTGTACAGGGTCCACGGAGTTTAATACTATTTTCTATATTTCTGTGCCTTGTGTGCATCTGCCATTCATTACCTAAAGATTAAAACAATTATTGACGATAATGTGAAAATCAGGAAGACTGCAGTTAACAGACTGTTTACCTGAACGAATAAGAAGCCTGTATCACAATAACTGTGTGTCTTTTTGACAGCAATCGTTTATTTTTTTTCACATGCATAAAATACTTCCAAACATTGCTAGAGAGAATCAGCGTTTATATTTCTGAATAAGTTGTCTCGCACGCAACCAACGGGCTCATTCGCTACTGAGGGCGACACAAATCAAGCCACATTCAACCACCAGCCCAGATCTGAAACGCCTTTGAAAAATATTATTGCAAGAGCCTCATCAGCCTCCCAGACATCCAGGAACCTTTGACTAAGATCTTTTCAGCTCTAATTTAACTGCTGTTGCCTGGCTCCTGTCGCTTGTCTGCATTAGCGGGTCTACCTGGGTGTTTGATAAGGAAGCAAAGGCTGATGAAGTACAAGCTGATGAAGCACAGACCGTCTTGTGTGAATGAATGGCAGTGGATTGGCTGGTAATGAGGGGCGGAGCGGTGTGTTGAGTCCTCCTTGGGACTTACGCTTATGGGTTTCTTGCTATAATGAAGGCCAGAGCTGGTCAGCCCTAGTGCTCAGCAATGTGACTCTTCAGGTAGGGAGGTGGAAATCATTTCCACACCACATGCCTATCACGCTGGGCTCTTAATTGCTGGAGATGGGGGCAAGATAGATCCGGAATACATTACGGAGCGCCCACAGAGCGTGATTAATGGGCTCGTGGGATTCTCACAAACTGCTGGTTGAACTCAAGCGGAGCTGGTGGGGATGACATTCATAAGGTTGAGGTGTGTGACTCGTGAGCCATAGAAACCCCACTGACTTCAATGAAAAGACTCAAAGCAATAAGATCTTTGCACTCCATAAACACAATCAATGTACAAACAGTGAATAAGAGCTGTTTCAAATCTGTATGACTTTCTTCTGTGGAATACAAACGCAGATATTTTGACTTTTTTTTTTTTTGTCCAAAAAAATTCAACAGTGTTGTTTTACTCTCATTGTATGGAAAAAACATGACTATAACTTATGGACAAAATATCTGCCAGAACAAAGAAAGTCATACAGATTTGGAACAATGTGATGGGGATCAAATGGTGACAATTTTGGATAAACTTAAGTTTATGCATACATTATCTTCTTCTTTTTTGATGAAAGAGTCCATATAAAATCTAAAATTTTCAAAAACAACCAAAAAATAAACAAAGAACTCAATTGAACAACCAATTCAATAGCACAAGGACTTGCTATTACCATGACAAAATGGCTTGCAGGAACAATTAATCTTGCTAAATTCAAGGGCTAAAGAAAACAATCTGGCCTATTGGCACAATACAAGCGGGGACACATTTGCAATCAGTTTGGTTTGTGGTTATGGATAATATAGCAAGCGGCGAAACAGTGACTGAAAATTTGAAAATCAGCAAAGCATTAAAAATAGCATTTCAGTGCCAGAAATCCCCTCATTATAACACACATGAAAGAAATTAAAACTCAACAACTGGATATGCCTCCTCCATATTATTGCCATAAGCTACTTGATAAATTGGTTGGGACAAAATCGATTACGGCAAAAAAGCAAGTCTTAAAGGGTGAGTTCACCCAAAAGTGAAAATTCTTTCAATAATTACTTACCCTAATGTCGTTCGACACTGTAAGACCTCCATTCATCTACGGAACACAGTTTAAAATATTTTATATTTAGACTGAGAGCTCTCTGTTCCTCCATTGAATGTATGCAAACTATAAAAAAATAAAAACATAATCAAAGTACTCCATATGTGACATCAGTTGGTTAGTTAGAATCTCTTGAAGCATTGAAAATACACTTTTGGTACAAAAATAACAACAACTACAACTTTATTCAGCATTGTCTTCTTTTCCGTGTTTTTTTTTTTCAATCCGAGAACAAAGATTCGAACGGAAAAACAAAATGTATTTTCAACGCTTCAAGAGATTATAACTAACCAACTGATGTCACATATGGACTACTTTGATGATGTTTTTAATTCCCTTGAAAGAGACAGTATAGTGTGCATACATTCAATGGAGGAACAGAAAGCTCTCTGTCTAAATATAAAATATCTTAAACTTCGTTCCGAAGATCAACTCAAGTCTTACAGGTGTGGAACGACATTAGGGTGAGTCATTAATGACATCAATTTCATTTTTGGGAAAATTAACCCTTTAAGGACATCTCTCCACTATAAATGATGTCTATTTATAAACAGCATGATTGTGTTTGTGCGGGAAATTGCCAGGGACTCACCGATGGAGCTGGCTTGCCACCTTTAGCAGTGCAGACCAGAGTGAGGTTCTGGGCCTGGTAGCGGCTGAATGGTGCTGGCGTGTTCTCTGCCACCACTGAAATGTTGTTGGGTGGAGCTGTGGGATAGAGAAAGACATCGATAAACATTCTGCAGGCTATGAAATATGGTCTATTTTTTTAAAGTTTTTTCCTGTAAATTTTTTTCTGGAATCCATTTTAGATTAACATGATTCTATGAATGAATATAAATAGCATATTTTCTTTGCAATAAGTGTAAACAGTAGTTCTGTTAGGATCACTATCATCAAAGATGATTTCCAATTAGAATACAGTTTGGATTGAGGGTATGATTCTGTTCTGGGCAAGAACTCCCAGCACATCCATCTACAGCCTAGCATGGAAAAGAGCACGGAGAGCAGCAGTAACCCCCCTTAGGGTAAACAGAACAGAAACAACACGATTTATTGCAGATATCATTAATGTCAATATATAATGTTCAGAATAATCCATGAATTTAGTCTGAATCAAGTGGAGTTAGAAAACCAAATCCTGACTGACAAGAGGAGCTGGGGATGGAGGAGGGTAAATGAGCTCTGGAGAAACGCGAAAGCTGCTCTTAGTTCTGAAGGTGCTTATATATGTATTCTGTGACAGATGTCATATTCGTATAATGTGATTACCTTACAGCCAGCTGATGCGAGCTTGCTAAGGAGACCTGCTAGAACTGACACTATGCATGATCTGTTGTACATTCAGTGTTGTTGTACATTAAAGGCTTTGCAATAATAATATAGTGTAAATTATCATACTAAATTATATATTCAATTATTAAACCCTGCCTACCCCTAACCCTAAAATGAACACGCTAGACACTTTATTTCCACTTTTCAAAAAATGTTCTTCATTTTTATTGAAAATAGATGGGATGGGATAGGATAAGGGAATAGAACAAGTTCTGCAAAAAAGGTGGATTCGAACTGGAGTTGATTTGTGCCAAAACGATGCACCTTACCCCTAATCTACTACTACTGATGACAATCCAGCGTCTTCCGTAATATTGTCCGGCCCAAATAGACGTCAGTGGGAGGAGTTAGTGTAAATACCGTCTGTCAACAAGGTGGGCTATTTGTACTTAGCGTAAACATTTTTTGCAATCCAAAGATATAATCTATTGAAATCATGAAACTTATAACTTTAACAACAATGTCTTTTTTAAGGAGCTATGAAATCTGTTTGGAAATTCTGGATTCCATTTTAATGGTTTATTTAAATTTGAATAATCAAAATGCATGTATAATCAACCGAATTCTTAAAACTTTTATTTGAATGATTCGTGATTTATTCAAATTGTAACAATAATGGATGAAATGTGTTTATTTGCCAGAAAGTCTGTGTTGTCTGTTTTATGATTTAATACAATTTTATTCCTTACAGGTGGTAATCAAATGAATGCATAAGACAATAAATATTAAATTCATATTTTGAAATGTAATTAAATAACCTGATACTGTACCTTCTATTGGATGTTCCGAGTACATTAACTATAATAGATTTCTGACAAATGATTCAAGTTAAACCAAACTTTTGTCTTGGTGGTTTGTCCTAAAGACCTTTGAGTTTCTATGTGTGTTTATATGATATGATAATAGTTATTCAATAAAATGCGTGTGAATTGAACTCTCAGAGCAGCTCTGGAGATAAAGTTCATGGAGTGTCCTCACATGACGTGTCGGTAGACGCTGAAAACAACACGAGCATCACAAGTGTTAAAGTATATGCCGCGTTCATTCATTCACACACACAGACACACAGAACAAACAAACGTCCGATTTAAACATCAGAATTTTTTTTATGTTTAATATTCAAAGACACTAGACCACATTGCATTCTGATTAATTGCACAGCGCCTACTTTTGATTAAAATTGGCCAAATTCTGTGACATACCACGTTATATACAGTACATTCCATTTTTATAAATGATTCCACAAGAATCTGAGCTGCATTACAGAGCTGCATTTCCTTCATAATGACATGCATAGTTATTCCCTATTAAGTGCTTGAATGCTAAATCTCCATACCAGCTTTAACACTCTTTGGTCTTTGAAACAGATTCTGAAATCTTGTGTATATCCAATGCACTTTCAAGTGGAGATGTGGTGATGCATGGTTGGGGGTTTTGGAGTATGTCAGCGTAGCTTTATTCTGTCAATGGGAGCCCGACTTCTCATATGGGCCAGTTCAGAGTAAAGAAGCAGTGTTGTACAGAAAACTCTTAAGGCAAAAGAGGAAGGAAGCGGAAGTCTGGAAGATGAGAGGATCGTGGTAGGGCCACAGGGAGTTTCAAAGCTGGGTTTCTTAGTCTGCGAAGACTCTGACCTCTCACACTGAAATGAGATACAACCACCTACGATGCAGAACCGCAAATGTACGGTCCTCTGGGTGCTGTTATAGTGCTAGGAATTCCAGCAGCTATCTGAAACATAAAAAAGCAGCGGTCATAAAGGCTGCGTGTGTGAAACCAGAGTTGTTTAAGACGATGTGTGAAGCTTTATGCATATAATATCAACCAACTCCTGCCAAGCTCCACTGGGGAGCCACACGAGCGAGTCATGACATCAGAAAAGAAGAAGCGTATATCTTGACCCCCTGTGGGGATCCATGGGGATGACAAAGACGGACTTCCTGGTACTTAGAAAGGATATGACGCTGGAAGGCTTTAAAAAAACAAAACCATTCCCAGTTCATTTGAAAAGCCTTAATTTAAGCCAACCTGTCAGCCGGAATGAGCTGACTTTATCAGCTGTTCAGGGATGAAAAGGGGCGTGGGGGTTTATCACATCTGCATTTTTTACAAGCACCAAGCGATTTATGATCCCCTGTCAACGCGCCAGCGTAGGTGGGTATTGACTATTCAGGCAGCTGCATTATCGCATAAAACACTTCCTGCAAATTCCCTTTCACACCCTGCTGAGACAATTGGATGCTGCTTCTGCTCAGTTTGGACCTGTCTTGTGTGTGTTTTTTTTTTTTTTGTTGTTGGTTTTTTTTGCATGTTGAAAGGATGACAAAAGGCATGTGATATCAGCAGGGGATTAGAGTGTTAGTTCACCTAAAAATGAAAATTGTGTCATTATTCACCCAAAAGAAACACAAAAGGGAGAAAGGTTGTTTTTTTCCCCTTGCAATTAGCTTTCAAGCTTCAAAAAGGATGCAAAAGTATTATACAACTATACTAAAGTGTTCTACATGACTGAAATCATGATAGTTTAAGGGACAAACATACTGACACTTGTGTTCTTCTCATTCTATATTTTTCCCTTCCTCTGAGCCTCAAACCACTGGCAGTAGGGGCCGGATTCACAAAACATTCTTAAGAATAAAATTCTTCTTAACTACCAATTTCTTCTTATGTTCTAACTTTAGAAAAAATATAAAAAATATTTGGCCCCACTTTATATTAGGTGGCCTTAAGTACTATGTACTTACATCAAAAAAATATGTACAATGTACTTACTGTGTTCAAATTGTATTGCAAAGCACTTTTTTTGCTGATATTGAGGTGAATACGGGTAGAGTTAGGGACAGGTGTGGTGGTGTGTGTCAGTTTAAGGGTAGGGTTAGGTGTAAGGGAAGTGCCAACTGTGTAATTACAAATGTAACTACAGAAATTAATTACAGACGTAATTATATGCAGGCATTTTTTAAAATGTATGTACAATGTAAAAACACGTATGAACACAATATGTGCATTGTACCAAATGATTAATTACAATGTTTGTACATAGTAGTTAAGGCCACCTAATATAAAGTGGGTCCGAATATTTTGTATTCCCAAAAAATGTTCTTATCTTTTTTCTTATGATTGTTCTTAAGATAAAATTTAAGAAGTATTTATATTCACGAAAAGAATGTTCTTAAAAATCATTGTAAATAACTTCTTAAAGTTAGGATAACCTCCAACCTATCTTAAATACCCAAATGTAAGATGTTTAACCAATTTATTGGATCGTTTCAAATATTAAGCATTACAACTTAACAGTAGCTAGCTAAATTTAATATTTTAACTAATAGTACCATATAGACGAGTATAAAAGCAGCAAAGCTCGCACCAACAAGACAATAGCGGACGAGAAGCTCCACATAATTTAAAAATACTACTGTTATTCTGTCACAAACAGTAGTTTTAAGACTTTTTCAGGCGAGAATGTACTTGTTTAAAGATTTAATCTGTGGTTTATCTATAAAGAGAGCGCCTATTTAAAATTTGTATCTGCCGTTTTCGGAGTTGTGAGAGCCAGGTGGTCAGCGGGTGTTCAGTTCAATACAGATTTTACGGTCAAGGCAAAATAAATTTAGAAATTTTCTCCCGTCAAGCCAATCACGACGAAAATAGGCTGCACACTTATTATGATATGTACGGTAATCAGCAGGAAGTGCAAAAAGACAGGCTTTGAGGTGTTTTTCATGCAGTTTCAGTAATAATTTTCAATAAAATAACACCAAATAACACCATTTATTTTCTTCTTAAGTAAAAAAAATAAGTTGTTCTTAAGAAAATATATGAGAACTTCTTAAGAATTTTTCAAGAATTGCACTTAGGAACATTCTTACAAACTTCTTAGAATTTATCGTAAGAATTTTCTTAACTTTTTTATTTTAAGAACATTTTCGTGAATCCGGCCCCAGGTTGCTGAGTCAGTAAACTCGAGAACCACATCACTTTGATTCATTAATGAATAGGGGTGTGATGTGCTATAATATCTCGCAAGATTAGGGAGCTGTCTCGCGATATCGCCATGACAGAGCATGAGGGTGAAATTAGCATGGAATATGCACCACTACTTTTATACATTGCATTGTCGTTTTGCTTTTTTAGAAATAAAAACCATAATGATCGCTTCAATTGTAAACTATTGTAAACAGAGTGCAGCAGCAATCACAGTTCACTGATCACATGACAAGAGTTAGGCGAGATGACCATGGTCAAAAAAGACCACGTCGGAGGATTCGTTGCGCAACTAAGATCCTAAGTGTCTGATAAATGTCTTATTATCTTAAGCGAAAGTAAATGGAAGCTCCCTGATGTGCGCAAATTAGGCCACATAAACTAGTCTGTCTCCCAATATTAAAGCTATCTTAGGGTGGGCTGTGTAGTTGTAACCACCTCTTAGCTCTGGTCTCTTTTTTCACTTTAAATATCAAGAGTACTTTAATATGGTTGCACTTATTGTTTGGACTGAAGACTAAAAAAAACCCTGTTATTTATTTTAGTTATTTTTATTGTTCAATTTGTGGAAGTTGACTTAGGAATTCACACACAGCCTCAGTCAGAAGATCTGGAAGCTCATAATGTATGTACAGTAATGTCTGAAGAGACTAATAAAAAATCATAGAGAAGAAAAGTTTGTGGCAAAACCTTTTATAGTGCTTGAGTATTGTTGTCTTTCAAAGCATTTAAGTAGAAAGTAGAACTAAAATGACATTCATTACTAGATGATTAGTTTAAACATGTTTAAAATGCACCTTCAGGCTATTTTTCCAGTCACTGAGGATTTCTTAAAAATACTTTGCAAAAATCTTGTCTCGTCTCTTTCTTGTGAACCCAATCTCGTGAGCTCAGTGCCTCATCACACCCCTAATAATGAATCACTCTGATGTTTTTGAGAACTGAATGAACCGGTTCATCAAAATGGTCAGACTCAAGTTCACAAATACGACATTACTATTTTTCTCATGTATTTGTGAATGTACACAAAGAGGTTTTGAGTAAATCATGATTCATTTTTGGTCTGACTAAGATCTATTGGGTTGCTCTTACACAGAACTATTATATGGAATATACTTGGAACATAGCAATTATGATATACTTTTTTGTCATTTGGGAGCTCGAAGGTACAAGTTCTTATTCACTTTCATCATCAGCCTAGCAAGAACATCCTTCAAAAATGTCATATTTTGTGCTCAACACAAAAAAAGAAATTAAAAAAGGACAAGACAGAAAGAAAGAAAGAAAAAAAGCCATAGATGTTTGGCATTGGTTTCATTTTGAGTGAACTATTCCTTTAAAAAGAGCCGTTTGGGACATCAGCTATGAATCACTTGATCAATAAGGCTTGCATACTAAGCAGGCAGAGGATGAAATAAAGATTGCATATCAGAGGCCATGGGTAATAAAGTTTTTTCCTAGTGTCACATTAAGTCTAAATCCATGTGCCATTCTCCAATAAATGTGCAATTGGAATTAATTGATTAAAAGAAAAAGGATGGGGGAACGTGTGAAGGTTTGAGAGCTTTTGTTTCCTCACCACCTAATTGCTTATTGATGGCAGATGTATGGAAGGAAATTAACCTTAGCGAACACTATTAGCTCTCTGGGAAACTGAGACTTGTCCTAAATTGGAGAATGATATGCTGTCACTTGGTATTGCGGAGGGGACTATAATACGCACCTGCACATACAACCAAGAAACAGAACGCTGGCCCTGAATTGATGGCGTCCCAGAGCCATAAAAGAGAATGTTAAATGTTCTGTTTGTTAAATGCTCACAGTGGTCTTGATTGATGAGACCCCATGGTGTCTGTTTATAGCAGTGGCTAGTCAAGGCTAATTAACCATGTGCTCTCACAACTGCTTCATGAAATGAGCCAAGCATACCAATACCAATGCCAGTCAGAAAAAGAAAAAAAAAGTAGTGCTTAACGCCATTACTGAATTCTACCTGATAATCAAACACTCAATTATTTGGAGATTTGATGCCAAAACTAATGTAAGGTTGATTGTAAATGATTAGAGCTATGCTTAGCCTACTGTGCAATGTAATTCTGATGAATTCTCTCCTGCTGTGATGGCAGGTCTCCTTTTAGTCCATTTTCATGTCCGCTTATTTCTGCCCATAAATTGTTGAGACGTGAATATGACGTGTATAACAGTAAAGGCAAACATTCAAGAACCCATCGATGGAAGGTTAGTACATGATTAAAGAAGTTTTAGGACTGTGATTGAGACATTGGTCTTATACAAAAAGTTAATATGGAGTTGTGTTATTGATACATTGATACATATGTTTTTGAGTTGCTTTAACTCATCCAAATACGTTAAGCAATTTTCAACTTTTTTATAAGTTATAAAAGATTTAACTAATTTTAAGTCAGTTGAAATTACTTAAACAGCCAAGTTCATTGTACTTAAAAATGTAAGGCAGCAACTTTTTGCAGTGTATAAATTGCATATGATTACATGCATCTAACCCTAAAACAAAACCTATTTCTAACCCTATAGTAAGTACATGTAGTTCATTTTTATTACCCTGTACTTAAGTGTATAATTACACTGTAACACAGACACCTTAAAAAAAAGGGACCCACTTTATATTAGGTGGCCTTATATGTACTAACATTGTAATTAATCATTTGATACAATGGACTTATTGTGTACATACACGTTTTTACATTGTACATACATTTTCAAAATGACCTGCATGTAATTACGTCTGTAATTAATTTCTGTAGTTACATTTGTAATTACACAGTTGGCACTTCCCTTACACCTAACCCTACCCTTCAACTGACCCATTCAATCCCACCAAACCTGTCCCTAACTCTACCCCTTTCCCACCTCAATATCAGCAAAAGTGTTCTGCAATATAATATGAACACAATAAGTACATATAGTTAAGGCCACTTAATATAAAGTGGGACCAAATAAAGTGTAACCCAATTTATACACAATATTGCCAGTTACTTGTCTGCTTTTGCTCCAACAATGACAATAGTTCCAAACAAAACCGTTGTGCATCTGTAAGCAAGAAAGTGAGGTGTTTCAACCCATGAATTAATCTCTTTTTGAACTAATTGGTTTAGCAAACGATTCAATGACTTACTCATAAAGACAAGTCACTTGCTTAGTTCCTGAATGAATCAGTGTTTTTAATGAATCGGTTGAACAAGTGATTCAATGACTCCCTCAAAAACAATGTATGACTAGCATGCTAGAATACTATTTCTGTCATAAATATATAGGTTCACTCATAAGTCATTTGCTCTATTGGTGTAAAGTTGTAACTTGCTGAAAGAGTCACAGAAAACTGAAAACACTAATAGCATCTATACTTTATATTAGTTTTACATATGCAAGTATACATATAATTGTCTCTGAAAATTAAACTGGAAGAAAGTACTGTAATTTAACATCCATGTTATAATCTCAGACACAATACCAGTTGTACCCAATTAATGATCTTTACACTTATAAACAAACGAGTGAAGGCGCCAAAGACATATATGCAATATCAATAAATCGTCTCTGCCCGATGAAACTCACGTATGTCCAAAATGGTTACTTTCCAGGAAGTGAAAAAACACCGTATTTCAAAAGCAGTTGAATGTAGCGTAGTCATACTTGATACAGCATCTTTACATGTAACCATATTCTTGCCAGTGTAATGATATAATCCACATTTGACCAAAATTGAGTTAAATGGACATACTTGCATATTTTACAGTAACGGTGGTTGATACGCGTTCTTCCGATCATTAATTAGAATGGCCAAGAAAATAATTTAAGCCTTAAGTAGCCTACCTACCCTCATTGGCAGCTGTCTGAGAACCGTCACTTTCAAGTGAATCTAAGAATGACAGAGAGAAAAACTAGTTAACATTTCAGTAGGGCTCCTCCGATCACGATCAAATCCACTTCATTTTCAGCGTTTATTTGCGCATCTTCTAAGTTAACAACGGCTCTGTGTAGTAACAGCTGCTCTGTGTGAAATCACGCACCTGAGGGAATTTACCGCTGATTAAAGAACCGGCTTTACTGATGAGATGCGCATTAACGACCGGCCGATCGTGATCGGAGCAGCCCTACATTTCAGTAATGAATACAATGTAGACTTAATTGTTTGGCTGACTCAATTCTATTTTCCTACAAACCTTCCTCCTCATTGTTGACCCTGGCAATCGCCTCAATAACAGCCCTATCATAGTTATTTGGCTGTCCAGTGCTGAGCTTTGATGAAACTTCAGGAGACAGGCGAGATGATTCCACAGGGTGGGAGATACGCGGCGTGATTGACAGCTTTGACACCAAATGGATATGTGAAAATCAGATGATATGATTGCACAACTTTTCATTGGTCATTTAGATATGTGAAGCACACTGTATACGGAAATGAACCTGGACATTCAATCCGCCGAAAAATCTCAAAATTGGCAAAATGGACATACATGGTTTTCATCGGACAGTGACGAAATAATACTGTGGCATATTCATAATAAACAAAACAAAAAAACTCATGAGACTCATCTCACCTCCACAGTTTTGCACTGGAGTTTATAAGAGAAATCAGAGCCATTCTGGATGTTGTCAGTAGGGAAATCTAAAAGCGAAGACATTGGAATAATCCTTGATGGAATGTCTGAAACGATTCAGTTCTATGGCTGCCATGCTTGGCACACAACAATACCTTGTTTAATCCTTCAACGGATTAGGAATGTTGCTTGAATGTTGCTCGTGATAGAATGCAGCTTTTTCACACTCAATTCGATTACACTATCAAGGTTATTGAGTGTTTTCCTTTAAATTTTGAGACAGAAAACGCAAGGTATTTCCAAAGAGGATGCCATTTTCACAACTTCGTCACTCAAAGCTTGTCTCCCATCTGTATTATATAAAATTTCACTATATTTCACACACACACACACATATATATATATATATATATATATACACACACAGGTCCTTCTCAAAAAATAGTATATTGTGATAAAGTTCATTATTTTCCATAATGTAATGATAAAAATTAAACTCATATATTTTATATTCATTGCACAACAACTGAAATATTTCAGGTCTTTTATTGTTTTAATACTGATGATTTTGGCATACAGCTCATGAAAACCCAAAATTCCTATCTCAAAAAATTAGCATATCATGAAAAGGTTCTCTAAACGAGCTATTAACCTAATCATCTGAATCAACAAATTAACTCTAAACACCTGCAAAAGATTCCTGAGGCTTTTAAAAACTCCCAGCCTGGTTCATTACTCAAAACCGCTATCATGGGTAAGACTGCCGACCTGACTGATGTCCAGAAGGCCCTCAATGACAACCTCAAGCGAGAGGGTAAGACACAGAAAGACATTTCTGAACGAATAGGCTGTTCCCAGAGTGCTGTATCAAGGCACCTCAGTGGGAAGTCTGTGGGAAGAAAAAAGTGTGGCAAAAAACGCTGCAAAACGAGAAGAGGTGACCGGGCCCTGAGGAAGATTGTGGAGAAGGACCAATTCCAGACCTTGGGGACCTGCAGAAGCAGTGGACTGAGTCTGGAGTAGAAACATCCAGAGCCACCGTGCACAGGCGTGTTTAGGAAATGGGCTACAGGTGCCGCATTCCCCAGGTCAAGCCACTTTGGGCTACAGAGAAGCAGCACTGGACTGTTGCTCAGTGGTCCAAAGTACTTTTTTCGGATGAAAGCAAATTTTGCATGTCATTCGGAAATCAAAGTACCAGAGTCCAGAGGAAGACTGGGGAGAAGGAAATGCCAAAATGCCTGAAGTCCAGTGTCAAGTACCCACAGTCAGTGATGGTCAGGGGTGCCATGTCAGCTGCTGGTGTTGGTCCAGTGTGTTTTATCAAGGGCAGGGTCAATGCAGCTAGCTATCAGGAGATTTTGGAGCACTTCATGCTTCCATCTGCTGAAAAGCTTTATGGAGATGAAGATTTGTTTTTTCAGCACGACCTGGCACCTGCTCACAGTGCCAAAACCACTGGTAAATGGTTTACTGACCATGGTATTACTGTGCTCAATTGGCCTGCCAACTCTCCTGACCTGAACCCCATAGAGAATCTGTGGAATATTGTGAAGAGAAAGTTGAGAGACGCAAGACCCAACACTCTGGATGAGCTTAAGGCCGCTATCGAAGCATCCTGGGCCTCCATAACACCTCAGCAGTGCCACAGGCTGATCGCCTCCATGCCACGCCGCATTGAAGTAGTCATTTCTGCAAAAGGATTCCCGACCAAGTATTGAGTGCATAACTGAACATAATTATTTGAAGGTTGACTTTTTTTGTATTAAAAACACTTCTTCTTTTTTTTGGTCGGATGAAATATGTACATTTTTTGAGATAGGAATTTTGGGTTTTCATGAGCTGTATGCCAAAATCATTAGTATTAAAACAATAAAAGACCTGAAATATTTCAGTTGGTGTGCAAGGAATCTAAAATATATTAAAGTTTAATTTTTATCATTATATTATGGAAAATAATGAACTTTATCACAATATGCTAATTGTTTGAGAAGGACCTTTATATATATATATATATATATATAAAACAAGATTGTTTACCCAATGATTCATTTTTATTCTCAGTTGATCAAGTTGAAAAATAATCACTGATGCAACCACCTGCAGTTTTATTCCTGGTTTAAAAAAAGAAACTCTACAAAAGAGAAAAATACATGGGAGAGTAGCTAAAACACTAAAAAGTTATGAACTACACTATAAACCTATAGGCTTTGTTGTGATGTATATAACATAAGAATCAACAGTGTTGGTTCACTGGTCTCCTCACTGACCCTGAAGTAAATCTTTTTCATTTCACTGCACGTCTCCTAAATCTGCCACCTGCACTGAGATGAAGCCTTAAAAAAATCCTCAATAAATCTGATTGATTAGTTGGCTGGTTGGTAGATATAGTTGTTCCTTGGTGGCTCTTAAAATGAATTATTATATGTGAATGGCACCAATGTTACTGTAAACTCAAATCTGAACATGAGGACATGATGACAACAGCACTCATAATCAAAGTCAATCTGGGAATGTTTCCGTGAATTTCCATCTGGCAGCTGTTAAAGTGATGTAAAGTGTTTTTAGTTTGAAGGAATAATTCACAAAAAATGTAAATTCTACTAAAATTAGATGATAGTGCTGTGTGAGAACCAAATCGAAAGGTAAGATGTTCCCTTATCACTAAACTACTTCACCTCCTGTGAGTTTTAAATGTGTCATGAACTGTAAAATAAATAAATAATATATATATAATAATATATTTAAAATAAATAAATAAATATATATATATAATAATATATTTAAAATAAAATATATATATATATATATATATATATATATATATTTATTTATTTATTATTTATATATATATATATAGGATTGGAGAAGATTTGCATATTTAATGAGCTTTAGCTCCCCTGTCAGTTTAGTTCACATGAGGAAGGGATTGTTTTTAAAAGTAGCAACCAGAATGATTCTCTCGATCAAAGGGCTCGTAAACATCTTTATCTAACAAACACACTGACTTATTTCTCATCCACCTGCGATTGATTGGACTATTATTTTTTTATTTACATCACTTGGCCCGCCCAATTGGTGGATATAAGCGTGAACCGCACACACACGCATGCACGCAAGCACACGCACGTGCGCCCGGATCAAGAAAGGAATATTATTTCAATATTTGAGATCCACCGGCCTGCTGACAGGCTTACGTTTTGGTAGCCTGTCTGGAAAACACAAAACCATGGGACTACTATTACATATAAAAAATAAGTTTTTCTGAAATGATTCCACAGGGAAATGAAGCAAACACACATACATTGTCTTCCCCACGTGAGCTGGAACTTCATTGAAATAAAAAAGTATCACACATTCCTAATATTAGGATCCAAAGTAAGCTTATGCAGCGCTTATTAATAGTGCAATGTCTTGCTACGGCATGTTTATTGCTGCTGGCTAGCGCAATCGAACAGCTCCATGAGTCGGTGGGCAGGGCTACTGAATTAGACGCGTTTATTATTCAGTAGAGTCGGTGTTTCGCCACACAATGACATCAAGATGCGCACACGATCGTTTTCTGGGCCTGGTGTCAATAAAAGCCTTTCTTTGACTAACAAGATAGTTTTCAGCTCAGAAACTTACAGGATATTCTTATATTACAACGACCTTTTATATATCAAAAGCTTAAGGGAAAGTTGATTTCTCAATTCATCACCCCTTTAACTGCTGCAACTAGATTATTGACTCAGACAAATCAGTCCAATTCATAAGCAAAGCATTTAGCCGAAACAACCAATTCATTAAAAAGATTCAAGTGAACAATTCATTCATGAATCAGACACTGCTTCTCTGGTGAACTCCCAAGGATGTGCCAAGGACAGATGTCAAGAATTTCAGTTCAGTCAGTTCTTCATATAAATGTCTTATGACTTTACATGAACTGAAATATATGGCATGGGCCATATTGACAATTTTTATAACGCATGTGTGTCCATTCTGAAGCTTGAAATGCCCTTGTAATTGCATAGAAATAAAATCAACCAGAAACAAAAGATTGAAAGTCGTGCATGTTTGGAATGCCGTGAAGGTAATGTAAATGATGAAGGTGATCAAATGAAGATCAAAAGAAGGTGTTCAAAATGTTAATTTCTGGGTAAAATATCCCTTTAACATGCGCACACAGCAGTAAGTAAGACCTTTGTAATCAATTTCCCTGAAAAGTGTAAACACTGTGCAATACTAACAAAACATTGCTCTGTTTGTTTGAATATCCTAATCAGCCTCACATAGCAACAGTGGATTAACCAATGGTGTGAGTTGAGGGCGGGGTTACCTGTCTGACTAACCAACATTAAATGGGGAGAGTGGTTCTTTATAATATTAGTAATTTTTGCGATTACATTTGGTAATTGCTCAGAAAGGACACACTTTATAGAAGAGCACTTTTTTAAAAGTCAGCCACATTAAGTATTCTTGAGTATAATACATAAAGTAAAAATATATATACAATAATAATAATAAAAAACACTAGGAAGGAACGTTCAAGAATCCCTCTAAAATGCTACACTCTTAAGTGGTTAGAAAAATTTCATGTCTCTTTATAAAAGAGAATATAATAAATGTTTCACCACTCCGTTGTCATGTTTCCAACCCGTTTCCTCTCTTTGACAAAATGTGTGAACATTTCCATCCTCTCATAAGCCACGGCGTCAAACCACTGATCCTAATAGGAGCAGCCATTTTCCTTTTTGCAGCATGATAGCCTGAAGCACATATACTTTGCTCTCTTTAAAAAATAACAGCAAATCCGTTTTCCCCTTTTATTTGAGGAACAGGGACATTTATCCGAGTTCCCTGTAGACACATCTCGTTGGCCTGGTAATTAAAGGATTTAGTGGCCCTTTGAGGGGTCTACATCCCTTTTTGCCCTCCTCTGACATCTGTTACTAAGATCTATTAGGTTCTTGGTCAAAACACAGGGGACACAGGTCAAATCTGTCTCTTTTTCAGGGGAAGTGACAAACTCATAACTTTCCTAAAGGGTTATTCAGGTGCCTGTTTAGTGGTGAGCCACATTTTGCATCTTGAGACTAATCAGTCAGTGTTTGTAGAGGTCCTCAGACATTTGACTCTGACTACAACAGAGCTGCATCTGACTAGGCTTCATCAAACTGTTTATCAACAGTTTTAATAGGAGAAGAATGAAGATAATCACACAAACCACTGACGCATTTGATTAAAAACCTCCCTGATTAATTCAATAAACAGCCTTAAAGAGCGCTTATCAACAAGCAATCGCATTTTCTAACTTCGGTTGAAATAATACAAATTTATAACAAATTATACAAGTCATTCAGACCTATGGGGGAAGGTTCTTCTGTGAACAAAATTCAATTAAATTTACGGTAAATGTCAGAAATAGATATAAAAATACGGTTGCAACATTTTAGGTTTTACAGATTTAAGTTAAGTTTACAGTAAAAACTTATTTAATTAACTGTAAAAAAGATAAATGACCAATCTGTTGAAATACTAACATGTTATGTACTTTTGATCTATACACTCTCAGAAAAAAAGATACAGTGCTGTCACTGGGGCGGTACCCTAAGTTACAAAAGTGAAAAGGTACATCTTTGTACCTCACTCACCCCCAAATGGTACATATTAGTACCTTAAAAGGTACATATCAATAGCCTAGAAATCTAGATGCACCCTAGCGGCAGCAAATTTAATTTGCCCTCAAGTGTCCTCTAGGAACTCTCAATACCCTTCTGAGCTGTATTCCTCAGAATCTGGACGGCCCAATCACATCGTATATAGAGTCAGCGGGCAGGGCCATAATGATGACGGCCGAGTAGCGTTTGCATGCTTCTAGTAAACACAGAAACTGGCGAACGGCGGCGGTCTTTCGAATCAGCTTTGACCGCGATCCTGGAAGACTTGGAGTTAAGCTTTTCTCTGAGAAAAGAACAAAGAACGGCACTGAAGTCATTCTTAAAAAGGGAAGACGTGTTCAGAGTTTAGCCGACCGAATACGGCGAATGTTTAATCTATCAACAAGCTCTGCTTCACCTTCGTTGCTCTGGTTGGTGTAGCGCTATCCTATCGCGTGCAGAGGGAGTTTGAAAGACAACCGTTTATCCCGCCCCTCGGATTGAGCCCTGTCAATGGTGAGTTTCCAGACCAAACATCTTGATGTGGGTCTGGCTTGTCAGGCTAACATATCAATACTTTAAGAGTGCAAATTAGTACCTTAAAGGTACATAGTAGAACCTTAAAGGTACATATTAGTACCTTTTCGGTTTTGTACCTTAGGGTACCGCCTCATGCAGTGACAGAAATTTACCTTTTTTTCTGACAGTGTACTGACAACCACAAATCACAATGGTGATTAGAGTCACATGATTAATCAAAGCTCATCACATGCAGCTTTAAGGAGGACAATAATAATGTCTCTTTCACACAAACACTAATGTGTGGTAACACACAGGGAATTTTATAAATGTGATAAACCTTAATTTAACAGCATTAGATGTAACATAAAAGCAAAATGTACATAACAAAGAAGATTACATTTAAAAAAAAAAAAAAAAAAGCCACAATACATTAAAAATGAAGTATCACGCAGGGAATTCTGTGAATGTCAGTTTACGTTTTTTCATCGTAAAGTACATAATGACTTCCAAAACTATTTTACAGTAAAATTACATTAAACATAATGTTAGATCTATTACAGTTATTCACTGCATATTGTAAACTTTCTGTTCTCCAATGAACTGTTTTTCTCCATAGCATTTTTACAGTTTTACCATTAAAATCACAATATTTTTTTTTTACAGTGTAGCTAATTATTCAAGTTCAGACAGATTTTCTTTCTGAATCATGACTAAACGATCAACTTCACATTGTTTTAAATAGTAACATGAAAAAAAGCAATTTTTGAAATAGTGATTAAACTACAGAAAGCGATTAAACAATGCTCCCTTTATAATGGATGAAGCTGCCAATAACAATGTGCAAGTTTATCTGGGCACTTGCCAACATTCTTATTTTTCTTATAATGAATGCTGCTGTTATGAAGACCGAGCCTGATCTGCCGGCGATTTGATTTGGCCCCTGCAACTCTGGAAAACCGTACATTCATTTCTACTGATTCTGTTACACTTTTGCGGGCACCAATCACAGACTGCCTTATCCACCTGCCTCGCTATTGGCGGATTTAACATGATGACAGATATAGAAATGATGGGTCGTTGCTCGTTGATCAAGCCTCTTGTGGTTTGATTGGTTGAAGGACTATCCAATTGCGTACAGAGTCATTCAAATAATGCTTGTTTATCACACCTATTGTGTAGTAGAATATATAGAGCAGACTCCCCAGACCAATGTTCAATTTCTGTCATCTGCCATCTAATTAATGCTCATCACTGCAACCTTTCATGTGATGGGAAAATATCTAAAAATAATTCTATAATCAACACTTTACACGTTTTGTTAACCCCACTCTTGACCTATAGTAGTAAAAGATCGTAGTAATAGTATTTGAGAGGGTTTCACATATAATACGTATTTTAAATGCAAAGATTTTAGCCAATCACAGAAGTGGGCATTTACACTGTTGTGTCACAGAGTGTTTAAGCCAAAGTGCTAAAATCAGAATAGAAAAATTACTTTTATTTCCAAATTATGACATTGTATAATGTAATATCATAATTATATTGTATAACAATATAAGTACACCTTAAGAAACATGATAAAATAATAATAATAGTAATAAAAAAAACCTTTAGGAATTTGACAGGCTACATTCTGTATCTCCATTTACATTTACAGTTACTCCAGAGGGACTATTAATGTATTATGTGCCGCTTGGGATAAAAAGTGAATATTAAACTGCACGTAACCTGAGGAAATTACCAACGTCTTCAACATGCAGCATGATCAGTAGGGATGGGACGAAATATCGTTTGACAAAATTTCGCGATACAAAACGTGACGAAACGCATCGAGGTCGAAAAAAATGGATCGCGAAATAAAGATAGATGGCACTGCTGCATGATTTGCGTAGTATATAAATAATTTAGTGTATTATATGTGTACGTGTGTGTGTGTGTGTGTGTGTGGGGGGGGGGGGGCAGACATAAAACGCAGCGCGCATTTTCTGTTTGATCTGAGGCATAGTTGGAAAAAGTGAGAGCAGTCAGACGCGATGCAACAGCAAACATTAAAAGGGAAAGAAAAGGGTTGACATTAGCATTAATATTCTAAACCAAAAATGCAGTTATTGCCTACATAAGCTACCATATTTTCTGTTTAACTTTTATAAGACTCCAGAAAGAAAAGTGTTTTTTCACTGAGCACATTCTCTGCAGTCTGAGCGCGATGCACTGCAGCTCACTCTCTCATGTCTGAGGTAAATCACACCATCACCGCTTACAGTGCACGTGTTTTATTGAGCTAAATACATTACAATCGGCTAAAACTAATGCACAGGTTACTTTCCTGAACAAGCGCGCTCCCGAGTCGTCCGTGTTCTTCACACTGTCCAGTGTCCACGTGAATCACGGCCCAGTTCGGCGCGCACACGCAAAATACCGGCAGTTCAATAGGGAATGCGAATCTCTTAAAGGGGCCGCACTATATTCCTCCTCGTGTAATATGGACCTCCTCCAGGTATGGTGTGGTTCTGGTTTGCTCACTGGTACACATTAACAATTTTTCATACGAACTGTGCCCTGTTCTGAATTAAACTGCCAGTGTAAAAACTCCCTTTATATTGTTAAAATGAGAGAAATCACTACTTACTCATTTTTAAGTTTAGGCTTAAGAGACATGAACAATTTCTTAGATAAACATATCTATGACCTTTGATATGTCTAGTCTTCATGCTGTATTGATTATTATTGAATAAGTATGGTTTCACTAATAATAAATGTACATTTGCATAAAGCATGCATATTTGTCCATACCTATGTTGATTAGAATATTAAAAACTTAATTTAAACTTAATTTAAGACACATTTACAATTGCTAAAAAGGTGTGATTAAATTGCGATTAATCGCGAGTTAACTCATGACAATCATGCAGTTAATCGCGATTCAATATTTTAATCGATTGACAGCCCTACAGTGCCCTCCACAATTATTGGCACCCCTGTTTAAGATGTGGTCGTGGACTTCTAAAAATTCTCCTTTTTTTTAAACAACATAGAACCAAAATGCAAAAAAAAGAAAAATCCTACCTTTCGTTTTAGTACATTACTTTGGTGGTAAAAAAAAAAAAAAAAAAAAAAAAAAAAAAAAAACAGATTTGGAAAGACTTTTTTTTTTTTTGATATCGTATCGTGACGTATCGTATCGTAACCCAGGCATATCGAGGTGCATCGTATCGTGAGTTTAAGTGTATCGTCCCATCCCTAATGATCAGACATGGTTTCTCTTAACTAATACACTGTTTTTATCATAAATGTACACATTTTGTACACATCCTTTTCACTGTCTGTAGCATGAGGCACTGTAGCACAGGCAGTCCTGTTCCTCCATAGATGCCATCGGAGGTTTGGTGTGTCTCCCAGGAGTTTCAAGAGCATGGAGGATATACAGGAAGACAGGCCATTATGCGAGCTGGACAGGTATGTAGAATGCCACAACCCAGCAGCAGAAGCGGTATCTGCTCCTTTGTACGAGGAGAAACAGGAGAAGCACCTCCAGCAGGCTACTGGTGTGCATGTTTCTGACCAAACTGTCAGAAACAGACTTCATGAGGGTGGCATACAGGATAACAATAATGCCAACTTGTAAATCTTATCAACAGTTTTTTTTTTTTTTTTTAACTAAAAGCTTAATTTCTAAATGCCTCTTTCAATGGATGTCAATGGTTATTTCCTCTTGGGAGACAATAACTCTCTACACAGAAAACAGAGGTCAGTGCAAAACATGTTTATCCACATTTCAGATGGTTTTAAATGTAATAATTTATTTTACCTTGCATCATATTTCTTTCATGATTTTCCAGGATGTGATAGCTTTGACCAAGTGGCAGATGAATGTGCGGTTAAATACTGTTGAGTTTGATTGGGTGCACAGCACAAAAGTTATAGGATACATATTCATCTCCCTTTCAAAAGCTGATAAGCCTATTTAATTTGCTACCCTATGTATGATTAAATGGGTAGTAGCATTTTATTATTTTAATTTAGCAGTGCTTCTCCCTGCTGTGTGCAATCGTGTGAATTGCAAATGAATGCTGTTATACTCTTAGGTCGATTTAAAATAATGATCAAGTCTTTTTATGTCTGCTTCTTATTGTGATATGCTTAAACTGGACTTACTCTGTTAAATGGCATCAATTTAGGATATCAGCAGGATTATGTGCTGCAAGGAAATGTCTAGCTATGTTCTTCTTACGGATGCAGAACTTGTAACGGCGGATTACGTATTCAAGGTCTTTTCTTTTCTCCTCTATGGTATGGCAAATAAAAAGACTTTATTCTCAAGAGATCATTTGATGAATCCTTCCTGTGAAGTAAACACTAGCATAAAATCATCTGAACAGCAATGTATTATTCACAGTCTTGAATGACATAACTGTTCATACTTTGAAATGAGGCAGAAAAGATACTTTCATTCAGTTTGAACCAAGACTGCAGACTTGTACAGAGACCGCAAGATTCCACTCTGACTTTAAACTAGTCTACAGACCAGACATCAGAAAACTCCATAACTGATTCTGAAGAAGCTAATAACACACAATGGGAAATGAGCATTACTCTCTTTCGGATGCACTAAAAAGGTTTCATCGTTATGTACAGAAGTGAATGCTATCAATCGAATCCTACTCTGTAGATAACCAGCCTGCTTATCTGTATCCATTGTGGATATCATCAGGTACTTTAAGACACTTTGATGGCTCTGAAATTTGACAATGCCCACAAATACAGAGGTCATGACGGTGAATAGTTCACAGTCTGGACTTGATCATTTAATTTTCAAGTCATTCGTTTTACTAGCCAAGTGAACTAATCAAATTTACCAGGCATTTCTAATACAATTTTTAAAGATTCTGTATTTTAATAAAGTCCTGAGTGTAAGGATGAATGGGAAAAACAAAACAAAACTGTATCACCTAAGCCTGTATAGACTAATACTAACCACACACACACACACACACACACACACACACACACACACACACACACACACACACACACACACACACACACACACACACACACACACACACACACACACACACACACACACAGTCACACACACACATTTTTGTGACATATGGGGACATTCCATAGGCGTAATGATTTTATACTGTACAAACCGTATTTTCTACCCCCTTACACTGCCCCTGCCCCTAAACCTACCCATCAAAGGAAACCTAAAAAACCTAAAAAAAAAATCATCCTGTATGATTTGAAAAGTGGGCATATGGCCAATGTCCTCATATTTCACCCTCTCCTTGTTATACCTATGTCATACCCATGTCATTATACGCATTTGTCTCCTCATATGTCACAAAAACATGCCCACACACACACACACACGCACACGCAGAGTCAATACTTTTTTTGTGATAACATGGGAAAGAAGAGCGGATTGCAGATGAGAGCTGTGCAGGAGAGAACATTGCAGCTCTAACAGGATCCACCACCCATGACAACCGCAGCGAGCACGCAGGAAAACTCCAGCTCAACAACCTCCCTTCATGAGATACATCCCTGCCGCGAGTTATCTCTTCAAAAAGTGCTGGTACATAACTCAATTGCTGGAATATGTTTACCAAATCTGTGGTAATGTGCAATTCACCTGCAGGTGTGTGGCCTACTAAAGTATACACTGTTAGCCAGTACAACAAGAAATAGGACAGAGACACAGTGTGTATGGATATGTAGATTTAAAAATAACTACACAGGGTGACATCATTTTAACAATATAAAAATACACATTTTCATAATGTCAGCTCATACTTGGTGAATTTTCCCCAAGAATGATCATACCATGATAAAAAGAGAAAAAAATCTCACTTTAATGTTGACAAATTTGACCATTGCATTTTAAACATCTTCATAATGGCAGCACAACATTTCCAAATTATCCCTGATAATTTATTACCACAATTAATTCATAAATATATCCAAATATTGCATTAAAATTAAAGCTGCAGTCTTTAAAGTTTTGCCTCTTTGTTGCCATCTCAGTTTGAAACCTGCAGTTATTTGCGGAATCATCATCTTTATGTGGGTTGTGCCTCGGCATGGCTCTTCAGTGCGGATGAATCTAATGTTATGAGGAGTAATTCTCAGTCACCGAAATGGTATGGATACTGTACTTCTTGAAAGTATTATGAAAATATGAATGGTCACCAGAAAATGTCACCTGAACAAGTAAATAACATGTCTGCCACTTTCTTTCTGACCAACTGATAAAAAAAGTATTACAATACATCGTACTTCTAAAGGTGATTAAATCTAACAATCGCATAGCTCACATCACATAAAACCGTGCAAATTATTTTTGTTGTTATACTTTGTTCTCAAATTGTTAATGTCAATAACATCAGCATTGCGTGACTACGTGTATTTAGTGTGTATTAGCGTTACCTGTTTTCTGATCTTTTGCTTTTGAAAGAAGGGAATCTCCAGTTGTGAATGATGATTTGGAAGGGTGAAAGCTCGTTTGGACCTTTTTGAATTTCATCAAAATAAGTTTCATTATTCTAGCTGCTGTGAGAAAAGGCTATAAATGTTCCACCACCTGCATCAACCTTACACATGCCTACTAGCCGGACTCCTTTGCGTAATGATGCAAAGACATACGGTGCCACGCTTGAATTTCCAGTAAAGAGCTATCAGTACCATTCAAATTATGACACATTATTACAAGCTTACCTCTGTGAATCAGTAAGGATATATATACTCAAATATGTTAAATATATATTTATCTTATATTGGTACTGCAGATTTAAAATTGCTCTTTTAAATGTCGGCAAACTGCCTTTATGCATCACTAGTACTTGATGTGTATTCGATGTGTTCTCTTGTTGAGCCTGTATCGATGCAGGCTCCAGTGCTACCTGTCATTATGTTACCAAAAGGGCAGTCTTTGGGAAAATCAGCAGTCCTCCAAAACCTAGCAAAGCTTGATTTCCTTTATGAGAAAGAAAAGGAAGTAGACAGAAGCTCCGAGACTGGAGTCAGCCCTTTGAAATAGTGTTCCCAGGACGAGCAGTGCCACGAGATAAAAGGCTCTAGAGCGCATTTTAATCACATTGCCCATTGTGCTTTTAGCATTTGCATTTGCCCCACGCCCTTTTCATTTGCATTCGTCATTACTGTGCTGTCAGCTCTTATCGGGGTTGCTCTATCCTTCCTTTTAGGGGAGGAAGGAAGCAGCCTGGCGTTGAAAGCGGGCCTTTGCAGCGCCTTGAGGTTGCAGGGGCTTCAAAATGCACTTTGTCTGTTGGGTGGGAGATGGGACTGACGGACCGTGCCAAACGCTGGTGTCACTTTGTACAAGTTCACCAGTTACAGAGCTCATTAATCACACTGATGTCATTAAGCAATGTGGGTTTCCATGTGGGCCTGTGCATGCTCCCTTCTGGACCCATTCGTCCGTTTATCGCCGTATGGTTTCGTTCACACATCACCCTGTGGTGAAAGCTGTCATCTCTGTGCCTGTTTTGTTCGAGCTGCACTTCTATAGATACTTAGGAATCATCAAAAGTCTCTGACGCAGAACTGAACTTCAAGGCCCACGGCTATTGTTATTTAAATGTCATGTTATACAGATACAATTCTCCCCATACTTTCTTTCAAGTTTCTTTTACGAGTCGGGTCGATCTGGTTCTCGGCTTCCCTTCAACTTAAGCTCGGTCACACAATAGCGATTGGCGAATGATAGGAAATAAGATGCGTCATGGGTATAGGCGGCTTTAACTGTCACTTTTCCCCATCGCCTTTGAAGCCTTCGGCTGCTAAAAGCAGGCTTGGACTTGGAATGCACCAGCTTTAATGGAGACGACTGGGACGTGAGAGAGGATTTAGAAGAAAACCGATGAAGCGAGGGGACAAAGAAAAGGTTTTTTTGCTGAAAGAGCGTAGGAGAGAGGCAGATGGGCACCCAGTGCCCGTCACAGCTTCTGTAATGCCACGACTGGCACCCGTAGCCCTAAAGTCGGCGCATATCTGCTGGGCGCCCCCATCACAATCTGTTTGGATTTGGCCTCCCAAACCCTTCCTTAAAGGCAGCTGGGCAGTTTACAGAACCCCCTACACTACGGTTCCTTTATGGTTCCCCTGAGGTTCAGATTGGTTGATCAGTAGACATGGTCCAGATATCTTTTTTTATCTCACCACATTTACTGACCAGAGAAAAATGGGGCCATAAACTTTTACGAGGCCAAAAAGAGCTGGACTCGCCGGTAACCATCATTCAATTCTCAGTCCTTTCCTATAGTAACGCACACCATATGAGCAATGCCCTTCACAACCGTACGGAGGAGTGACATCACACACCAGATGACAGACGCTTCCAAGCCCCCGACCTGTCAGCATGTAAGCAAAGCTTTAGTTGTACAGCTGAACTTCCATATTTTCGAGCACCACGCCAAGAGGCTTGGTGTGGCCCACACAGGATTTAGACAGATGGAGAATGATGCTTTTTTGAAAGCTTCCAATGATCAGAAAGCTCCATTTGCTTGCCCCCGGAGCACAGACCCAGTTTTTCTAGACGAGAGCAGGGGAGTACGGGTTAGACGTTTCAACTCCAGGACCAGCGTGACAAAACAAATACAAGCCTTGCTAGCTGATGCTTTTCCTAGAGCTGTTTTTCAAAAGTATGTTTTGAATGGGATCTTCTTGGAAGAGTTTCATATTCGGGACATATACTTTATTAAAAGAGTTTATAATAATCTATAATTGTTTCATGATTTTATAATAAAGTGTTAAATGTTAAATATGTTAAGTATTTTTTAAATATATGTGGCTGTGGGTGGCAATTTTCTCAAAATTAAGCAAACATTTTTTTTTGCATTGTGACATTTTTCATCAATGCATTAATGAAACAATGAATGCATGGCCATATAAATAAACAAAAACAAATAATACAAATAAATGATATATATGAAATGCAAACTAGTTGTACTAGCATTAATTCATAATGATTTTAATAAAAAGAGTCAGCAACATTTAAAAAACACTGTAATTAAAATAACCATTGACGATAATTTAAATTACATAAAAAATAATAATAATAATAATAAAAAACAATAATAAAAAATTATGGTGATGTACATTTGTACATGAAAAAGTTAGTTCAGGCAAGAATAAAAAAAAAAGAATATATTTTAAATATTAAATTGAAGCGTAAATTTCCCCGTTATAAAATTAAGTATAAGACTACCCAGTTTTGATGATACTGTTGTTCCCATCATGCACTGGGGCATTATTAATTAATACGGTTTTCCAGCTGTTTTATCATTTCTTTTGATGTTAGGTTTAGTAACTTGCCATTTTGTGACATTTGGAGTTCTTTCAAAATCAAAAAAGATCCATAACTCTGTTTATTACACGGCTCTGTGAAATACTTGATTCTGATTGGTCAATCGCGCAATCCAGCGGTATGTTATTTCCAGATAACAACCGCTCATCCGGGTACTACGAGTTAGCTTGACCAGTTCTACTTATATGCTTAACGCTGGCGCCATCTTGTGGCTGTTAAATACTTAAACAGCCATGGCTAATGGAAGACTTCAAGGCGGGTTTCCTTTATAAAGTTTTAAATATGGATATTTTTCTTACACAAACACATTGCTTCGAATCAGAAGGCTCTATTAACCCATCGGAGCCGTGTGGAGCACGTTATTTGACGGACAGCTGCATTTTTTATGGACTTCAAAAACAGCTACAACTACTGCTGGGATTAACGTTAGCCTGGACTTTTTAAATATAACTCCGACTGTCTGAAAGAAGAATGTCATATACACCTATAATGACTTGAGGGTGAGTAAATCATAGGCTTGGTTTCATTTTTGGGTGAACTAACCCTTTCAGCATTCAAAGGGTTTGTGGAAGTTTTGCGTAAGAGCTAATAAAATATTTAATCTCAAGGCAATATTTTGTGTCTAATTTATTTGAGTCTAGTAGCCATGTTATAAGCAGGATAATGTACACCCAGCCGGTTGTTATGCAGAATTAACCCCTTCAGAGTGATGCAAGACCCCTCCGCTGGGTTTATTCTGCGATAAAACCCGGCTGGGTGTACATTATCCCTTACGTGACACACCCACCGCTAGCCTATCTTAGCACAAAGACTGGAGGTAAACACTCCATCTAGCCTACGTCTCAATAAGTTACAAAATAATGGCAACATTTTCCTATTTACATGTTGTGATGTGTACAGTTACATCATGCACAAAGACGGAACATGAAAAGTTGCGATTTTCTAGACCGATATGGCTAGGAACTACACTCTCATCCCTGCGTAATGACCCAAGAACTTTGCTTTGCAGCAGCATAATGATATTACGCATCTTTGATTCCAAGAAAACTGTGAATTGGATGATTTCATTTAACAAACTCCAGTTAACTGCCTCCTCAGAAAAAACACAGCTCCATCTTGAGCTAAACTTTGTCTCTGTCATGCTGACACTTAATAATTTATCATGAACTTTAGCATGACAAGATTGTACCAAGAATTTCCTTTTCCCAACAGATGGGGACCGTGCCAGTTGGCATTAACGTTGGCCAAGTGGTGTATCTGCAGTGTGTGTGTATAAGAAAAAAAAAATATTTGCAGAGTCAAATATTGACTTAAAAAAAAAGTCCTGCATTTTATCAGCAGGGCAAAAGGACAGTTAACTCCAGGAACAACTGTGTGACGTCTCAGCCTAGCCTAGGCTGGGAGTCTGTGTGGTCGGTGTGTGTTTAAATAAAATTCATTTTAAATCACTGTTTGGAAAGATTAGTCAAGGGTGGCAGCTTTGGGTTCCATTCTTTGATGGAAATGGTCAGTTGATGGAAAAGCACAATGGAGCAATTCACTGACATTATCATCCTCATGTCATTCAAAACCTGCATTACACAAAAGGAGAATGTTTAAAGAATGTACTGGTCATGCAATTACAAATAATAAGGCTTTTAAACTTTTCAACAAAACAAAACAAAAAAAGATACAAAAGTGGCCAATACCAACTTCTGCATTACATTCCAAATCGCATGAAACAGGTTTATGTGAGAAACGCACTGAAATTTAGAGGGATAGTTCACCCAAAAATGAAAATTACCCCATAATTTACTCACCCTCAAGACATTCTAGGTGAATATGACATTCTTCTTTCAGACGAATACAATAAGAGTTATATATAAATGTCCTGGCTCATCTAAGCTTTATAATGGCAGTGAATGGCAGTCCAAAATGTTAAGACCAAAAAAGTGTATCCATCATTATAAAAGGATTCCATATGGCTTTCTGAAGCGAATTGATGGGTTTGTGTAAGAAAAAATATCCATATTTAACACGTTATAAAGTAAAATATCTAGCTTCTGGCGACCACCTTCCGTATTCAACTAAAAGGTTTACCAGCGATTTAGCATATGGCTTTGTATCAGTAGAAACCCGGGAGTATATTTGAATCATCACGCTTCCCCCACTCATATCCCCCTGAGACGAGAGATTTATGTATTTTATTTCTGGATAATATCCTCCAATGACTCAAATATTATCATTTTGCATCATCAGAAGATTTTTTGGCCAGAGGCTAGAGACTACAGCCAGTAGAAGGTGCTAGTTCTGCATGTTTTTAACCCGTCTATGGGGGGTGGGATCGCACTCACAGCGCTCGGCTTCATGTAAACTGAGTGTTTCAACTTTTCAAATAAATTCCTATGAAAGTTAAGCTTCCAAATGCATGAACTGAAAACACGCCAGACTGAACACGCGCTGTGAATGTATGCCGCACCCGCGCTTACCTCAGCTCTTGTGATGAATGTAATCTGACTCCTGCTGCATTTGTACTGTGACACTCGCCAGGCTCACTCACATTATATTAAACAGACTAAATGATTTCATGAAAATGAACACAACGGTAGTGGCGGTGCCGTGGTGGAAAAGTGATCCAGTAATCCAGCGGTGGCTTTGGGAGTGGCCTTTTAGGCCAGTGAAGCAAGTGCATTCTAGGGCTGTCAAAATTGCTCAAAAATGACGTTCGAATATTCCCTCTAAAACAAACACGAATAAAACTACTCGAACATCTGGTTGCGCATTTTTTCAGTGAGGTGCAGTACGTCAATAACAGGACAAATAAATACAAAGACACATAACTACATGTATAGGTTGTCTTTTTAATTTTATACATATTTGACAACGTATATTTTACACAAAAACAAGTAAATTTACTAATTACCAAGACCACAGAGCACAGACCTCTCTCTCTCTCTCTCTCTCTCTCTCTCTCTCTCTCTCTCTCTCTCTCTCTCTCTCTCTCTCTCTCTCTCTCTCTCTCTCTCTCTCTCTCTCTCTCTCTCTCTCTCTCTCTCTCTCTCTCTCTCTCGCGCACGCTCTCTTTGCGGATAACGGTTTAAATGAACAAACTTTGAGTGCTGATCAAGAGTTTTGTGCAAGCAATTTAAGGTTGCGAGACTCGCGATTCTTATCCCAAATATAGCAGGCTTCATTCAGTGATTGAAACAAATATTATTCATATTCATTTAAGTTTTATAGCATAGTGAACGCTCCGAGCGAGCTGTGCTGTGGTAAACATGAAACGGTAAATAATCACACCAGTGGAAGCAGCATTTATCCTTTATTCATGCAATATCTCTTCAGTCAGTACAGTAGCATACACTTTAGTAATGTTTCTGTTTAATGTAAAAAAAAAAATAAGGCATGGTATGCTAACTGTATCTTACATACAACTTTATTTTGCGGCTCAACAATTTTACCTCCTGACCACTCGCAAAGCAGACAGCCACGCCTCTACTAACACCCCCCCCCCCCCCCCGGATTGTTTTATTGTTTATTTGAATATTAATTTTCACCTTCATGATTCGTTTTTTAAAAACTATTCGAATATATATTCAAATTTAGAATACAGTCCCTGACAAAAGTCTTGTCACTTGTGTACAAATTGACCTAAAGTGACGCTGAAATATATTTCTAATCAAGATATTTTTTACAAGAAATGGCTCATTTTAATCCCACCAGCTTTTGTGATAATGTTTCAGTGAAAAACTAAACTTTTAAAAAGTATTCTAATATTCACAGCTTGGTAAAGCCCATTGAGTCAATTTTTGCAAAGACATAAGTGTTGTCACCTTGTCATATGAGCTTCCCCTGTGACTAATATTGGATCAATTAGGTCTCAAGTGTGTATAAAAAGAACCCCAGTACGCTAGACCTTCACATCAACTGCAACTAGACCTCTGCAAACATGCCTAAGATTCACCCTGAGACTAAAGTTTTGATTATCAAGAGGCTGAAGACCAGATCCACTGCTGATGTGGCAGACACCTTCAATGTGTCTCAGCGTCAAGTACAGAGGATTAAAAAAAGATTTGAAGAGACTGGAGACGTTTTTGACAAGCCCAGGTCAGACAGACCCCGCAAGACAACTGCTCAAGAGGACCGTTTGTTGGCTCGAAAATCAAAGGCCAGCCCATTTTCCACTGCAGCAGAGCTCCACGAGACCTGGTCACCTGAAGTCCCTGTGTCAACCAGAACAGTTTGTCGGATTCTGTCTCGAAATGGCCTCCATGGTCGAATCAGTGCCCAGAAGCCAGCACTAAACAAAATACAATTGAAAAACAGTGTGGCATTTGCCAAGGCCCACAGCCTGCTAAAAGGATGGACACTGGAAAAGTGGCAGAAGGTGGATTTTCAGATGAATCTTCAGTTGAATTACACCACAGTCGCCGCAACTATTGCAGGAGACCTACTGAAGCCTGAATGGATCCGAGATTCACCCAGAAAACAGTGAAGTTTGAAAAATCATGGTCTGGGGTTACACCCAGTATGGGGGTGTGCGAGAGATCTGCAGGATGGAAGGGAACATCAATAGTCTAAAATACCAAGAAATCTTAGCTACCTCTTATATTCCCAACCATAAAAGAGGCCAAATTCTGCAGCAGGACTGTGCTCCATTGCATACTTCCATCTCCACATCAAAGTTCCTCAAGGCGAAGAAGATCAAGATGCTCCAGGATTGGCCAGCCCAGTCACCAGACATGAACATCATTGAGCATATGCGGGGTAGGATGAAAGAGGACGCATGGAAGACGAAACCAAAGAATATTGATGAACTCTGGGAGGCATGCAAGACTACTTTCTTAGCTATTCCTGATGACTTCATCAATAAATTGTATGAATCCTTACCAAACCGCATGGATGCAGTCCTTCAAGCTCATGGAAGTCATACAAGATATTACATTTGGATCTCACAGCTCCACAACTTAATTTGCTAATATTTTTGTATTTGCAGTAAATTTGTTACATTTCTGTATAGGCAACAACATTTTTGTCTTGCCAAAATTTGACCTTTCTGTCTTGATTAAATGATAAATATTTCTTCTGTGAAAATTATTTATTTCAGTGCATTAATCATCACTTGGGAGGGTTTTAGCTTTTCCTATGAGCTATTTCTAACACCAATTAATTAATTAAAAGTCAGGTTAATATCAGGTATTTCTAGAAAATAGATAAGCGACAAGACTTTTGTCAGAGACTGTATTCGTTGACAGCCCTAGTGCATTCTGTGAGCTGTTGTCTTTCATCCACGAGAATAAAATACATTTTCTGGCTTTTCTCAGCCTAGAAATCACCAATTTCAAAAATAATTTCACATTTCTACTACATAATGACCCAGGGTTAAACACACATTCATCTTCCCATCGCCTAAGCACCCCTTTAAGAGGAAAGTGTAGTGCCTCTCACCGTTCAAAAGGCTTTCAAAATGCCATTGTCGCAGCCGTTATGTTTTGTTCACAATTTGGATGGATTACTTTTATATTGGATGGATGCACTTTTTTTGGGCTTCAAATTTTGGACTGCCATTATACAGCTCGGAAGAGGCAGGATATTTTAATATAACCCCGATTTTATTCATCTGAAAGAAGAATGTCATACACCTAGGATGACTTGATTGAGTAAATCATGGGGTAATTTTCATTTTGGGTAAACTATCCCTTTAAGCTGAAATTTACATGTGAGTTCATTAGAGATATCATGATAAGTAAATGGTTTAGAACAACATAATGGAGAACCAAAAAATTCACAATTGTCATGTATGGGTAAGGTAATCCTTTATAGGAGACCATATCTGAAATTGTAAGCTTTTTTTATTAAACGCTCTTGCTATTACTACACTGCTTGCTACTCTTGATAAACTGTGAACTATTCAACAGAATAAAAAAGCAACAAAAAAATGTCTTTGAAACTAATTATTCCTTTTATAAATCATTCTGAATTGGGCGCACATTCACATGGCACCTTCCCTCATTATTTCCTTATTTCACAGAACGGCTGACCCGAGCTCGTACCACAGAACTGCACGTAGCAGGGTACATAATTACTAGTGACGCAACAAAGACACATGAGAAGTGAAGGTTTGTCCAGCGCTGTGTGAGAAATGTGGTTCTTGAGAATTGAACAATGTGAGGGAAGGTGATCAGGGCTCTATACTGTGCAGATTTGAGTCCCCGCAGGTGTTTTTGGCAGTGTGGACCTCAGTCTCTGCCAGAACCAGTACTTCTGTGAGACAGGCCACATGGTGCCCACTGTTGGCCTGCTTGAAACACAACTGCAGTCGAGTCAATGCAGTACTAACAAGCTGTGCTGTTGTTTAAACATATGTATTTTTTTAAAAAAATTCAAGACCTCTAATGACAGTAGACTATGCAGAAACTGATGTGAATACTAATTTATTCCTGGATTTGAGTTTAGGAATTTTGCTCATTGATTATGCAGTTGTATGAGCTTGTGTTTGCTCTGTTATGCTGCAAATAAGCTATCAGCATGGGGACTGAAAGCAGCTTCATCTCCATTCCAACCTCTAATAAACACACCAATGGGCAGGTCCTTTCTCTTTTCTGCTGCTCTAAAATATGATAAATATGGATATTTGAAACTTGATTCCTGGTTACCAATTAAAGCAATGTGTTCTGTGCCATCACCGAATTTTCTTTCAATTTTCATACGAGATCCCAAGCGTTGCAGATTATTATAAAGTGTAATTTTAGTATCTGTATTGAATATGTGTTGTTTACAGAGCTTGTTAAAAAACAACACTGAAGCAATATTGTTTACATCCACTTGAACCACCACACTACATACTGTATATATCAGCATAGGGCTTCATATGTTTCATTTCCCGATGTGCCCAATGCTATTTGGACACGGTCACAGGGATTGTATAAAAAAATGACTTAGTCCAAAGCTCAGGAGTCTGTAAACATCATCTATTTGGCCACTCCATAGAGTGGAGGGGGCAAAAAAAAAAGAAGAAGCTATTTTCCACATGGGATATTCTGAATGCAGTGGATTGCCAAACAGGCTAAATTGAATCTGAGAGGTTGCCTCTGGACATGAGATAGTTTTTTTTCGAATACTGTATGTATTCAGCAATGACATGGCCATCTATACATTTTAAAAGGAATGACGAGTCAATAATTACCATTATTAAAATACCATCTGCTATATACCTTCGATGGTTTGTTGCCCGTTGATCACGCCTCTTGTGGTCTGATTGGTTGAAGGACTATCCAATTGCGTACAGAGTCATTTGAATTATGCTTGTTTGTCACGCCTCTTGTGCAGTAGAAAATACATAGCAGACTCCCCACACCAATGTTCAATTTTAAAATGAGCTTGGTCCTAAGATAGACCGACAACCTGTCGAGCCTAATATGTAATAAAAAACTCACTGATTTGAAATGGAACAGTTTATTGAAAGGGTTGCATATGCGGTTTTTGTTGAGTATTATGGTACTTCAGGCTTTATGGCTCAAATAGTATGATAGCATAATATATAAGAATATGGAGCATAAAAGAAAAATGCAGAGGCCTGGACTAAGCAAAATATGCATTTTGGTGCAGCTGCTGATATTTATTGGGGTAAAAAGTAAGAAATTCTGATTACTTCAGTGAGATCTTAAATTTTTGTATGTAAGTGGCCTAGCACTACTTGCATAAAATGCATTTACATATCACTGGTCTTAATAAGATGATATTAAAATGCTCACCTTAATAATTAAAGTGCTCTAGTTTTTTTTTTTTTTTTTTTTTTTGAGTGGGGGTCAAACATTAAATGTAGTGCAATACAATGATGACAATCAAATGCCTGATGTATCATACTGGTACTCATTCTTTTTGACAAGATTTTTCTAAACAATTCTGTATTGGTTATCAATTACACTTTAGAAATGTGTGTATTAAATATGATACAGTATGTTTTATAGGGTTAATTATGCTTACATGGTGCTTTTGTGAAAAACATATTTTTTACTGTACATATCTTCAGTCACTTTTGTTCAATTGAATGCACCCTTGCTAAATTAAAATATTAATTTCTTGCAACAAACAAACAAAACAAAAAACACCCTACTGTTTGAGCTACAGGAATGCATTTTGGAATGGACATAACTAATGGACAAATATTTCAAGCCTGGACAGTTCATAATCTCACTATTCTGGAATTGTCTGCATACCCTGAAAACACTGTGCTAAATGACAGCTTATTAAAGCAGGAATGCAAAATTTAATCACCACTAGAATTGGAGAAATAAAAGTAGTTGCTTCAGTCCAGTAATTTCTCATCTTGAATTATCACTAATACTATAAGTTTCTCTTACTGTTACATCTACAAGTTTCCCGACTCCTTTGCTTTCACATCACGAACTTCTTTTCCCATAAACCATTGTCTGTACTCGTCATAGTGTGATGCTTTTCTAAATAACCCCTGTGTGTTCACCCTCACTTGGCAAAGTCTTGTTTGTGTTAAAGGTGGGGTAAGCATTATTACAAAACTCCTTTATAAGTATCTGGGGTTGAGTACCAATACAAACTTGTAGCCAATCAGCAGTAAGGGGCGTGTCTACTAATGATCAGCGCTCAGTGCAGGTCATTATTCAAAAGACACGACACACAGGGCGGAAAATATTTCTCCTTATTTTTTTTAATAATTAAAAAAGATCCTATTCTTCAACATTTCTTTTTGTGTTTCACAAAAAATAAAGTCAACATGAGAGTGAGTAAATAATGTCTTAATTTTATTATTGAGTGAACTGTCCCTTTAAGACAGTCACGTGGCCATTATGACCGCTTCATTAACTGCAGAGTGCAACAAAAGTAGACATCATATTTAGTCACTCAAAGTGTACAATGGAAGCAAATACACTTTGCAGGCTGACCCGACATGCACGAGTATCCCTCTCCGGATATTATAAAACATATGGGCCTCTATCTCAATGCCATTTTAGGCTCTTGAGAGACTGTGTAAATATCTGTAGCCCAGGTTTCTTTAGTGTCCAGCCAACACATGCTCACACGAGCCATAATTAGACTGTCCAGACTGCTACTCGGTGGGCAGAACGCTGAAACACTGACATTTACTAAGTGTAGTTATTTGTAACTCATTAAATGGCATGAAGCTATTCATCAGCAGGTCAACATGCTTCCAGTGATGTCTCATTTGCATCGAACATTAAAAGAATAATTCATACTTATTTCCATGTATTAAGAGACAACAAGGGTACCTCAAACAAACACACAAGCTCAATAGGCTGTGAAAGTTAAAAACAGACCTGCTTTTATAAAGAGGGTCCAGGGTTTAATCAGATCCATCCTATAACACATTTCTATAATGTTTTATGACTGTCTCAGCCAAATGAATTGCCTACTAAATCAAGGTTTCTCAATATTTAAATTCAATCAAGGATAATCATAATCCCAAACTATTTACAGGCCCCATAAAACCCACAGTTACCATGAAAACAGCTCCCATAAAGCACTACGAATGACAATCAAATCAGTCTCTCCACACTTTAAATCAACTTAGTCCTGCTTTCTTAAGTTTTTTTTGTAATTAACATACAATTTTTTGCTCACTTTTGCTCAATTTAATACCTTCTTGCTTCATAATCTCACTGTGCACTGTTCAGAAGTGTTCTGCCTGAAAACACTGTGCTAAATTGTTGAAGCAAGAATGCATAATCCCCACTAGAACTGGAGAAATAAAAATAGTCCTGCCCCAAAAACCGACGGGTATTTTCAAAACTGCATCTTTTTCTATGTGATTTGGCTCTTCGTCCATACCCAAACGCAGTATCCGGACACTGAAACCAAACTTTTTGGAAAACTTCTGCCAGGGTGAACATTTTTAGAAACTCCATTTGCAGTGGTGTTGTGTGGACAGTGAGACCGGGTGTCATGAAAAATCCTGTCCCCCTGTGAAATAGTGTCCACTTAGGACCTAACGTGGTAGCTGTTTTAAATGCCTGATCAAAAGCTGTTATCGCAATGTAATATATACAGTATAGATAAAATGAACACAAATTGATTCAGACTATAATACAGTAATTCATAATACATGGTCCTGGACAAGCAATTGTCTTACTGAGTACAAACAATCAACATTTTTTTGAAGTAATTGATTGCTATAATGGGAGCAATAACGTGCCTAACACGCTGTAGTTTATTTCAATTGATAAACGAAGTAATAGTACCAATACAAAATCATAACATAGTAATGTACCTATAATCTAAGTAATAAAGAATTAAAAAATATATATATATACAGAACAGGTGCACAAAATAAATACAACAGGATGTTTTAAAATTGTATAATCATTAAAGCAGGGCTAGGACCTTTAAGATGTAGGGTAACTGCAACCGTGGTGTATAAGCTTATTGGGTAGCTTTATTAGATATACAAAAATCCAAATGTGATTTTCTAAGATTTGTAATCCAGCTCTGAACAGACTACAAATTAAAGGTCCTGTTCTCCACGATTCCATCTTTCAAACTTTAGTTAGTGTGAAATGTTGCTGTTAGAGCATAAATAATACCTGTAAAATTATAAAGCTCAAAGTTCAATGCCAAGCGAGATATTTTATTTAACAGAAGTTCCCTTTCAAAGCCTACAGCGAACGGCCGGTTTGGACTACAGCAGGAAGTGCAGGGATGTAATGACGTCACTAGAACCGTTTGTTGACTAACCCTCCGCCCACAAGAACACGCAAAATAGGGGGCGTGGTCTTGTTGCTCTCCCACGTGGAGAAGAGCGCATTCAGCTTGCATCTCCCCGCTATGGTAAGAGGTGGGACCTTTCCGGGCAAAGAGCGCTAAGCTGCTGTCCAATCACAACACTGGAAGCGCTGGCCCAATCAGAACTCGTTACGTATTTCTGAAGGAGGGACTTCATAGAACAAGGAAATCATCAGGCTGTTTTTAGGACAGAGAAAACAGCGCTGTACAGATAAGTGAATTGTGTGAAAAATACTGTGTTTTTTTACACGCGAAACGTGAACTCATGTTATATTGCACACTGTAAACATAATCAGAGCTTCAAAAACACGCGAAGAACGGGACCTTTAATGGTTCTTTCAGCCAATATAATCGCTCTGGGGTCCTAAGAGAACACTATTTCACAGGGGGACAGGATTTCTCATGACAATCTTTTGAGATTTTGAGAAGAGATTTTTGTTTGTGTCAGAACCGGAACCGGCAATAAAAACGGTTTTCCAGGCTTCTGATTGGCCTGTCTCTGAATATATGCTCAGTGACAGATATTTGACTCAAGATATAGAAGAAATGATTGTAGCATCAAAAACAAACATTTAACGAATAGTTCACCGGAGAAAAAAAACCTTAAAAAAAACTTTTTTGATTAACCTGACTCTCATGTCATTACTAACATGTATGACTTTCTTTCTTATTTGAAACACACACAACAAATATATGAAGTGTGTGTGTGTGTGTGTGTGTGTGTGTGTGTGTGTGTGTGTGTGTGTGTGTGTGTGTGTGTGTGTGTGTGTGTGTGTGTGTGTGTGTGTGTGTGTGTAATATCAGGACACAAATGTGTTTAATGACATGGATATGACATATGTATTACAAGAAGGGGGTGAAATATATGGACATGTCCCCACTTACAGTTTTTTGAGAAAGTAAAAATGCAGAATGTTTCCTGTGATGGATAGGTTTAGGGGCAGGGGCAGTGTAGGGGGATAGTGTGTGTGTGTGTGAGTGTGTGTGTGTGTGTGTGTGTGTGTGTGTGTGTGTGTGTGTGTGTGTGTGTGTGTGTGTGTGTGTGTGTGTGTGTGTGTGTGTGTGTGTGTGTGTGTGTGTGTGTGTGTGTGTGTGTGTGTGGAAACATACTTCAAATGATCTTATTTTTTGACAGAAGAAAGTCAGTCGTACAGTTTTGGAGGTTGAGTGAATGACAACTTTGACATTGTTCTTTTCAACAGTGCATGTAATATATTTATCAACAATCATATCCTCTAATATTGTTTTAGCTGAAATAATCTTGATTCAAGCACAAAACAGGCTGGAATGCAACTTTTCCAGTACATTATCCAGACATAGGCAATTTTGGTTTTAACAGCCGAAGGCTTTTGCCGACAGCTCTGCTAGCTGTGGGGCTTCACTTCAGGGTTTTTTAATGCTGTCACTCAAGCTGTTTACTGCCATTAACATTTCATCCTGCAGGGTTTAAACGAGATCCCTCCATACCTAGACTCCTGACAACAGAACAACTCTTTGTATTCAGCAGGATATAAGCTGACCGAGATACTTTCATTGTTGTCCCAGATAATGCAGTCCGCATACATGGATATCGTACATGCGTTTACAACTCTGTACACAAGCTTTGACAGAGACCGAGACGTCTCTGTCGCCAAACATCATAAAACATGCTGACACCCTAATTGCACCATGCTATTCCTGACACGACTCGTTCGCATCTTCTCCTGCCACTAAAAGGACGTACTATGGCAGGTGCCAAGAATCATTTAGTTGATTTAAAAGGGTGATGATGTGCACATTATGCCGGTTGTTTATTTGTTAACAGCCAAACGTAGCTGAGGCCGCTATCCAAGTTTGCCCTCAGGCTCAGCAGTGGAAAATAACAAATGGGAGTCAAGCACATGGTTAGAAGGTCATGCTAATGAAAAAAAAAAAGCTTGATTGCATCCAAACGAATCCCACGTTCTCGTTGTCTACCCTTTTTGACCACGCTATAAACGGCCTATCGATTAATGTGCCGTCTATTGTGAAGTGAGCGATTCTGACAAAGTACAAATGGTGTTAAGGTAGCCATATTTCTGTTGAGTAATTACCTGTCATGAATAGATAACAGGTTTGGCAACAATAATTCATGGAGCACTTCCCGAGTCTTGCCAGAGAGAGAAGAAACTGGGGGCATAATGTATCACCATCTACCTTTTTACAACACCATCAGCCTCTTCAAGAGACTTAAAATAACACCAGGCGGTATAGATGCATATCCAAATTCCGCCATAAGGACACAGATTCCAGAGCATTAATCACAGACAGAGCTAAACAGACGTTGTGCTTTGTCTTTTCTGTTGAGCAGACCACAGAAACTGTCCAGAGATAACCTCCCATGTTCCAACAGAAATAGTCTTGCTATAATTGTAACTCAGGTGGAGACCTCGTTTCCATTTTACAATCGCTAAGTCACAGGTTAGATGGAGTGACTTTTCGGACAAAGTCACATCCAACGGAACGAAACGATGGAGCCTTCGTTTTGGAGTGCAAGGTGTCATTTATAGTTGATTGTACTATTTCCAAAAATACTTCTCTGTTAAATGGATACCCAACAATCTAAAGTCTTTCATATTTACTCACACTAATGTAGGTCCAAACCTTTATGATTTTCTTTCTTCTGTGGAACACACTGCTTCAAGTCAGTTAGGTTTAAAACAACTTTAGACTCAAGTGACTTTCAATGTCTTCCACAGAAGAAAGACTGTCACAGGTTTGGAATGACACAAAGGTGATGCCTTTAAAGGGTTAGTTCACCCAAAAATGAAAATTCTGTCAATAATCTCTTACCCTAATGTCGTTCGACACCCGTAAGACCTCTATTCATCTTCGGAACACAAATGAAGATATTTTTGTTGAAATCCGATGGCTCAGACGGCCTTCATTGACCCCAATGTAATTTCCTCTCTCAAGACCCATAAAAGGCATTAAAGACGTCGTTACGAAGCCCATCTCACTATATAAGTCGTTATTTTGTTTTATTGCGCACAAAAACTATTCTCGTGGTTGAGAAAAACAATGGTTGAGTCCTTGATTTTCATTTGTGTTCTGATTTGAAATTGCCGTTAGTTCCGTGGGTGTATTATTTGCATCGTTTTTGAGTGATGTGGTTTTTTAAACCTTAAGAAATAATACAGTGGGCATACAAGGTAAATCCTAAGAAAATGAAAGGGAGTACTTTCCTCAAAAAAGGACCTTTGTCTTGAAAAAAAACGGTCACTGAAAGGGGCCACCTTCAGGGTTTTCAGCTTCAGACAAAGAGAATTCCTATCTTGGCATAAAAAATAAATAAAACGTATACACATACACCCTTTGTTTTCTAAATATTAAAATTGCAATATTTTAACTGCCTTTTAAATGTCAGATTCGAGCTGACTGCTGGATTTATATGCTAGATATATAATGCAGCAAAGCATGTTGTACTGTTGAATGTCAAACCCATTGTGCTGGATTTGATTAATTGATGCCAGACCATGTACATTTCATGAATTGAAATGAAACTGTGGCGAGATGAACGAGCGAGGGACATGGGAGGAGCGAGTGAGACCGGGGACGTGATTGCGAAGGAGCGTCACCTGCAAACCATGCCGTTCTCGAGTCCTCTCATCAGGGAGCTCGGAGGCATTTAAGGACGAGCGACACCAGTCAAGACGAGAGAGGACCAGGCCTAGACTTTACGTTGAGTTTTGTTTATCTTTTGTTATGTGTGTGCGGGCAGTCGTCCGTGAGGGGCTGCCCGCGGTTTACTTTCGTTTTGTTTATTTAATTAAAGTTGTTGAATGTTTGCCGGTTCCCGCCTCCTTCCTTCCCATCTAAGAGTCTTTATTACATTGGTGCCGAAACCTGGGAGGAAGGAGGGACATGCTGTCGAAGAGCCCTCGCTGCTGAGGGGGATCGCTGTGCTGAGGAGTTCGGGCAGCGCGGATGAGGAAAGACCGCCAGTGGCTGCCCGAGGCGGTGGTGCTGGAGCAAGTGAAGACCGGTGGGACGGAGGAGGTGGGGTGGCGGCCGTCCTGGAGGGAGCGGAGGAGACGCCGGTGTTCGCTGTGGGCCGGAGCCTGCTGCCGTCCGCCATGATGGGGAGGAGTATGGAGCACGGGGCTCGCTGCCAACTGCCCTCAATCAGAGGAGCCACCGCCGGCCGCCAGGGGGCAGAGGAGGATTGGGCCGTCCACCGGGCCTCCAGCAGCATCGCATAACAACGCGAGGAAGAGCCTCTCGGCTGGTGAGGACCGAGCGGCAGTGTGTCGAGGAACCGGACCAGATTTTTTTTTTCTCTCTCTCCACTCTCTATTCCTGTTGCTCGGTCTCCGTCTCCCGCTTCTCTCGTCTCATCTGCCCATACCCCAGATGCGTGAGACGCGGAGATTGGGCCCCGGGCCTAAGAGGGCCGATGGGGGTATGTGGCGAGGTGAACGAGCGAGGGACATGGTAGGAGTGAGTCCTCTCATGAGGGAGCTCGGAGGCATTTAAGGACGAGCAACACCAGTCAAGGTCGAGAGAGGACCAGGCCTGGACTTTACGTTGAGTTTTGTTTATCTTTTGTTATGTGTGTGAGGGCAGTCGTCTATGAGGGGCTGCCCGCGGTTTACTTTCGTTTTGTTGTTGAATGTTCGCCGGTTCCCACCTCCTTCCTTCCCATCTAAGAGTCTTTATTACAGAGACAAATGTACATGTGGCATGTTTTAATTTATCTTGCAGAAAGTCTGATATACAGCACATCACACTGTGATGGAGTCACACGAAGATACATTTCAACAAGTGGGGAAAACCAAACAAGTGGATATATAATACATTCTAAAGGAGGCTCATTACAAATGTGCCTCCACACCCTGCCAGCCACTGCCTCAGCATCCAGACGGTACATGGCTTTTCCATTTAGTCAATTAAAAAACACCAGCCTGGTGGGGGAGAGTTGTTCGGGAGCAAACCTGACAGAGTTGTGGGAGGAGATATGCCAAATCCAGTGTGAATTCCAGCTCCTCTTCTCTAATTTGTATTCAAACTTCGGGAAAGCTGGCAGAGTGAAAACAAATCCATTAGCTACATGCCTATGGGCGGCATCCATGAGTCCTTGAACCCATATCTCCATGTGTTTGCGAATGTTTGTGTGTGTCACCGCCAGGCAACAGCTGCCCCTGTGAAAGATGCATCGGGACCAACTCCAAAAATACGTCTGCCTCACATATTAATTTCAAGCGTCGGCCGCGGAAGGTTGGCATATGACATGTGACATTCGCCAAAGCGGCACGCTCCCTTTGAGAGACAAAATCTGGACTTTGTCGAGCTGTGATGTGATGCGGTGAGAACTTTTGGGGATGAGACTTGGCAGAGATTAGGCGGGGTCTGATGTTTTGTGTTTCGCATTATGCATCAAGTGCATGCATGCGAGCAGACTCGAGGGAAACCTAGCTAAAGCGTTCATGCATATAATACATTCCCAACGCACATGGCTAGAATCAAGGGCTGACATACTCTCTATACGTTATGCATTATATATGCCTGCATATGTCTTGGTGGTTGAAAAGTAACATAGAGCTTTGAACAAAGTACATTTTCAATAACTTGCGTCACCACAGTGGTAGAGGGGGAATAGGATTTTTCCAGCTCATCATCTGTTTCAATCAGCAACTCTCTTGGGAGGTGATGTTCTTCCTCCATCAGGAGAGGCCAACATGGGGAGAGAAGCCCAGCTTGTGATGATGGCCTGCTGGGAAATGGGGGTGTACAAAGGGGGCTGCTGCGAGGTGAAAACATCTATCCACAACAGGAGAGAGCTTAGAACAAGGTTTATATGGAGCAGAAGTGAGTACACCAATCTTGTCAACAAAGTTACTGACAAAAAGTTTGGTTACACTTTATTTTGATGGTCTCCTTTAGACATTATTTTGACTATTGTAACATTGCATGTCAACTATTTCTCATTAGAGTATTAATTGAGTATTAGTAGACTGGTAGGGATATGGGGTGGTAGAATAAGGGGTTGCGGTTAGTAGAGTAAGTTACATTAAAATAAAATGTACGCAGATATTTAGTAGACAATCTACTAATACACTAATGAGAGTTAGTTGACATGTAGGTGCAACATTCCTAATTTTTTTAAAGAGGACCAACCAAATAACGTGTTACCAAATGTTTAACTAAAGACTTTTAGGTAACACTTTACAATACGGGTGCAATAATTTTGCATTAATTCATGCTTAACTAATACACAGATAATCATAAAGTTAATGTATGACTCAGGAAGAACTAACCCATTTATTAATAATTACTGCATCAGCAACTAATGAACATTCTACATGATTAATAGATTAAATAATAAAATTGCTATTAATTAAATATGACATCATGTTTATGGCATTATGGTTTATGGTGTTGGTGGTGGTTGAGGAGATTCCCCCCTTCTATGTAAAGCGCTTTGGGTGTCTAGAAAAGCGCTATATAAATGTAATGAATTAAATTAATTATTAATTATTATAAAATTATTATTCCTTAATAACATATTATATTAAATAATAATGTAAATTAATGTGCTAATTACCACAACGGGACAAAGCCATGCCTCCAGTTGTCTGCTTTTATTAATCATTAGCTAATGATTTATAAAGGTATCCTTATGTTACTTGTTGAGGCACATGACTATTAACTAAATCAAAATAAATTCAAAACCCATAACCACAATTACATACTAAATAATAATTAGTTAACAGTCATGTGCCTAAGTCACAAGGTTCCAAATCAACATACACTGCATGGACATTGAATGAACAATAAGCACAAACATTCTTCAGTCGTTGTATTAACACTGTGTTGTATTAATACTGTGAACATTAATGTATGGCTCAATATCGGAAGTGCAAATGTAAATGTTCACCTGTTGTTGTATGTCAATAAAAAACAAATTACAAAAAAAAGAAAAGAAAGTAAGTCATACGCATCAGATGGTGAATTTCTGGACAGCGTTGTTACTCTTGACTAAAACTTCAACTAGAAGGATTCAAAATCATGTTCGGTAAATATTTACTTTATGTGAAAAAATATGAACATATAGAAATGAAAACAGAACAAAAATGTTTAAATGCTTCCTTGGCCACTATGAAGTACTTAATTGACTAAAACTGACGTAAAAATAATTCAAGCTGTACAGAAACTAATAAAAGTTACAAAAACACAACAAAATTACTGAAAATAGAATGAAAACTGATAATTTTTCATTCATTTTTTCAATCCAAATGTTAAAAAGCTCATTTAAAATATTAATAAGCAATATAATGATATATAATTAATATTATAAAATAACTGTTTACTAAAAAGTATTGAAAATATACAAACTTTAAAATAACATAAAAAATGCAAGATAGTAACACTGTGCTAACAACAGTATGCTGCAGTTTGCTAATTGATGGTTAACTGAAAAAAAAGAGGTGATTTATATTATATTGGCTCAGTAAAATGGTTGAAAAGAAAATGTCTAAATTTTACATTATAATAATATTTTAATCTAAGGACCATGAGAAAATGAGAAATATTCAGGTGCCCAAACATGCTCATATCCAAGGTTATTTGTCGAGTCTTTTAATGTTTTCTCAGTGTTTGAAGATGGAACTTCAGGGATTATTAAGCAGGTTTCATGAATATCTCTCAATTTGCTGAAGGTCACATGCTCCCAACAATGCTTGCTCTGAACACCTGAACCCTTATTCCCCTCCTAATGTCATCTTGCTGAGCTTTCTCTTCTTCATACACACTCGGGAAATAACTGGAATAATAAAAAATTTAATTTGCAAATTTAACTGTGGGATTGCAACACAACATAAAGCAGCTTATGAGATCCTGACTCATTTTATACAGCTTTCAACGAGACGGGTTCTTTTGAAGATCTACGGAGAAAAGCCATGTCTAATGGGAGGTTTATTATTTCACTTGCTGTCATTGAATTTAAGGTTTGCTCTGGGGCAAAGCTAGCAGTCAGTTAAAGTTTAGCGAGTTTTATCATTTTGAGCCTAACTACTTCCTTTAACAGGACTTTAGACTGGGAAATGTTAGGATATTAAATATGCAAAATAGTAACTGAGGCGAGCCGAGTTTTGGGAACATTGTTACATTGGTGCTGAAACACGAGAGCAAGGAGGCGGGAACCGGCAAACTATCGACGACTTTAATATCATAAAATAATCAAACAACAAAAGGAAAGGAAAGCGCAGCCCTTCACAGATGACTGCCGCACAATTAAAAACTAGTGCTGTCATACGATTAAAAACATGAATGTGATTAAACACGCATTTTTAAGTTTATAATACAAGGTTTAAAGGTGCACTATGTAGTATTTTTGCAGTAAAATATCCAAAAACCACCAGGCCAGTGCTATATATTTTGTTCAGTTGAGTTCTTACAATATCCCAAATGTTTCCAAATATTAGTAAATTGTGAGAAAATTGCTATTTTAACCAAGGAGCCGGGACGTCTGAGGGAGTCGCCTGTCAACTGCGTCATATCTGCGTTACCCTTGGTTTCCAGTTTTATTTGGCAGAAGCGCTTTACTCTTAGCAGTGTAAACAGGTGTCACAGCAGCCGCTGAGCGAACACACAGAGTAACATCATAACATCATTTTAAAGGACAACTCCAGGGAGAAATGACCCTAGGGATAAATGACCGAGTAGATCATTCTCTGGGAATCGAATGGAAAGAGTGTTATCTCTAAAAACAGATTAGCTTATAACGCTTGCCTATGGGGCAACGGGTAAGTCAAATTAATTTGCTAGTTAATACCACTAACAAGGCTCAAAATAGCCTCACACTAACACGGTCGCATAATGAGGGTCCCTACATGCAAACCGGAGGATTGATAACTTTGTAAGTGTACAGTTTAATAAGAAGATACTTTATAAAGACAGAGTACCCAGAGTACGATCTACTCGGTAACCATCTTTTAATTACCCCTAGGTTCATTTCTCACCGGAGTTGTCTTTTAAACACATTTAAATTGATCTAATATGATAAACAGAGCTGCGTTACCTCATACTCATGAACAGGAAAAGCGGAAATGGCGTCGACAGCTGTGTCCTGTCATAATAAAAGTTCCGTTGCTCGCGAGCCATGTGTTTGCGTAACAATCGCTCCAGCGGCCTTGCTCAGCTCCTCAACACTCGATCCTGCTTTTCTTCACGCTAATGAAACGTTAATAACCACATCCATGAACATGATTTTTGCCCGAGTCCTACCATGATTCTTTTTCACCATCTGTGACGTGAAGACCACATGTCCCAAGATTCTGAGCTCAAACTTGCTGTCATCACACTACATCTTTGTTTTGAATAGGCGCTCTCTAGCGGATGGAAAAATTACATAGTGCAGATTTAATATATTTTATAATATAATTTGCAAATACTTTAAGTTTCTTTGTCTAGATCAGGGCTATTCAGATCTTACCCTTGATGGCCAATGCACTGCAGAGTTTAGCTCCAACCCTTATCAAACACACCTGAACATGCTAATCAATGTCTTAAGGATCATTAAGCCTAGTTCAGACAGCACGATTTTCAAACTCGTCGTGTCACTGCTCTATTCACACTGCATGACTATCTGGGGTATCATTCAGTCTCTGCTGTGCTCACACTGCACTATGGTTTGACGACAGAGGAGTTCACACTGCATGACTGAACAAGAAGAAGAATCGTCGACAACTCTCTCTCTCTCCGGTGCGCAAACTACGTTTGCCAAACACACGTGCGAAGTGACAAGTAAACAACGCGAGTTCTCACACGAGACTTGGAATTGTTATTAAAAATGCTAAACTGCACAAAGTTTGCTTCAAATTTTATGTGCGCTGATTTGTGGAGAAAAAGAAAAAAGATTATGGCGGAAGAAATTGTTGGAGACAGAGGGAGCCAGGATTGTGTTCTGCAAAGACAGTTTGAGGTAAATAGGATCTAATCTGTGAATTAGGGGGCGCTGCACTGTGGCGACCAGCGGAAGTAGCAACGTCCATGTCGGTAGCAACACTGTTGTCATTTGTTTGTTTGTTTGGCGTAAGTTTATAAACTGAATCATCATGATATACCGTACGTTTATGATCTATCTGTTTGTCGGGCTATTCCTTGGACACTTTGTGCGAGGCCAACGGGGAAATGGAGATCGGCTTCATTATAGTCGTGACTTTCTCATGGAGTACCGCGCCTTTAATTTTGGCGCACTGGATCATCAAACCTACGACTGACCTTTAGAAATCCTAAGGACTGATCTTTCTTGTGTGGGCAGAGAGGAGACTTCTACATTGATGGTGAGGAAGCGAGGGAAAAAGGGTGGAGTGCGGCAGAAAGTTTGTAAACAGCGGCGACTAAATCGCACTCCTTTGCCTTCAATAATCCTAGCTAATGCCCAGTCCCTTTGAAACAAACTGGATGAATTACAAGCAAACGTTCGGTTTCTTTCGGATTATAGGAATGCCTGTGTTATTTCAGTTACCGAGACTTGGCTCAAAGAACACGATCTAGACTCTGATTTGGAAATAGATGGCTTTGGTGTCCCGCTGCGGTTGGACAGGGACGCCGCTGTAACCGGAAAATCGTTGGGCGGTGGTGTGTGTATCTACGTTAATCAACGTTGAGGCAAGTCTGTGATTGTGAGAGAATCTGTGTGCAGTCCTGACATCGAAATCTTGTCAGTATCACTTCGCCCATTTTATCTACCACGAGAGTTTCCACAAATATTTTTAACTGTTGTTTACATTCATCCAAGGGCTAATGTGACTAACGCATCTGATATCTTATGTGGAACGGTGCATCGGTTGCAGGGTATCTCCCCTGACGCACCTAATATCGTGATGGGAGACTTTAACCATTGTAAAATGGATAAATCACTCAGCCATTTTGACCAGTATGTGAATTCTCCTACCAGATGTGGGAAATGTCTGGATCTCTGCTATGGGTCTATTAAAGGGGCATATAAGTCATCTTTGAGATCCCCTTTGGGCCTCTCCGATCATCATGTTGTCTATCTTGCCCCGGTCTACAAACCTGTTCTTAAAAGGGAAAAGACTGAGATAAGAGTTGTACCTGTATGGTCAGAGGACTCAATTCAAGAGCTGAGAGGGTGCCTTGATTGTACAGACTGGGATTTGTTTAAACATGTGTGTACTGATTTAGACGATCTTACAGAGACTGTAACAAATTACATCGTATTCTGTGAAGACTTGGTAATAAAAAAAAAAGGTGTAAAGTATTTCCAAATAATAGGCCTTGGATCACTAAACAGGTTAGGAATGCAGTCGTGGTAAGGAAAAGTTACTTCAAACAAGGTGACAGCTCACAAACTAGTGAAAAAAGAAGTTAAATTAGCAAAACTGCGGTATAAGGAAAAAAATAGAACATATGTTCACTAATGGGAGATCTCATGTAGCCTGGGATGGAGTGAAGTCTATAATTGGAACAAAACAGAAAACAAATAGTATTAAATTTGAAAGGGAAACTCGATTATGAATTAGCAGAGAATTTTAATTCATTTTATACTCGTTTTGATAATCATGATTTTACCTCCGTATTGTATGATTATTGTGGAAATTCAGAGACTGAAGATATTGTCAAATTCCAAATTCCAAATTAGTGAAGCTGACGTACGTAGATGTTTCAGTCAGGTTAAGATTAAGAAGAGTCCAGGTCCGGATCACATTAGTGGTAGATTGTTGAGTACGTGTGCTGAACAGCTTTCAGGGATTTGTTCATTTATTTTTAATAAATCCTTGTTACTTTCAAAAGTCCCTTGTCTTTGGAAAACATCAACCGTAGTGCCAATTGCGAAAAAAAAAGAAATCCTCTTTCTCTCAATGATTATAGGCCCATGGTGTGGAAGATGCCACGTGTACCTTATTAAACATGATTTTAACACATTTGGAAGGCACTAAGAATCATGTACGTCTGCTGTTTGTTGATTTTTCCTCTGCCTTTAATTGTGTCCAGCCTCACATTCTGGCTAAGAAACTTACCGAACATTTTCATTTAGACTCGGCCATTGTATGTTGGCTGGTGGATTTTTTAACAAACAGAGTTCAAAAAGTGCGTGTTAATGGTGTGTTGTCTGATGCACTGTCATCGTCCACTGGTACACCTCAAGGTTGTGTTTTATCTCCTACATTTGTTTTCTTTATCCACTGACGACTGTCGGAGTGCTTTTGAAGGATGACACATTGTTAAATTTGCAGATGATTCCGTAATCGTGTCTCTCCTTACCGAGTCAGATGGCAATCATGGTCCAGTGGTTGATCACTTTATTCAATGGTGCAAAGACTCTTTTTTAAATATTAATCCTTTAAAAACAAAAGAGATGTACATTGATTTCCGCAGGAAGAACTCTGTATCTGTGCCACCTGTTTTCATAGAGGGACATCAGGCAGATGTGGTGGAAGAGTACAAATATTCAGGGACTATAATCGACGACAAGTTAAAATTTGAAACAAATACTGATTGCATTAGAGGAAAAGCACTTAAACGTATGTATTTTTTGAGGAAACTACGAACTTTTAATATGGATGTGTCTTTTATGAGAATGTTCTACTCCTGTTTTATCGAATCTGTCTTAAGTTTTTCTATTATTTGCTGGTATGGTAATTTGAATGTTAGGAATAGGAGTAAGTTGAATAGTATTGTTAAAATGTGTAGTAAGATCATCGGGACTGATATAAGGACCATTAAACACATCTATGATTATAGGGTGACTAGGAAGGCACAGTTAGTCCATTCAGATGTTACCCACCCATTAAGTACTGAATTTCAAATGCTTCCATCGGGTCGGAGATTTAAACTTCCCCTGTGTAAATCTAACAGACACAAAAACTCCTTTATACCTGCTGCTATTGCCTTTCTTAATGATTTGTTATGAATGTCTGTTATTCGATGTGTGTGATTTACTGTGTTGCTATACGAACATGTATGTATGCTGCTATATGCACAAGAATTGCCTTTTAGGACAATAAAGTTATAAAGTATAAAGTAAATAAACAATTTTGTAATGTGCTGCTGCTGTGGCTGGATGTGCAAATGTTTGGGCTTTGTTTCTGTTTGATAAAATTGTAAATATATCTATTAAAATACTGAAATTCTGCTCTATAACTCCTCCCTGAACCTCCTGCCCTGTATCTCACTCTTTCATTGGCTGTCGGTGTAATTTTCAGTCAGAACGCAGTTCACACAGCAGGAGTTTCAATCGCAGACAGGTCCAGATATTTAGCATGCCAAATATCTCACCGGCGTCGGCGACTCGTCGGCGATTCTCTCTGATCGCGTCTTTGATTATTCACACTGCGTGATTGTCACTCGCGTGCACGAGCACCGATTTGCCTGTGATCTCGGGCATTTGTCGGCGATTGCACAAAACCTGTCGGCGACTCAAAATCGGGGCAAAAATCGGGCAGTGTGAACTAGGCTTTAGACAATCACCAGTGGGTGTGTTTGTTTAGGGTTGGAGCTAAACTCTACAGTGCATTGGCCCTCCAGGGTAAGATTTGAATAGCCCTGGTCTAGATTTAGCTTATGTGCATGCAGTGATGGCCTAAAGTTCAAATTTCAATGAAGGCTACTACAATAAGTCTAAAAAAAGTTCTAATATTTCGCAACACACTCAAGTACCCTTCCTGCAGTGCAGGGCAGCAGTTGTAATTTTCTAAAACATACATTATCCAGATGACTCACAGGGCTACAGAATAATGAAACGACCCTGTTCAAAAGTCCTAAGTCCAAGTGCACATTACCGGTCACGTGCCTTTACCATGCAGGGCCTCATTTGTTGAACGACAACCAATCCTCTGCAGGAGTGCATTCGTCCAAGCTCTAATAAACAGGTCTCGGTTCATGCAGGGAAAATAACAGCAGATTATTGCACTCTCACTTCTAATGTAATCTACGCAGGAGCACAGCGTGAGAGAGCAAACGCAGTGTGTCATTCCTTCGGCTCCTCTATACTTAAAGTGAGAAGTCAAGTGAACGCTTTGAATGCATGGCATAAAATGACACGGGGGCCACCACCAGAAAAGTGTTTTGCGTTGTTTCGACATCTGCGAGCACTTCGGGGCCTGCTGGCCTATTTATAAATGCTTGTGCGCGAGCATACTGTTTGCTCATTAAGCTGTTGTGCTTGTCAAGGGATGATTTCCATACTTTGTCATGAGTATCTGAACGCTCGAATAACTGCTTGCTTGTATGTTAGATGGGCATTCAGGTTTAAAAAAATATATATAGAACAGAGAACCGAGCTCATATAGAAGCCATTACTTTACTTTGATTGCTTGTGCTGTAAGTGCTTCTATCTGCATAATGTCTGCAGTTTACGGTCCACTGGACGGAACGCGGTCATGGGATAAAATGTACAGACGTGTCCTCATACTGCTCAATAATGAATAACCTATGTGCACATTTCAGTTTCAATACTAGTTAGTAACTATAATGCATGAAAAATTTGGACAAATGCATTTATTTGGTATGCAAACCAAAGAGTTTCAGTAGAGGGAGCATGTCAGTTCTGCGTAATAAAAAAAATCCCCTTCAGGGTTATTATGAACCTTGAGCGTCTTTGGGGTTCTTTTACATCAATTGACTCTTGGCTTACATTATCCTTTACATAAAATCCAGCATGCAATTCTCCATAGTGCTGTAATCAGGGGTTAATGAATCCTTTTCTAATTAAGCCAGAAAGAGAGTTTGACATCACTTAATATATCCATACTGCCAGGTGGATAACGGGTACTGAACGTTCCCCAGGTTCATTCTGCCCTTGATGGTCTCAGATGAACAAAGGTCAATTAACACCTCTGGCTTCCGAAAGCAAAAGAGGTTTACATAGTTTCCTAACCAGATATGATGGGTTTATAGTAGTCTGTTTACAATGAATCCAGTGTGACACAATGACAGCCAATCAGGAGAGTTTATTATTTAAGATAAGATAACTATATCCACTCAGCCTGACGTGGTCATATTCAATTCTAGTCAGAATATGAGTCTGATACTGCTCCATTGGGCTGTAATTATGGGGCGTTATGAGGAAAGACATCAATTGGACAGACCTACAACCAATCAGAGCAATGACGCATAACGTCAACAGAACTCAATTGTTTTTTTTGCGGGTTGAAGCGTCCTCAATTATGTGATATATAGACCCAGGAATGCGAATTTTAGCAGGCCTTGCCAAAATAACACACATTTTACCCCGCAAAGCCATTTTTTTCCCCCGGAGAACTCGAGAATTTATTCTGTCTATATGCGGGGTAAGATCTTTCGATCTAATGGACGACTCACACACTATGTGGTGAGAGAACATTGTGCTGTCTTCAAACCAATCTTAGGTTTTCAGCTGACAAAGTTTAAAGTCCAGTCTGGCTAGCGTACTTCCAAAATTGTTTACTTATTAGGTCAGTAGGCACTCTTTTATGGTTGATTGAACACATTCGACCATATCAGCGTCTACACTTTGAATGCGCTCTTGGTTTTTCAACTACCTCTGGAAGTGATTGAAAGTGGACAAAATGTTTTAAAATGTTTTAGATCCCGTTTAACAGAGTGGACCCATAGGGCCCTCTATGCACAAATAGGAATTTATAATTTGCCAATAAACATCTACATCTTTTTGAGGACAGAAACCCTTCAAATGTGCCTTTTCAGTGTGTTGTGTTGTGTGTTGTGTTGTGTAGATGCCCATTTTCTCCAGATTTTTTTCAACTAACGCTTTCAGCTCTGTCATTGGTGGTCCAGCTGTAAAATTACAAAGAGCCAAGCCATAACAAGTCAATAAATTGACCAATCATGTTTTCCCTCTTAATGGATGGGGCTTGTTATCATCAAGAGTATGAGATGTTCTGCCTGCTGTGGGAAACATCATCATGGAAAAAAAAAAATGCTGATTAAATAGATAGCGTAATTCATTACGGAAACCGCAAGCGACATTAATGAGGAGAACATTGTTGCTAATATATTATCCGTGCCGTTTTCAAGATTAATTTTTAAAGAAAAGCTGGAGTTTTTTGGTAAAAGAAGACCTACACCAGGGGCCTCATTTATAAAACTTTCCGTAGATTTCATCCTTAAAGTTTGCATATGCACAAAAGCTACATTTTGCATTTGCACGCAAAGTTTGCAGATTTATATAACCATATGTCTGAATCTGCGCAAGATTCTCTTTATAAAACCCAGTCAGTGGAAGATTGTGCGTCCATGCATCTCCCCCCGAAATATCCATATATAGACCTTACAATGCCTAGTTTTACTATGCATATCCTCATCTGCATATAATTTGCATATGCATATGCATATTCATGCATGTGATACCATGTTTAATGGTACAAGACAGCAAAATATAAGATACGGATGTGCCGTCACATTACAATGCTAAATTGCTTTAGATTTTGAATGAAAAATGATGGGACTTACTGTGCATTATTGATTATTATTTGTGTAAAATATTTAGTCAGACCAAGAGTTCTGCTATTATCATACACCATAAGCAATCCTCGCTGTAGTTAAAACATTAAAGGGTTAGCTCACACAAAAATGAAAATTCTGTCATTAATTACTTGCCCTCATGCCGTTCGACACCCGTAAGACCTCCGTTCATCTTCGGAACACAAATGAAGATATTTGTGTTGAAATCCGATGGCTCAGACAGGCCTTCATTGACACCAATGTCATTTCCTCTCTCAAGACCCATAAAAGGCACTAAAGATGTCGTTATAACGCCCATCTCACTACAGTGGCTCTACAATCATTTTATGAAGCGATGAGAATAGTTTTTGTGACTTAAAAATAAGTCGCTATTTATTTTTTTAGCGCACAAAAAATATTCTCAGATATCCAATGGCCGATTTCAAAACCCTGCTTTCCAGAAGCTTCGGAGATATATGAATCAGTGTGTTGATTCATGATTGGATCGCATGTAAAAAAACGATAAACTGCTGAGATCACGTGACTTTGGCGATCCGAACCGCTGATTCGATACACTGATTCATAACGGTTCGAAGCTTTATGAAGCTGTGTCTTGAAATCGGCCCTTATGTAAGTCATTATTTAGGATTTTTTGTGCACAAAAACAATTTTTGTCACTTCATAAAATGATTGTAGAGCCACTGTAGTGAGACGGACTTTTTAAGGACGTCTTTAGTGCCTTTTAAGGGTTTTGAGAGAGGAAATGACAATGGAGCCATCGGATTTACATAAAAATATCTTAATTTGTCTATTTAAAAGGTCTTACGGGTGTCGAATGGCATTAGGTTAAGTAATTAATGACAGAATTGTCTTTTTTGGGTGAACTAACCCTTTAAAACACAGCATGCCACAGGAAAAGTGGGTTTCCATCATTTGCTATCAGTCCCTCAGCTCACCATCGGTGTCGCCAAACTGCTCTGTCTACAAAATATTCGTACGTATGGGTCAGAGTTTGCATACATGTGCGCGAATTTATAAATCATAACCTTTATAAAGGTAGAAAGTGGTGTACTCCTCATCCGGGGCCTGTTTTGTGTGAATGCAACAGTTATAAATAAGGCCCCAGAGCTTTATTTTGTGCAGAAAGCCTAAGATTTTAAAAGTATTTCAACCACATAAATTAAGCGATAGCCCTTGATGACAGCATCAATTAAAAGCCAACGCTTTCCACTGGAATTGTTTGCTGTTTGGGTAAATTATTTCACATCAAATAGGTTGCATGACTGATTACATGACTGACTGCCTGATTACTGGTCAGTCTGTAAATTTACTAACTTAGTGGCCACCTTTCCTGTATTTCTGAATTATAGTTAAATATGTTCAGTCATAATCATGGTCTGTTACATACATTTAAATGGCTGCTGTGCCAGTCTAATGTAATGATTTATTATCAACAACATATGCAGAAGTGCCTGTCACTAATGAGCGCTAATGTGCTGTCATGATGTGTCGGCTTACATTATATTTGTTTGGATTTGTGACCAGTTGTCACCCGGTGGCACACCGAAAGTGTGATGATGCAATTCTTTGTAAGGATGATTGCATTTTATTTCTTTTGCATTAATTTTGGTGATGCTCACTATGATGTTTGCCTGTGGAATTTCTTGTCAAAGGTAACATGCAGCATAATAGAAGAGGACACAGTAAGCTAGACGAGGGAAGAGGGTGAGAGGGAAAAGGTTTGATAGTCACGGTTCGCTATTGCCGTTTACACCTGTAATTTGCGTGAGTTGATTTGTGAACGGATTGAGGAAAACACTTCTTAACACCAGGCCTGGTATAGAAAGAGGCGGACAGTATTGAAGTATTTTTATTTTCCATGGTAATTTTGTTTTTCAAGTATATGTACGTTATCAGTGTTCTTCTTTGGAAAAGGTTTACTTCACAACATTCCAAAACATAATATTGTACTTTTTACTGCAATACATTTCATATTGAATATCATGTAATACTTAATTACATAAAAAATGTAGTGGTGTATACTTTTACTCAAGTAAAAGTAATTCAAAGTTTTACTTGAGTAAGTTTTACAAGTAAGAAAGTACTACATTCTTAATTTAATTAAGTATTTAAGGTAAGAAAACAACAACTTTTATTTATGAAATGTAGTGCAGTAAAAAGTATGACATTATATATTATGCTTTGTAATGTAGTGAAGTAAAAGTTTTCCAAATAAAACACTGATAAAATAAATAAAAATACTCCAATACTGTCCGCCTCTGGGTATAGATAATGTAATCATATAAATGGAAAAATATATGAAATTACCATATTTAAACAATTACATATCCAATGTCGATCAATACAGCTAAAGAAAAACCTACACATTCAGTCACTTTAATAGAAAGTTGTCTTGTTTTATTCCTTTTATTTCATATAATCTTTGCTTCTGACTAACAGCTAGGCCACAGAATGCCACAAGTTACCCCACAAGTTACTGCTGACATCTCCATCCAAAAACATCCACTACTTGTATTGTATGCGAGTGAAGATATATTAACTGTCTGTTCTGAGGTGCGAGGACCCTCATGATGTGACTTCAGGGTCGCAGCTCATGTTTATACCTCTCAGTTCTCTTCTTGCTTTCCCTCTCAGCAACACAAAAGCCAAATGATCTGTGTGGACTCAGAGAGGTTATAGGGCAAAGTGCAGCAACAGCACAAATTATTAAAGCTCACCTCTTCACTATTTCAGAGGTTTCCATCTGACAAGACACTAAATATGCTTCTCTGAAGACCTCAAACGTGAAAGGAGACAAGAACAGACCACAAAATCTTATATTTATTTAAGTTAGTTTGGAAATCATACCAGAAGTTGATGGTTGCTTATTTTCCACTATACGGCTTTCACTTTTTTTGTGTTCTCCCTCAGACGGATTTAATAATTCATCCGTTTTTTCAAAAAGCATCTCTCTTTCTTTTAAATGAGACTCCTGCTAAGCTGTTTGGCAAAACAACTGCCAGAAAGATCTTTTCACCATCACAGAACTAATGGCAGGAGGTCAGACATCATACAATTACACTTTTATGAATGTTATCATGTTTTTCAGGTGCTTTTCAAAGCATTGATTTTATAATGAACAAGAAGTGCAAAACAACAGGTATGATCCGGCAGCAATGCCCGGACGCTGACCTGACAGCCCTACAAGGAAATGGGGAACATTGAAACACATTGATTTAGAATAATTAGTTTTGCTTAACTCTTTCCCCGCCAAACACTGAATTTTCCGTTATTTGTGAGAAAACGCTTCCAGGCAAAAAACTGAATTTTCCGCGTTTCTGTGTTTTCACTGTCGGGTGCTAGGGGGCGCTATTCCTCATCTTCTGAATGAGTACTGAATCTCCTGATCAAAATACAAGCAAGTAAGCAGCAGTAAATCGCATGTAATCATATGCATATGTAAAAAAAACGTGATCATCATCATTAAACAGGATATGAATCAAACCTATCCAATGTTACTATGAGGACCTAAGACGAGCTACAGGACTTTGAAGCATTAGGGCTGTTGATGGACTCCATCTCCTCCATCTGTGTTTGATCATCGCTCTGAATCTTTCACAAAAACACAACATTTTTGTTCAAAATGTTGCCTTTATTATGAAACTTACCCATATTCATAAGTTGATTAAAAAAGGAATGCATGAAGCTAGAATAAAACTTTTTTTTTTTGGGTTTGGTTGTTAAAAAGAAGAGGGTCAGCTCTTTATTTTGATATATTGAATGCTCAGATATTCATTAAACAAAATATTCTATTGGCTATTTCATTTTTGTAAAAATTTGCTGACAAGTTTATTTTAAAAACGCTGGCAGGGAAAGAGTTAAAGACCAGATGAAGACAGAAGACTCAAGCTTCACGGCAACCTCGCACATATTCTGGTGCAAAGAGATGGATGCGATGAATACAATGTCCTCTAAAGCAACATCCTGGCCTTTTGGCACAGACATGCTTCCACGGTCTCAGGACAAGGCTTGGGTCTCTTGGTCTGGGCCCAAACATATGAGGATCCCTGTGCTCACACACACATAAACTCTCATAAATGCTCTACGGCTATCCATCAACCCTCCCGTCTGCATTGCATCTGCTCCCGCACCAAAAGCAGTCTCCAAACTCCTTCATGTTTGTGCTGCAGCAAGGTGTCATTAATTCCTCCATTTGTAAAAGCTGCACGGCTATATATACACACTGCTTGATTAAAGTTGGGTGCCGTAATTGAAGTGAATACCCGTTTATGGGATGAAGCAGTAACTGCTCCCTGAGCACCCCATGGCTCATCGTTCTCTTTGCCTCCAGCTCTCTCGTTTTCTCTTTTTTGAATGTGTATATAAATATAGGACCCTCATGTCTTGTGAAGGATGTCCTCTCAATTACCTCCTTGCGCTATGCAAAGGTTAAAACAAAGTATTCGCACACACTTACGTGATGTGAACACAAAGTCAACATCTTGTATAGAGACGTTTTTGGGCTAAGCAGGTTTGGTGCTGTGAATATTTCATAGTCTTTACTAAACCAAACTGAATGGTAAAATCAGTTTGTACATGCAATTTCCTTTGTAGGGGAATTGTAGCCTAGTCCCAGTGTTTTAAGATCTTTATTGGTAACCGAAAGGTTTGAATTAGCAATGTATGATCCTTGAGCACTGATTGCCTTTGTGCCCTTGGGAGGGATTGATACACTGATAGTGTTGTTTGGTTTTATGCTCTGTCCGTGATGTTTTAATGCCCGCTTCACTAAAGGAATTATGCAAATCAGGTCACTGTGCAAATACACCCAGAACATTTGTGTGAACACATAATTTGCACTCCACAATCTCCATTTTGCAGTGCTAGATTACAAAAGAAGCCGCCCCACATTAGCATACTATGCTAAATCTATCGCTATAGCACCGTTCCTTAAATACAAATGTGCTCATTCTTCCTCATAGTTCATAATCGGATGAAGTACTGCTCTGCGATTAAGAGAAAACATTAACAAACATCTTTCTTGAATAAAACTAACTTCACTGCCTGGTTATCACGGGGAGTAACAGTGCAATACTAATTGATAATACTAACTTTGCAGTATATACATGGAATCCATGAAGCCAGAAATGTGAAGCTCATGTTAGTATAATTCATATACATCTGTAGTTTCACACCATTATCTCACTCATTTTAAGTCAAATGAAGACCGGAAGTACTTGACTTTAATTATGCCTTTATGGACAAAAAAAAAAAAAACTTAATTTTTTTTGTTGCTCTGCACAAGAATGTCACACAGACTTAGAATGAAATGAGAGTCGGTAAATGATGATAAAAATCTGCCTTTTTTGGGGGCATTATCTCTTAATATAACAAATTATATAAATAATATAACTGTTTAGTGTAATTGTTCATGTTAGCATAGGTCTAATAAATAGCGTAAACAGATACAACTTTTGATTTGAATAATGTATTATTAAATGTTTAAATTATGAATAATTATGATGAATAAATGCTATAGTATTAAAATTAAAGGCACAATTTGTCCTTTTTTTAAATTAAAATATCCAAAAATCACTAAAACAATGTTATACATTTTGTTGACTTGTGCACTCGCATTATCCCAAATGTTTTAAAAAATGTTTAAATCCAGAAAAATCTGCCCTTTTAACCAGTGTAACGGCCCATGTCCTTGCATCACGTCAATGACATTATATCCGCTCTAATGATTTTAAATTATCAAATGTAACTGTAACAAAGTATGTAACTGCAGGGCTGTAACTACCATAGACATTGAGACAAGTTTCCCCCAATAATTAGAAATGGCCAAATTGTCCCCCTTAATATACAATCATTGAACATCTTCATTTTTAATGAAGAAGAAAGAAAGAAAGAAAAAGAAAAAAAAACTATGAAGAAGAAAGAAAGAAAAAGAAGAAAAAAACTATAAGAGGGCGGATTAGAACCTGTAACCTTCGACATGGTTTACAAACATTCTGCCACCAGGCCAATGAGGAATTCAAATATAAACCATGGATCTATGTATTTATTCACTAAATGGAAGATTCTCGAGACTAACAATATATTTGATGCAAATGAATATTCCCAAAATGATTATTTCCCAACTAGAACTAGACGTAGAGTTTTGTTCACTGTTCTGTTTATGCTTAATAAAAAATAAATTGATCCCCCCAATGTTCAAGACGTGGTTATGGCCTTGATATATAGGACAGTATGTAGCCAGTAATACATGAATTGTGTAATATAACCTAAAGCGCATGTAGTAACCCTTTTAGTTGGCTACATTGTCTTCTCTTCAATTACTCTTGGTTCATTAAATTAACTTCATGCCAGTTAAAAGGTGGTAGTGGACAAAAGAAATTAATTAGGCTTAATTCAGATGAGCTTTTCAACTTTAAGCCTTTACAGCCAGGGGGACTGCTTTTACTGAATATAGCATTTAATTGAACTAATTACTTGCTCAGCTGACTGACTTCACAGGTTTGTCTTAGGTCATCTCCCTTTGGTATTAAATGCTACTTTAAGTCCTTCAGTTTATCATAACGTAAGGAAGGAATAATTTCAAATAAATAAGTACCTAGAATTATACACTAGTAAATGCTGACATTGGTTGCCTGTCAGCTGAGATGTGCTGGCAAATGCAGTTAGAGATGTGTGGACCAGACTTATTATGAAATGAGTGAGAACAAACATCATCATTATAATGAGATGAGGACATCTCTGTTTGTCGATGATAAGGCAATCGATGGCCCCACAGCCGCGAACGACAGGACAAACATCAGCAGTGAGAGAACAGAGCACATTTTCAACACTGACTACAAGGGGATATGCTAATTTTCCTTGTATATCATAGAAAGGTCATGGAAACGGTTATATAAAAAGATACCATCAAACCAAGCTGCTATGTACAGCTGCATACATGTCTTGTGTAACTTTCCTGTGACCTTTGCCAGTGAGCCCTTGTGCGGGAGGCAGCGCACTAACAAGGACGCTAAAGGCCGCAGCTTCTAGCATCAGTCTCTACACGTTTCTTGATGCCAGGGGAGTGATGTTTACTCGAACAGCTCTTACTAGCTAGCCTCTGTTACACTAACCCCCCCAAATACCAGGTATTACACGGTACCAATGTAACCCTTCCAGTTCTACTCGCACCACACCAAGCAGGATTCCAACAAAGTCCCATTTAAGGAAAGTCTATCTAGCACTATTGAGACTACTGAGAGCACTGTTTCAATTCAGCTCAATGAACGTACAGCGTACCTGTATTTGACGTAGCGTAAACTGTAGTGTGGAGTTGCACGACTTGCCTTTGCTTTGCTGAGAGTGCCATGTTGCTAAAACACATGAAGAGAAAGAGCCTTACATACCACGCAGAATCCACGGTCTACCTCTAAACCATATTCTGTGTTGTATTTTCATGTCAAAATAACAGTTCATTAATTAATTATTCAAGTTTCCCATTTATTTTTTTACGTATCTGTCAGTCTGAGATGTCATTGCCATGACATCTTGCATGACTGCTCATTCTGACACTGCCTCCTCTATATTTTTTGTTGTTGTAATTATTCTGCTCATTGTTAAAATAAAATACAATAACTTTTTATTATTATCATATAGCTTGACGTTGTCATAATCAATTCTAGTCAGAATATGAGTCTAATACTGCTCCATTGGGCTGTGATTATGGGGCGTGTCTCAACCGAACCAGGAAAGACATCAATTGGATAGACCAACAACCAATCAGAGCAATGGAGCGGCGCATAACATTAGTTGTCAAATGTCAACAGAACTCAACTGCACAGTGTTGCCAAGTCTGCGTTTTTTTTCCGCGAGTTGTTTTCTAGGTCCGCGGGTTGAAGCGACCTCAGTTATGTGATGTATAGACACAGGAATGTGAAGTTTAGCAGGCAACCTTGCCAAAATAACACATTTGACCCCCCAAAAGACCACATTGTTCCGCAGAACCCTCACGATAAGCTATTGTTTTGGGTTGTAGTTGGTGGGTTTTGTTGTAAAACTTGGCAACCCTGTCTGCACACGTGCTGGAATAAACAATCTTTGATGGTGTTGTAAAAAAAAATAAAAAATTAAGGATACACAGTTACTTACCAACATAATCATCATTTCAGAGAGAAATAGTGAAGGTGAATGCATATACAATCCGTTTAGGATTTGAGCAAATTCAACCCAAGCGCCTTTGATGACATGGATGATTATGTTACGGTTTATCATCTGTCCATCATCGTCTAAAGCACGCCCTGACAATTTGATTGGTCCGAACAGTTTCTGTTTGGGCATAATTCCTCCTCTACGGATCAAGTCCAGACCAAACTGCCAGAGCTCAAATGTTGTGCGCGGCGTGGCGCGTCCGGTGCGAAGCTCAGCGCCCTTAAATGGATCGCAATCATAACTGCGAAGATTAGACTGTGAGATCAGTGGTCGCATCCGGCTCTGCATATCGATGCATCTTCGACTATTCGGGGTCGCCCCTAATATTTGATATCTAAAAAAAAATAGTGTACAGACTTTTCCTCCTCATTTTAAAACACCACTGCACATGCCTGTGCATTAGATATATATGCCCCGCAAAGGTTTAACTTTTTTTTTTTTACATTTGAGCCCCTGCCCCTGAGGAACTCTATGCATGTCCCTGCTATCCAAAACCTTACAAATACCTCAAAAGCTTCCAATTTCTACATCTGTAGTCTTTGATTCCAACCAGCATTTCCAGGATTGTAGCAGTTCCACTACATGTGGCGTAAATTCCATCATCAGCACTCCCACTAGAGTTCACTTTCACATGCTTACAGTCTCATATACATTTAATTTGACTTAAATACTCACATTTCTAAAGTTGGAGTTCATGGTAGAGTCACCCAAGACTTTTGAGTTAGCATGAAGGCGAATCACCCCCAATAATTTGAAGTCTAGGCTTAAAAAGCAAATGACTGAATTTCTAGGCAAAAATTCATTAAGTTGGACATTCTTATTTATGACGTCATTTAGCAAATTAAAATACCGTCTGTGCAAGGCTTCCTATTAATGAACTTTCACTCGTTTTTATTCTCTTGCTCGTCATGTGTTTTTTTTCCCTCCCTTCTCTCCTCTACCCGGTGAACTTGCCACACTAATAGGTTATGAATAATTCTGTTTCAGCTTAGATGGCAATTAGACACAATGCTAGAGGCTATCCTTCTACCCCTGTAGAGGTGTAGGGATTTACGAGTGTCAGCTAGACGCGGCGCACACACTTTCCTTCGATTCCTAAGCAATTGAGAGCTAAATTCTTCAAAACTTCTCATATTGATAAAGAGTAGTCCATTAACATCAACGTTACAATCGACAGGGCTTCCGACTGCCAGTGAACTCATTCATACTAGGACGTGTTCTCCAGCTGAAGGAGCTTCTTTATTCAGAGGCATGTTTTTTTCACGTCGGCCCTTCTAGGGCTTTTCACCGACTTCCAGTTTGTCTAATCAGAGAGCTAAGCAGCTTTCCAGGATAGAAATATCAGCCTGAGGACCACAGACTTTCTTATTTGTTCATTTTAACAATAGGCTGTATGATGAGGTTCCTTATTAACGCCAAGCTGCACCTCAGACTGGTGGTCAAACCTTGACATACTCAGATAGGCCGGCAGTCATTAGGCTAGTGCCTGACTAATGGCTACAGGAAGAGTGTAGAGTATACATAAATGTCTGGGGTCCTCATTTTAGATGGACGCGGAGGTTCATGAGATGAGCAAGAGATGAAAGGGAACATCTTCGAACGCCAATCAAAAAAAAAAAAAAGCTGTTGTGGCTGATTTAGAGACTTTAGAGAGAATTGCCAATGGGCTCTACCTAACCAAGTCATCAATACAAAAAAAAAAAAAAAAAAAAAGTATGGTAATACTTTAGAAGATTATCGTGAAATATGATTATACAAGATAGGGTTATTATAGTTAACTATAACTAAATTACAGTTAATAAAAAATAAAAAAAGTATAAAAGTTAAAAAATACTAAAATAACAAATATTTTAAATAATATTTAAAATGGTCCCACTTTATATTAGGTGTCATTAACTATGTACTAACATAAAAAATAAGTACAATGTACTTATTGTGTTCATATTGTATTGGAAAAACAAAAAGGTAGGTACAAGTGTAGGGGTATGGGTCCATTAACATTAATAAAACTACATAGACGTATTTAAAAAAATAAACAAATAAGTAAATAAAAATAAAATCTAATTCAAAATATTAACAAAAACTACAATAGTATATCAGTGGCTACATTTAAATTAAGCCACGTTTCCACCGCGGGAACTTTCTGGTCTGTTTAAAACGAAATAAAGAACCAATGTTGTAGATTAGCGGGAAACTGCATATTTGTGCAGTGTGCGCATGTCACAAAAATCTATTGTGATTTGAAGCAGCCTGTGGCATATGTGCATCAACCCGATCCCTTTATTTAGCGTTCATGTGAACACTATATTCAGATTCATCAATCGGACTGAACTCGGAAACAAAAGTTCTGCATGTAGACACAAACAGCCAGTGATACTAAACTATACATTTATGATCTGCAAAGCATTAAATAATGTTCTAATAAGGTTTGTTTGTATTATTTATGAACATTAGGGAAGCTCTTATAAAGTGTTACTAAGAAAATAAATAAGAGATAGGAACATGCGTACAACGATTAAAAGTAAATCAGCTCTCTTTGTAATCTTTGCGTTTTCATTGCCTCAGTTTCCCAAATGATGCTTTAGAGCACAGCATGAACATAAACAGCAAATGGGGAAGTTCAAAGTGAAGTGCTATGAATCACGCACACACACACACACACACACACACACACACACACACACACACACACACACACACACAAATGCACGCTACTCTACCTCCCATTCACAGGTCCTTATCACATGGAGACAGTCAGCCGTAATGATCAGCCCATTCTGGCCCAAATTCTCAAGCTTTAACAGAGAAAACACAGCAGACTTCCAAAGAACAAACACAGGATAAAGCACGCCACAGGAGACGAGTTAAAGGACAACGCAAAAGATTGCAGGTCAGCTTTTGGGTGCAACGCCACCCTTGGGTCAACATTTCTGCCAACTCCATAATGCCAAAAGTTGATCTGAGCAAATTACGGTCTACTTAATCCTGAACATGCAGTCCAATCCTTGTTCGTCTCAATTGAAGACAGCTTCTAATCAGCAAACACTGTTCCACACACCCGGCAGGAGAAAATACGGAAAGGAACATTTCGGCAGTGCATTTGTACTCACACATGACCGTGAGCAAAACGTTCCCTGATGCCAGGACGACCTTCTCCCGCGTTGCTCGGTCATAGATTCCTACATGGCATTCATAAGGTCCATTGTCTGAGATCCGAACCTCCGGGAGCCTATGAAAAAAGATAAAAGTGTATTTACTGTAAGACATTTTCAGTGACTGAAAGACCTATTGTGTGTGTGTGTGTGTGTGTGTGTGTGTGTGTGTGTGTGTGTGTGTGTGTGTGTGTGTGTGTGTGTGTGTGTGTGTGTGTTTGTGTGTCTCTCTCTTTTTGGGACATATCAAGACACAAATGTGTATAATGACATGGTTATGGCATAGATATTACAAGGAGAGTGTGAATTATGAGGACATTACTCCATGTCCCCATTTTTCAAAAGGCTGATAAAGCATACAGAAGTAGTTTTTTTTTTTAAGTAAAAATGTGCAGTTTCCTGTGTGTGTGTGTGTGTGTGTGTGTGTGTGTGTGTGTGTGTGTGTGTGTGTGTGTGTGTGTGTGTGTGTGTGTGTGTGTGTGTGTGTGGCCTGGTAAACCCTATATTATAGGGACAAAATGTCCCCACAAAGATGGCAATATCCAAAATCCTTGTCCTTGTGGGGTCATTTTTGGTCCGCCTGAGGAAAGCATCTTATAAATCATGCAGAATGAGTTTTTTTAAGAAAGTAAAAATGCAGAATGTTTCCTGTGATGGGTAGGTTAAATTTAGGGGCTGTGTAGGGGGATAGAAAATATGGTTTGTATGGTATAAAAACCATTACACCTATGGAATGTCCCCACATTTCACAAAAACAAACGTGTGCGTGTATGTGTGTGTGTGTTTTAAGCTCCCATGATAGATTTACTCAAAAAAAGAAAAACATTTTTAAAAAAAAAAATTGGTAAATTGTTAGTAAATTCCACAAACAATTATAAAGATTCAGAAAGTAAATAATTTAATTAAATGCGAAATTTTGAAGTGCAATGAAAATTTGCATTTTCTTGTAAAACGTAAATCTGAGCAGTGTCGTAAAAACACGACATTATTCTAGGGTGTAGAAAATTTTGTCTAGTCCTGCCCTCTGTGATATTATATAGGCTCTAGATACACTACAGTCCTTTTTTTTATCTGCAAGATGAAAATCATTTTTGGAAATCCAGTTGTTTAGAAAAGTAATATCACATCTCTGCACGACTCCAACGAAACGATAAAGTAAAATAAATGTTTTATTATAATACAGACATCTCCTAAGGCTTTATTCTTTATTCTGAACACAGACTACAATGCAAATCAAAGTGAGATTATCAGCTGCAGGTAGCAGATCAAAGTCGAGGACGATTGTCCTTCCTGGCCTCCCGGAGAAGACGAGAGACTGCAGTGAAGCTGAAGAATCTGGGTGTGCTGTCATACTAATGAGCCAGACGAAGGAAAAGAGAGACCACTAAGAAAACAGTTGTCTGTCTGCTGGCTCAACACATTCCTATAATGCCTCACTCCACCCATCAGTTTCTGTTGTCCCTGAAGCCCCACAGAAAGGGCTAGACTGCTGACGATGGCTGATGGACATACACAGAAGCTCGACCCTGTGGTCCATTTTTGTAGCTTTTACCCATTTCATTCTGTTCCACTCTTTTTCTTGGCATCTTGCTCTCTCAGGGCCCCAAATAAGAGACTAACTGTACTGGCCCGGGGAGAAAACGGCTATTGCTGCAAAGTGCAAACTATACAAATATAAATTGGAAAATGTGGTCCAACTTTCATATTGAACACTGTAATGATTTTTGATCCAATTTTAAGCTTTACAGATTTTTTGTCTTGTTTTCCAAGAAAAATATCAGACAAATGATTTAAACCGTGCAGATGCATGTAGTTCATTCATTCATTCATTCATTCATTCATTCATTCATTCATTCGGTCGGTCGGTCGGTCGGTCGGTCATTCATTCATTCATTCATTCATTCATTCATTCATTCATTCATTCATTCATTCATTCATTCATTCATTCATTCATTCATTCATTCATTCATTCCATTAGGTATTTATGCTATATCGGCCAGTATATTGTTATCTGCTAATATATTTATATTTTTATTGTTATCATTATCAGCCCTATGAAAAATTTGTAAAAAATATTATAAAGCCGATTAGTAATGGATTGCTTCCTTCAGCTGAGACCCTTCAGATGCGCACTGTTCTAAATTAATTCTGTTAAATCTTTCATATAGCCTACATACATTTAACAAAGAAATAATTATAGAACATTACAATTGTGTGCTTGGGACATGGCTGTTAATGGTGGGTATCTTGTTTTTGTGATCAGGCTCTCAAAAATGATATAATAATTTGTGCTGGGCAAATGATTATTCGCATCCAGAATAAAAGTTTGTGTTTACATAATAGATGTGTGTGTGCTGTATATAATTATTATGTATACAAATACACACACATGCATGTTTATATTCAAGAAATATATGCATTAGGGATGCACCGATACCACTTTTTTGGAAAACGAGTACAAGTACGAGTACTTGCATTTCAGTACTCGCCGATACCGATACAGAGTACTTAAAAAAAAACATGATTTAAATTTACAGATAACAGCTTTACTTTAAAAACAAGGGACTAGTTTGGAATTAAGAACATTTATTTAAAATGAAAAGCATGTTGTATGCAACATATTACAGAATAAATAATTATTTTAAAAAAATTAAACAGTGACAGTGCAACTATTTTTTTAGTATTTTTTTCATAAAAGTATATAAATTCTGCGGAATTGTTTCGCATGTAATATGGCTTGTTGCAGCGTGAAACTCTCGTCTATCCACTGGGAGGTTGGGCTAATTAGTGACACGGGGCTACTCGATGATTGCCTGTGTTATTTTCACAGCACGTGGATTGTCTCTGGACATTTTCTCTCGTCTTGCAAGAGTTTGCTGATGTGTGGGTTGTGTTGGTTTAGAAGCGTGGGTAAACTCTTTGTACTCATTACGTTGTACTAAATGCACTACCTTTTGAGCCTCCTCTGGACAATTTCGCTGAGCACAATTTGCAGTCCGCCTTTGTTTTGTCGTATTCATGCACTTTGAAATAGTTCCACACTGCTGACGTATCTTGTCTCGTCTCGCCTTCTCCCCGCTCTGAGCTGTAGCCGGGCCTGGGGGCGGGCACTCGGCACCTGTGATTAACCCCTTACACGCCGCTCAAGCATAGACATTTCTCAGACCATGGTATCGTCCCCGGTATCGGGGGACTTTTAACGAGTACGAGTACTTTCGAAAATGTGGTATCGAGGCCGATACCAGATACCGGTATCGGTATCGGTGCATCCCTAATATGCATGTACGTATACTCTATATCTATCTATCTATCTATCTATCTATCTATCTATCTATCTATCTATCTATCTATCTATCTATCTATCTATCTATCTATCTATCTATCTATCTATCTATCTATCTATCTATCTATCATTTTTCTTACATATTTTCTTATGTATGGCTATGGCTAGGAACTCACCCGCATTCCTGTGTAATAATCAGGGAACTGTTGCCATACCACTGGTGCAGCAGTGCAATGATATTAGGCAGCACCTGAAAATAGTCCCAAACACACTCCCTGTGCAAGCAGGTTGATGGAAGTTTGCCTACTTTCAGGTGCTGCGTAATATCATTGGTCCGCTGCACCAGTGGAACAGTTCCTTGATTATTACACAGGAATGAGAGTGCAGTTCCTAGCCATATTGGCCTATAAAATTACAACTTTTATTTTTCTGTCGGTCTTAGAACCCGATGTAACTACAGAAGTGTCAAGTATTAATTAGGAAAAATATTGAAAGTCTTTGGTCATTTTTGAGTGAGATGCTAACGGTCTAATCAGATTCAATTATCTATGCTAAGCTATGCTAAAGTGCTACCTCCAGACCCAGAGATGGCTGAATGGATTTGGAAAAAATGTAAAACACAACTGTTCAACTCTAGAGGAGTTGGAAAATGAGCCTATTTTCCAAAAAGTGGAGTGTTCCTTTAACCTTTTGAGCGGTGCCACATGGGATTTTTATTTCTGTACCCCTGACAGTCCAGACCCACATACAGGATTTAGAATGTTCAGTGATGTCACATAACTGCCAGATTCAAACTGTGTTTTTGCGCTTTGGCTGCATGGCGCTGAGCCAGATGTTATATAATGCAGTGTTTTCAACCACATCATGTTTATTTTAGGTTTCAAACATTTAAATACACATAAGTTCTAGTAAAACAATACATGTAGAGTTTGTAGAATACACACTGGTGTCTGGAAGCTGCAATAACAATCCATTCATGTTTTAATCAGATACACATAGTGTAAGTAACTATAAAGTTTACTGGATTCTTCTCCCAGTTCACCGGTCACTGACTTATTTCGGGAGAAACTGATGAATTTACGTGCTGTAAATCCGATTGACAGATCTCTAAACTGCGGTTCATTTGTTCAAACCTTTTTTTTTTACAGTCTATGGTTAAAACCTTGCAGTGCCCATCTCATATTACACGTTATAATTTATAAAGGTTTTCAAATGGCAAAACACACCCACAATTTGATTATTAGATAGTTGATGACTATGGTAAGCAAGTTTGTCAATATTTTGAATAACAAAAGAACAAACGTAATAAAAGCGATACATATGTCACGCAGCCATATTTTGGTTGTGGTGAGTCACGTGATAAGCATGACGCGTTGCCATGGAAACAATAAGGGGAAACGTTCTAAAATAACCGGCACCTTAAACTGGGAGTCAACTAAATTAATTTAACAGTACACATTAAAGGGTTACAATGTGATGTTTATAAAATACATGTTAACCGGCAAACTTAAAGCCTAGATAATTACCATTTTGTGAGGCGACTGGAGACAGGCGGGGCTCGGAACCCTTTCCTACCTCCAAAGTAGGGAATGGCAGAAAAAGTTTGAGAAACACTGGGCTACAGGGTAATATGGCTTATTGGCTTTCAAATATAAAGAACTTATCAGTATCACCAACATCTTCATAGGGTTCCTTTTTCATCCCTATATCTTATTTACAGATATAAACTATCAAAAAAGTTGGGATCAGTAATATTTTGTGAAAGAAGTCTCTTATGCTCAACATGTTTGCATTTTTTTAAATCAAAACTACATTACAAAAACAGTGATTTTGAAACATTTATTATTATCATCAATGTTGAAAACAGTTATTATTTGTGGAAATATAATTTTTTCTGCCATTATCACAATTTTCGCATGCTGCGTTCACACCGTTCGTGCGAGTGATTTACATGTGAAGTCAATGCAGAGACCCAAATAGGCATTTTGTGGTGCGATTTGCGGAAATGAGACGGCGCGAATGACGCAAATTATAATTTGCTGCGCGATTCACATGCAAAATCGAAAAATCTGAACTTTGGCGGATATTTGCGCTGCGTTGGCCAATCAGGAGCCTGCTTGCTGCTGTCACATGGTGAAGTAATGCATGGGAAACCCAAGTAATTAAAAAATACTACTGTTATTGTGTCACGAAATGTAGTTCTAGGAGATTTTCAGGCGAGAATAGTTGTCAAAAGCTCAAATCTGTGGTTTATTTATTAAGAGAGAACCTATTTGAAAATTTGATCTGCCGTTTTTGGAGGTGTGAGACCCAGGCGATCAGCGGCGCTCAGCGCTCATCAACTCCGGCGAGAGCAGCCTTAACTCGGCTAGTCCTTCTGACAACTGCAGCCTGGCAGAAGCCCCTCACATAACGTGAATTTGCGTCTCTTGTGTAGTGACGCGAATGGATTCAAAATGTTCACGCGTCCAACTTCACATGAATAGTTCGATTTATTCGCGTCATTCGTGTCCGGTGTGAACTTAGCATTAGCGTCCTAAAACAAAACAAACGAAAAATCTCAGCCTCTCTCTACGCTTTAGTCAAGCGAACCTTTAACAATCCCAACATCATCTGCGTGTGCTCGGCGCCGGTCGACAAAGTCGTGCTGCTCAGGCACTTTAAAACAATCACAAAACAGCTAGATTGACTGAAACCAAGCTCATTTATATTGAATGAGGGCAGCGGGCGAGTTCTCAGCACAAGCGAATAAGCATTCCTTTCATGTACGCCTCCCCACCGTGGCTTTCTTTCCCCCTGCACCTCAGATAGCTCACTTAGGCTTGATGAGTAGAAACACAGGCAGAGTTAATTGCAGTGCGTTCACCATCATGACGATGGCAACAATACAGTGGCTGTAAATAAAACCACTCTGCCATTTCTCCTCACAGATGTCTATAATTTTAACCTCATCTATTGGCATTTTTTTTATTTTTAGAATTTTTATTGTTGTTTTTGTTAGTCCCCCCCCCCCCCCCCCCCAACCCCCTACTTCAGGGCTGCTTGACATGCACAGACCGTGATGATTGGATGAGAGGTTTGGCTCCGGCTTTGTACATTGGCATTGGTCTCACGTTCCACCCTGCAAGTGTCCTCTCTCTGGATGAGCTTTACTGCCCGGGTCTCTGAATCCCGGCCAGCATATTTCTCAATTCCTGTCTTTCTTACCCTCTTAGCTCTCCACCTCTCCTTCTCTCTGCTTTTCGACACTCCCTGTCTCTTATTCACTCATTCTCTCCCTCTGTTGCATACTTCCTCTATGGATTGCTGAAACGCCGGCGATGTTGCACAATAGTCTGGCTCGCTCTGGTATTGGGTTCTTCAAAATAATCTCAATGGGACTGAAACTCCAGCTCCTTCACAGACTTTCTCACTTTCACCCCCTCTGTATTCTCTCTCTCGTTCACTGTGCTCTAAAAATGTAGATGGATTGTTAATCAGAGAGTAATAAAAAGCCGATTAGCACTAAATCACACAGAGGCAAGGAGGGATTTGCCTAGCCAGGTCCTGCCACTCTGCAGTGTGTATAAGTGTGTGTGTGTGTATGCTGAGAGGGACAGAGCGCTTGCTGCCAGGAATATAACATTCTGTAATTACAGAAATGTGCCGTGAATTTCTCAGCTGAGGCCTGTTCTTATTGGCGTTGTGGGCGTATGATGTTAGAATATGTCCAAGGCTGAATTTATGGAGTTGGAATATTCGCAATAGCTCGTGGTTTCATGAGTCATCAAACACAGAGGTCAGCTGAGGTGATCTTTTACTTGCATATTCACTCATAGGGCCTTGAACATCAGTTCAAATTGTTAGAATGAAAAAAAAAAGAAGAAAAAAAAAACTATTACATTCAATGTTGCCATTTATGCATGAAAGGATTTGTGAATGATTTACACAAAACAAAATTAAGTTTTTTTAAACAGAATCCACTGTTTGTTGATTCATTGTGAGTACAGTAAAGTTGTTGTCAACCAATCCAGCCTTTTCAATGATGATATCTAAAGAGCCACATGTATGGTTATGAAAATTACATCTCTTAAAACTCTTAAAAAACTTAAATATAATGCCACACTTTGCCTTTGCAAAAAAAAAAAAAAAACATGAATTCATTAAAATGTCACTCTGAGGGCCTCTGCAAATCTATACATCTATAATCTAAACAATAATAATAGATTTTATTTATAACGCACTTTTAATTCCGAAGAATCTCAAAGTGTAAAAACATGAATTCATTAGAATGCCACTGTGGGGGCTTCTGCAAACCTTCAAAGGGTAAGCAAGATGAACAAAACAAAACAAAACAAAACAAAACAAAACAAAACAAAACAAAACAAAACAAAACAAAACAAAACAAAACAAAACAAAACAAAACAAAACAAAACAAAACAAAACAAAACACAAAACAAAACAAAACACACACACAAAAAAAATTAATAACAATCTGAGGCATCTGCAAACCATCAAAGGGTAATAAGAAAGATGAACAAAATAAAAAACAAAACAAAACAAAACAAAACAAAACAAAACAAAACAAAACAAAACAAAACAAAACAAAACAAAACAAAACAAAACAAAACAAAACAAACACAAAACAAAACAAAACAAAACAAAACAAAACAAAACAAAACAAACACAAAACACAAAACACAAAACAAAAAACATTTAATAACATAATCTGAGGCATCTGCAAACCATCAAAGGGTAATAAGAAAGATGAACAAAACAAAAAAAAACAATACAAAAAACAAACAAAAAAAAACATTTAATAACATAATCTGAGGCCTCGGAGAACCATCAAAGGGTAATAAGCAAGATGAACAAAATAAACAAAACAAAACAAAACAAAACAAAAAAACATTTAATAACATAATCTGAGGCCTCTGCTAACTTTTAAAGGGTCAGCAAGATGAAGAGACCAAAACACTACACAAAACAATACAAAACTCGCTAATATTGACTGAAATCATTGCAAGCTTTTGAGGTTTTGGATAGTAATGACTCGTGTTACCAAATCCACCAGAAGAAATTACAATCCCAAACCTTGCAAAATTTACAAAAACCTCAAAAGCTTATAATGATTTATTACAATGAGATACTTATCATGCTTTTCACTTTAGAATACTGATCCAAAAAATACTTGAGTCATTACTACTGGGTTTACCATTACTTGCGCTTTAGAATTAAGTATGTAATATGCATTATCCATGTTAATTATGAAACTGTATACAGTTCTTAGTAGTCCTCTGGGAAGTATGAAAAAAATAGCAGTTACTGATTAGCTTATTTTGAGCTACCACATATTTAACTGAGCACTATTACTACTAGTTTGTTAATCAAAATGTCTTGTTAGTTAATAGTAGTAACTAGAGGGTTAAATTGTGTTACTCATTTGTTCCTGTGTAGTTATTCATTGATGATGGAACAGTATTCTAAAGTGTGCTAAACAACAAAACATTGATAAAAATAAAATAAAGAATATTTAAAACATTTTCAACATTTCAATACTTTCAAAGGGTCAGCACGATGAACAAATCAACACAACAACACAACACAACACAAAAACTGGGTGCTGCAACATGAATAAAATTAAACATTAAAAAAAATACATTAAAAATAAAAATAAAGCTAAAAATCCTAAGGCATCACTGACAAGACTTATGAAAACCATTTTAGATAATGAACTGGCCTGACTGACACATCAGTCTTTACTGTAGATTATACTAAATATACATGTTTAAATATTCATAAAATAAAACAATAAAAATAACACAAATAAAATTGTGGACTATACTTACTACAGATGCTAAAATGCATATTCACATACAATACCCCAACAGAGTATCCTCACTTTAAGAATATAAAGAGAAATCACATGCCTCAATGACACACAGCATATTTCATCTCTCTTTTAACACTGTTGCCGCGTTTCGGTGAAGAGGCATTAAAAAACAAATCTGATAGATGTGCATGATAATCAGGGGCTTTTATTGAAGAACGGGCTTCTCCTGAAGGGCCCCGGAGGGCCCAGTGGGCGTAAGTGCTTTTGTTTCAGAGTATAAAGTTGAATGTTTTGCCAAAAGCAGTTGGGTCTCATAGGAACAGATGGAGAATTGAGGTGTCCATGATAATGAGAGAAGAGGGCCAGGTTGGAGTGCAAGGGGAGGGTCCCCTAGACCTGTTTTGGATTTGACTGACAGCTCAAACTCTCCATCCTAAAACATTGGCAGTTTAGTTACAAGGAAAAGCTAGTGAAGAACAAGAAAGACCTAACATTATGACTTGTATTAAATATTAAAAAGAATCTGAATTAATTTTTCAAACACCTTCAACAACATAGCTACCTTGAGGGGGCTGTGAGGGGAAAGTTTAGAAAAGACACAGAATTTCAATTTGGCCTGTAATAATTTGACATCTTGTGTTGTGTTGAGTTTTCCAGGGAATTCAAACGGTCATGTACGGGACTGGCAAATGATTAGAAACGAGCAGTTCAAAATTATGTTCTCCTTTACTCCATTCAGACAAGCATCACTGCTTTCCTAGCTTCTTCTATGGGCCGGCTAGAGGCAGACATGTCTTTCTCTCTGTTTTCATTTTCAGAAAGATCCTTACTTGTGCATTTATTTACAGGTGTTTATTTACAGGCGAAAGGCTGAGAACTGAATTAGAGTGGCATGGCCTGCTGGTGTGGCGTTTTGCCACTCTGGAATGAAAATGAGAGATAATACCTGTGAAATATCCTGTCTGGATGCTCTGGATCTCCCGCAGAATGCTGTGTCAGAGGCTGCATGAAAAAAGGATTAGTGAAGTGTGCATGCTTGTGTGTCCTTTAGCGTCCCTCCGTCCATCCGTCCGTCCATTTACATGCACATGAACTTAATCCATAGGGTTTAATATGCAGTTGGCCGACCCTCTGCAGCTATAACAGCTTCAACTCGAGAAGGCTTTCCACAAGGTTTAGGAGTGTGTTCATGGGAATTGATGAACATACTTAGAAGCGCATATGTGAGGTCAGGCACTGATGTTGTACAGGAAGGCCTGACTTGCAGTCTCCGCTCAAATTCATCCCAAAGGTGTTCTATGGGGTTGAGGTCAGCAATCTGTGCAGGACAGTCAAGTTCATCCACACCAAACTCACTCATCCATGTCTTTATGGACCTTGCTCTGTGCACTGGTGCAGTCATGTTGGAACAGGAAGGGGCAATCCCCAAACTGTTCCCACAAAGTTGTGAGCATGAAATAGTCCAAAAATGTCTTGTTATGCTAAAGTATTAACAGTTCCCTTCACTGGAAATAAGGGTTCAACCCCACACTATAATCCCCCTCTAGCAAACTTTACACTTGGCACAATACAGTCAGGCAAGTAACATTCTCCTGGCAACTGCCAAAAACCATCGTATTGCTAGACAGAAAGCGTGATTCATCATTCCAGAGAACATGTCTTGCTCCAGAGTCCAGTGGTGGCATGCTTTGCACCACTACATCCGACATTTTTGGTGATGTAAGGCTTGAATGCAGTTGCTCGTCCATTGAAAACGATTCTGTACTTGAGCTAATCTGAAGGCCGCACAAAGTTTGGAGGTCTGTAGCTATTTACTCAACTTGCGCTGACCCTGTACTCTGATTTTATGTGACTTAGTTACTGTTGTTCCCAATTGCTTCCACTTTGTTATAATACCACTAACAGTTGAATACAGTGGACTATTTAGTAGACTTATTGCACAGGTGTCAGCCTATTACTCTTGAATTCATGAGTTCTTGAGAGTGACCCATTCTTTCACAAATGTATCTATCAAATCTGTACCAGTCACAGAGCGGACGCACAGAGCAAAGTTATAACATAACCTTTGACACACTCAAATGTATTTAATATGGTTGTTTTAGCCATGAAAAACAGCAGCGTATTACCCCACATACGCGAGGAAAAGAGCGGAAGCGGTAGACTGCTGCATAAGCATAAGAAAAGCTCAGAGACCGGTGTAGGTCTGTAGGTCGTAGGTCTCTCTCATTAGCATTTGCTCCCAAGGGCTCTCAGCCTCACCCTGTTTCATACCACCATGAAGTTAATAAAAAATGTATACATTCGCTTATTCATGAACATGATTTCTGCCCGAGTCCACCTGATTCCATCCCATTGGCTGTTGAGGTGAAGAGTCAAGAGTACAACTCCCACGATTCCACGCTCATTCACTGCACGTTAACAAGCTACGGCTTTGTTTTAATAAACAACCTCTAGTGGTGAAACTTACACGCTGTGCCTTTAAGAAAAAGATTTTTCAGACGATGTGTGTGCATTTATACTTAGGTGACTGCACATAAAGCTTGGCGGTCTCTGCGGTTACTTCCCGAGCATTATGTGAGACTGCGAGGTCAATACATGTGATCCCTACTGCTGTTTGTAGTGTGACAGTCAATTTACTTCCTGCTGGGTAGGAGTGTTTGTTTCTGTGTGTGCGCACACAGAGCATACAGTACACTGCCCCACTTTCAAGGGAGACAGTGAAGCCTGTTACCTGAAGTTGGTACACACGTGCAGATATCGGTTATTGTAGAAAGTGCAGCAGTTATTTTTACAGTGTAGTCTTGCAGCAGGTTGAACACGTAATCAAAACCTTCCTTTCTCTCCTCTTCATCTAATAGTTAGCTTTTGGTCTGACAAGAAACTTGTATGTTTTGGTGAGGAGAAGAGTAGATATGACAAAGTATTTCTCAGGCTTGCTTTAGCTTTTCTGCCTGAAGCTGAGCCTCAGGTATCAGGGACGACTTGGGAAACACGTCTGTTCCTCAGTAAAGCAGATGTTCAGAAAGAGAAGGCTAAAGATGACGCTTCCTGAATGGGGAGCAGGAAAATTGCTACTGAGGGCCCACAGCTTGAAAAGCTTGACTAGGGGCTCAGTGAGAGAAAATACCAGAACATACTGGATACGGAGGTATCTTAGTCAGGTCACTGATTAAGATTTACTTATAGAGTGTAACTTTTTTAGGTCTTTATTGAAGCAATATACACTACACAGGAAACCGAACCACTAGTTCAACAGAATTAAACAGACGGTCATTAGCATATATGAGAAGCAGACCTGAGAAAAAATCCCACCCACACATATGTCCAGTATATGTCCAGTTGGTTTATTGTTAAAAAATATCGGTTAAATGTTGCTAAAATTTTAACATGACAAGATGTCTTAAAAAATGTAACACTTATGATGCAAGACACTGAAAATATCATGAAACGCATCGACAACTCTGCACACATAAGGAAGTTAAAGATCATTCAGAAGGAAGCCAATGAATTTCTTTTTTATATTAATGTTCAAAGCCAATAGGAAATATATGCACAATATGCATTGACACAATATGCATCAACATTTTAAACAGTGATTAATCTGTCACTGTCAAAAGTGGTCAGATACCATAAATATTCAATTTTGTAAAAAAAATAAAAATCAATGAATGACTCTTACCGGACCGTCGATTGATACACCAGGTCTTCCCGTCTGCGGTAATCCTCCATATGGGAGTAATTGGTATTGAACATAGCATCGTACGTAAAAATCTTCTGCTTAATAGTTCCTCCGTCAGTAACCTGTTAAGAAATAAGAATAAAACATTAATAAAGAGATGTGTCTTATAATGAAGTGGATATTCCATAGACCCCGATACATAAATAATGAGATGAGAGTACAAGAGCTTGATGCCCACAGGCAAAGTTAGCTCTCACACTTTAAAATGATCCCATTGATCCGTTTAGAGTTATTATTGGTATATTATTTAAGAGCCTGTGAAGAGATGAATTTAAATGAGCTCTCGGAAACCTGCCGAGCGTGATGAAATCAGCGAGACACTTACATATGTGGCATTAGGCATTTAGTGCACTATAAGGGAGCGATCTAATGATGACTGACGTTTTTGCTGCATTTTGTTGGTCTGCGGCGCAGGAAAGGTAATGAAATGTGAAGAGATATTGCAGAGGTGAGGGATATCCTTTGCACCATTGGCTCTTTTTGCGTCTTTTTCCCCTCCCTGACGTTCTTGGCAAATGATTGAGCGCCGCTCTTTTTGCGCTAATACCCACAGGGGAGAGAAAGTCGCTTAGCATTTGAATGACTGCGATTTCTCTTCAGAGCACAGAGAGAAGGAGAAAGAGGGGTGACAGATTTTAATGGAAGTGTTAATGCCTGCTTTTGAAGCGGTGGAATTGTTGGCGGGACAGGTGTCTTTCTTTCGGCGAACACTTGAGATGCTATCTATGGCCTCTTAATCTGGTCCCCCGGCGCTGTAAATCAGTCTTAGGTGGATTTGCGATTGGTTTTCCTCTGTGCGGAGAACAACGGCGCCACGGGGACAATGTTAAATTGGTTTGATTTGAACAAACAATTCACGCTGCCCTCACAAATGAGTGTAGGACGGCCACAATAACCTCTAGTCCTCTAGAGATTCACACTAAATGCCTGCAGCCACTACAACACAAAATGATTCATAATTGCTGGTATTCTCTTTTAGAAAGGAATTATGGGCACAATGAATACAGGGGATAAACAATTCAAGCGCATAGGATAATGTTTACATAATGCATGTCTAAAATAGTGAGCTATTCCAGAGCAATTTCAGCATGATTTGATATATTTTTAATACACCTGAAACGAGTGTCCTTTTAAGCGTAAAATTGTGTGGGTTATGAATATTTTCTAGCTCTTCCATCTCTTCCTCATAATCAGGGCTGGATTGGTAATTGGGTTTACAGTGCTGCATTTAATATCAGAAATGTACTTTACGGCATCCTAGCTCAAAACCAGCGCTTTACTGTCAAGCAAGGGCGTAGCACCAAATTTTGGGCCCTGGGTACAAACCATCTTGCTGGGCCCCGTACCATGTATGTGTATGTATAGAAAACTGACTTCTAAGGCCCCTCCCTGCCTCGGGCCCTGGTTACTCGGTACCCTTTATCCCCCCAGTCCGACGCCCCTGCTGTCAAGTGAATTTCTAGTTCCAATCCGATCACATGTAAATGCGTATAAATAGTATGAGTGTGTAATGTTGTGGAATGTATACGCCAAAACAAATTTTGGCGTGCATATGATATGCTGTTTTTTGCGTGCATATGATACGCACTTTATCGCGTGTATATGACACGCTCTTGAGTAGGTTTAAGGTGGTGGGGTGGGGGGTTCGTATGTATAATACGCCATAAAATGCGTATCATATGCACGCGAAAAATAGCGTGGCATAGACACGCCAAAATGAGTTTTGGCGTATACATTCCACGACATTGCACACTCGTACTATTTATACGCATTTACGTGAGATCCGGCTGCTAGTTCAAATGTCCCTGTCCTAGTTTTATTTATTCATTTATTTTTCATTTAAAGGAATAGTTCACCCAAAAATGAACATTAGCCTATGATTTAATCCTACACTGTAAAAAAAAAAAGTCGGTAAAAATAGAGCACAATGTACTGTATTAATGTGAAGGAATTTCCCATATTGGTTTTTAACAGGGGCTTTACCTGTATTTTGAATTACACATTGCATTAGTTTGTATTTTAAGGGTTAACGGAAATGTCCGTAAAATTACTGGATAATGTTCTGGCAGAAAATTACCAGTACATTTTCCGTTTTTATTTTTTACAGTGTAGGTATATATGACATTCTTCTTTAATGCGAATCAAAGTTGAGATATATTTCAAACGTCCTGGCTACACTGCAAAAAATGTTGGTAAAAATAGAGCACAATGTACTGTATGAATGTGAAGGAATTTTTCGCATTGGTTTTTTACAGTAGTTTTACATGTATTTTAAATTACACATTGCATTAGTTTGTGTTTTAAGGGTTAACAAAAATTTCCGTAAAATTACTGGAGGAAAATGACCAGTACATTTTCCGTTTTTATTTTTTACAATGTAATCCAAGCTTTATAATGGCAGGGATTGTTCTGTTTTTGAAGTCCATAAAAATGTATAAGTTAAATAACCTACTCCAAACGGCTCCGGAAGATAAATGGACTGCATTTATATGGACTGCATTTATATAGCGCTTTTATCCAAAGCGCTTTACATTTTTGCCTCACATTCACCCATTCATACACCAACGGCGATGTCAGCCATGTAAGGCGCCATCCAGCTCGTCGGGAGCAGCTGGGGTTAGGTGTCTTGCTCATGGACACTTTGACACTTGGTCAGGTGGAACCGGGGATCGAACCACCAACCTTCTGGTTTGTAGTCAACCTACATGAACCACTAAGCCACTGCCGCCCCAAGATTATTAAATGCCTTCTGAAGTGAACAGGCTGATCGCCCTCCGTATTCAGTTTATGGAAAAAGTGTTGAAAGTGCCTCTGCAGTTCAAAGGCTTACGCTACTAGGCACACTCGTCAGACGTCACGTACACATCTTGAACTCCGAGAAGGCACTTTCAACAGTTTTCTAAGGAAGGTGATCGGCCGGAACTTAAAAAAAGTTTCAAATATGGATATTTTTCTTGCACACAGCAACGATTTGCTTCAGAAGGCCTTTATTAACCTCCCAGAGTCGTGTGGCACAGGTTATTTGACGGACAGATGCATATTTGTCTGCCATTATAAAGCTTGGACTCGCCAGGACTTTTTAAATATAGCTCTGATTGTATTCGTCTGAAAGACAAAATGTCATTTACACCTGGGATGACGTGAGGGTGATTAAATCATGGGATCATTTTCATTTTTGGGTGAACTATCCCTTTAAGGCCTTTACCCTAGCTAAAACATTCGAGGGGGTTTGTTTGAATTTTAGCTCCAGTCCAGCCCTACTCATAACGCAGATAAAACGTGAATACTGATAATGTTGATGTACAAAAAAAAAAAAAGTCATCAACATATTATTTGCTGCAATGTACATTTTTTATACCAAATAGAGCAAGAAATTGTCATTACTGTAAACACACTTCCAAAAGTGTATTTCTTCTTAAACAAGTCAGCAAAGTGTCAAATTGTAAACCACTTGTGACACCACTAAGAAAGCATCCAAGGAACACTTCATCGTTGCACTCTGAGCATGAAGATCCCTCTGACCATCTGGCAGTCTTACAAGCATTCGACAATGTGGCTGGTCCCACTATATTTTGCTACAAGTTTACAGGGAAGTGGTGACATTGAAAGGTCGGTCACTAAAAGCAAACCTGTGTTTGATAGTTGTGTTTTCCCCTCAGGTTGATCCTGGTTGCTTTTGTAGTTGACTCCAATAATGCTTTAGAAATGCTTTAAAAGGTGAGATGCAAGCATGTTCCTGTCTGACATGTCTTAGAAAATGTAAAGTGCTCCCAGTAGCTGAATACTGATTCCTTTGGTGGTTTCTCTGAACTGCAATGGACAGCTCGAGATGCTTCTACCTGTATTTCTTCAAGCGTAATCCAGCAACCATTCAAAAGATTTATGAAAAAAAAAAAAAGTATTTTGCCATTGAATGTACAACCATAATGTGAAATCACCAGTATCTTTTTTTCATGAATCACAGTGAACTGCATTAGAGAACCATAGAAGAAAAAGAAGAATGAGAAATAGAACATGAGTGTTTTTTGTGTGTGTGTGTTTTTTTTTTACGCCTAATGGAGACTGAATAAGAATAAAAATATATAATTATAGAGAAATACAAGGTGAATTGGTTGCTCTGTTTACATGCATTATGAAAGAGGGTGCTTGTGTTTATTCAAGCACATATGAACATATTCGATAAGCAGCGAGTGTATGCTAAAAACGGAGAGTACATGATGAGTGGGAGAGGCAGAGTAAAGGTTCTGACATTCTCTCTGATAAATAGAAAGGCAAAATGGGCCTTTCGAAAAAATAGACACTGTCACCCACTTTGTCATCATGACAAGAGGACAGTAATGAGAACATCAAGAGCCTAGAAACACAAGGTGCCACTGTCCGATGGAACTGAATAAACGGAAGAAAAAAAATCAAGTAAACAAATGAATGAGCATGTTGGGAATTCTCTTCTCATATAGATGTTAGATATACAACACTCCAATACCCTTTTAGATCAGTTTCCTGTGGTCTTTCTCTGTTCACTATACTTCATAATATATTTGAAATATTTGGTAAATTATATAAAATTATAGATTTTAAAATGTCTTCACATTTTTTTTAGAGATGCTCTATATGTTTTGTGGGTGTTTTTCACAATTTAAAGTATCAAAGCAAATGTAAGTAGCATTATTTTAGAACATTACATGAATTCAATTAATCAATGTTCTATTTATATCGTAAAAAAAAAAATATCCTATGATAAAAAAACAAGACAAAATAAGGCAAAGAAATCTGATAATGTATATAAAAATATATATGTATATAAAATATGTATATTTATTTTAATTTAAATACAAATTCATTTATTTAAATATATCATCCAATATGTATATATTTAAATATGTAGTATGACATATAAAAATATAATAAAAATATAAAAATTGTATTTTAATATAATATTATTATCATTTGTAAATCTATATATATATAATTTCTCAATGTTAAGTAGTCTCTTAATTGTTTCCAGAGTACACATTACACACACATTACACACACACGCACACACGCACACACACACACGCACTTTTTGTAGCCCATTTATTTAAAATGTATCCCAAAAAAATATGGACAGAATCTGAAATGCACTGTTAAAGAATGCCATGCATATCGCTGTGGTGATGAAGGAAATGAGACATTCAGCTGGCATGGCACATATATGTGGGCCTATAATTAATTTACCTCCTAATCAAAATGGACCTGAACTCCCATGTGAAAGAATATCCATCATGGATGCCTGTCCGCCCTGTTGTCTTGACGACTCTGCTATGAGAATGTGGAAAGAGACAGCCAGACAACAGGAAATCAGATAAATGTGCTTTTATGAAGGAAAAAGGCCACAAGGGGGAAACGCACATCCAGCTCAGGGTAGTTTATTGAATCTCTTCCACATATTACCACAAATACAGTGGAGTACAACAATGGCCGTCTACCATCTGGAGAGGAGGAAGAGGATCTGGGTGGATGAGAACCATCTCCGCCCTCTAAGTCTGTCTATGTGCAGACCTTGCTGCCTGTAACAGTAGGATACCTTGGATCAGTGTTGGGCAGTGATGTTCTGAAATGAGGAGGCAAAGTCCTCACTGATTATTGAATGTAAATGAATGTTCCGGTTCCACTTAATTTTGACATTTTTTTCCAGGTTTACAGTAAACACTTACAGTAAAAAAAATAAAATATAATGCATTTTTACATTAACAATATAATTAATTATCAATTTATAATAAAATAAAAAAATATATATAAAGCATTTTTTAATCAAGGTAGTGCATTTTACCATTTATTCCAAAATAATAACGGTAATAATGCAGTAAGAAATTTCATATTACAGCTATATTTTATTTGTGAACTTATGTGCAGCTATACTTTTTAAAATGTATTTTTATTAATCAAAATTAGGTAAACTTTGCACTGATGGAAACACTAATATTCCCCAGAGGGGGGAAGTAATGAAGTACATTTACTCTGTTACATTTTTCAATTACATTTCTAATGAAAAAATAGCTTCCGGCAGATGGCCTACCAGTGATGCAGTGACACTTAGTAACGTGCTACTCTGTTACTCTAATCTAACACGTTACTATTTTCAAACCACTAATCAGATTAAAGTAACTTATCCAAGTCACTGTGAGTTACTATTTTAGTCATTTTCCTTAGTAAAAAATAAAAATAAAAATATTTTTGCTTTCTTCTTGTTCCTCAGGGAGAGTATTTTTTTCAGGAAATACATTGTTGACGTTACTTGTTAAAAATGCACTTTTAATAAAGTGAGTGTTGTCAAAAACAGTTGCCATTTTTATGTTGAGGCAGCGGGGTGTTGTCGGCAACTGCTGAATGTAACTAATAAAGTAACTTGTAATCTTAGTTACTTTAAAAATCAAGTAATCTGTAAAGTAACTAAATTACTTTTTTAAAGGAGTAATCAGTAATCAGATTACTTTTTAAAAGTAACTGTGGCAACACTGTGGTTACACAAGTTGACTTACGCCAAAAGTGTAACCCTTGGTGTGGCATAGGATGTAGGAGTAGCGTAAGCACTGACGCCTCTTGCTTCAAGCAAATAGAGCAGGGCAAAAACTCAAGCTCCTCCGACATTTCTCATAAAAAATTCTCGTTTTAGACTTCTAATTCTTGACCGGTGATATGTTTTGCTCTATCCTCTTCTCATGCTTCAGGTCAAGAGTTACGCCTGTGTTTTTCGCTGTAAATGAATGCATATGTCCGTCTGTAGGAAGCTGGTTATTTTAATTTATAAAGTTTTAAATATTGATATTTTTCTTATTTTTTTATCGCTTTGATTCAGAAGGTCCAAGAGTCATGTGGAGTACTTTTATGATGAATGGATGCACTTTTTTGGGATGGATGGATGCCCCATTATAAAGCTTTAACATGTTTTAATATAACTCCCATTGTGTTTTTCTGAAAGACAAATGTTTAATACACCTATATTGCTTGAGGGTGAGTAAATCATGTGGTAATATTTTTATTTTGGGTAAACTATCCTTTTAAAAGGTTAGTTCATCAGGTATTATAATTATAATGAATTGTTGCCTTGTTTATGAAGTCCATAAAAGTGCATCTATCCATCATATAACTGCTCCAAACAACTCTGGACTAACTTAAAAAAATAACTTCTGGTGGAAAGCCGTATGGAATTCGACTTACGGCAAAAGAGTAACCCTTGACAGGATGTACAGGAGCATTGCAAGCTTTGACGCCTCTCGCGGATAGTGCTGGGGAACAAACTAGCCCTTCTTCTATTATATCGAAATCCTCTGCCATTTCTCTTTATTCTCATTTTAGGCTCTAATTCATGACCAGTATTTTGTTTTGATCTTTCCTCCGCGCTTCTGCGTTGGTCAGTACGCATGCGTCAAGGGTTCAAGGGTCGGGGTCACTCTTTCGCCATAAATCGATGCATACGGCAATCGATTCGTCATTTTAGTCTATAAAGTTTTAAATATGGATATTTTTCTTACACAATCACGGCACTTAGCTTCAGAAGGCCTTTATTAACCCACGGAGCCATGTGGACCAGTTATATGATGAGTAGATGCACTTTAATGGATTTCATAAACGAAACAACAATTCACTGCCATTATAATGCTTGGATTAGCCAGGACATTTATAAATATAACTCTTGATTGTATTTGTTTGAAATAACATCATATACACCTAGGATGACTTTGGAGTGAGTAAATGATGGGATAATTTTCATCTTGGGATGAACTAACCCTTTAATGCAATACATGTTAAAGGTCCACTGAAATCAAAATTTAAGCTTTTTAGCTTTTAGTATGACTGTGTTAGCCTTAAAGTTATGAATAAGCTGGTATGTTCCAAAACTATGAAACAATTTGCATTTAGGAGATATAAGCATTCAAAATGTACAGTCTCCCACTTCCGTTAAAACAAATCTCAGATTTTGGTGACATCATCGCAGACTTCACTTTCTCGTCAAATCTTCTGTCCAATCAGAATGCTCTCTAGAATCTAAAGCCTGCCCCCAACAGTGCCGAAGCGAAGGCTGAAATCGGTCAGGAGTTGTTAACACACATTTACTAATTTCTACATGGTGAAAGGCACATAGCACACTATATATGTGAAAGGAAACGATTCAGTGTAAATATGCTTTCATTTAAGGCGAATAAAGTCTGTTTTCACGTTAGTTTCACACACGCAGCAGCGCACACAGCCCAACGGCTCTGGTCTAAATTTAGACTACAGACACGAGAGCGCAACGCGCATCATATGCGCGAGTCCACGTAGACAACAAACATATCAACCCATTTGAATTCTGCACCGAATGCTGCATATTAAAAGTGATATGGAGGAGATTATGATGGTAAACAGTGTTAGAGGAAACTGGCTTTACCAAACAGAGAAAGGTCCGCTCTTGCGCTCTAGTCAAACTGTATATTAACGAAACGCTATTGGCTGTTTCAAAAAAGGGGAGGAGCTGCTAACAGCTGGAGTCGTTTCAGGGGAAATCACGTCAACACATTGAATAATGCGGCGCGTTCCAAAGCACTTCAGTGGGCCTTTAAGAAGTGCATAGTTTATTCCAAGCACACTGTCTCTGTTTTTCTGGGGCATGAGCGATGTCTTTTCACAAATGATTCACTTGTTGGCAAAGCTGTCTTAATTGGTTTGCGAATCAGTTTTGATGTGACAAAGCAGTGATATCTAAGTGAGTGAGTTGTTTACTCACACTTCACATAGACACCGTTATTTGTTCATTCTGACTGATTCGTGGACACGCATTCAAAACTATTACTAATTTACACTGTTTTCTTTATAATATTATTATTGTGTTATATTTCTTTGTGTGTGTGTCTGTGATATGTATGTCAGCACTATGTCTACATTGTAAAAAAATATTGTTGGTTTAACTTGAAAAAAGTAATTAACCTGGTTGCCTTAAAATGTTGAGTTCATTGAAATTAAAAAAAATTAGTTAATACAATGAAGGAAATTGGTTTAATAAATAGAAACTCAAAATATTATTGTATCTGAACCACATAAATAAAATCAAAAATGTTGTAATAAATCATGAAAATAGCTAAATTTTCACTGCATTAATACAAATAAAACACAATTACGCAATGTGCTTACTAAATCTTTTAATACTATTTGAATAAAGGATGATGTCAATTCTCAAAAATGTTAATTGTACCATCTCAAAGTTTTAATTTTAATGAACTCAAAATTTTAAAGAAACCAGGTAACTTACTTTTTAAATATATACAGTATATATTTTTTACAGTGTATACATTCCTTCTGTACTGGAAGCTGCTGTAACCCAGACAAATTCCTTGCATGTGTTAACATACTTTCTAATTCTGAAAAAAAAAAAAAATATCAAGTCTCACAATTTTTTTCCTCAGAATTGGACTTTATGACACAATTGCGAGTTTCTATCTCACAATTCTGAGAAAATAAGTCAGAAGTGAGAGTTTATATGTCACAATTCTTTTTGAGACTTCTTTTCTCACAGTTGTGAGATAGAAACTCGCAATTGTGAGATAAGTCGCAATTATCTTTTAATATGTTTTATTCTGTGGCGGAAACAAGCTCCCATACACTTTCATAAAAAAAAGGTACAAACGTGATCCCTGGGGCAGTACCTTTTCAAAAGGTACACCTTTGTACCTAAAAAGTGCATATTAGTCCCCCGAAGGTACATAATGATTCCAAAAGTGTACATATTAGTATGCTAAACGGCACATATTAGAACCATTTTGAAGGATACCATCTCAGTGACAGCTTCTGTAACTTTTTTCCTGAGAGTGTGCCTCTCGCTTCCTCAGAGGGAAAACCCCTGCCTCAGATAGACACTCACCTTTCCTGTTCAAACCAGCCTCAGATATCAGAAATCTACTCTAATTCATTCTATGACAAGCATGCCTGAGCTTCAATCAGTCAAATTTGATCAGTGCCACATTATAGATGAGTGCATCCGAGCAGGCAAACAGGATCAAGAGGGGATGGGGAGAGGTGCAACCTACAAGTGTATGAGCAAGTAAGGTGGAGGATGCCTACAGAGTGTAAACAATGCATGCCGTCTGCTGCGGTTCCACATGGAGGCCCTGGCCTTCTCCCTACCTTCACTCAGCTCACTTCAGAAGAGTGGCACCCCATCCCTCGGGCCGAACTGAGCTGCGGCTATTTATAGAGCACTCCTGAATCACTTTCTGCAGCCTGAGGATACGCACAGGCACAGGCACAGGCACACACATACACACTCACATAGAGACTCAATGGCTTAATCCGATCGTGACCTTAGATCACTGCCACAGTCGCACTGAAAATGAGGCTTCAGGTAGAAGCAGCCCTCGTCTACACTTCAACACACTCTATGGACACCAATTAACTTTAGCTTCTCCAATATGTTTAGATGAAAAGAGACAAACAGATCAGACTGAGCTCAAACAAACAAACAAACAAATAAATAAACAAACAAACAAACAAACAAACAAACAAAAATAAATAAAAATATTTTTTTTTGTAAAGAACATTAATGCTTTATTTAATATTATTTAACCCTTAAAGCTGCACTATGTAATTTTCCGTCTGCTAGGGTGCCTATTCAAAACAAAGGCGTAGCTTGACGACGCGAAGTTTGAGCTCAGAATCTTGTGGAAAATAATCAGGCTAGGACTCGGGCAGAAATCATGCTCATGGAAGCGATTATTAACGTTACTGTAGTATGAAGCAGAGCAGGACTGAGTGTTGTGGAGCTGAGCAAGGCCGCTGGAGAGACTGTTGCCAAACACACGCCTCACGAGCAAAGGGACTTTTATTAGGACGGGACAGTTGTGGGTGCCATTTCCGCTTTTCCGGTCATGAGTATGAGGTAACGCAGCTCTATTAATCAAATCAGATACATTTAAGTGTGTTTAATTGATGTTATGCCGTTACTCTGTGCGTTCGCTCAGCGGCTGCTGTGACACTTGTTCACACTGCTAAGAGTAAAGAAAACCTTTTTATTTTCTGCCAAATAAAACCGGAAACCGAGGGTAACGCAGATATGACGGAGTTGACAGGCGACTCCCTCAGACGTCCCGGCTCCTTGGTTAAAATGGTTGCCTTGGTCGCCTTTGGCTTGGCTTGCTCAGTTGGGGACACTAACATTATTATCAAAGTTATTCAACTATATATACAAATAAAATGTATGAATTAGGTTTTATTTAATTATATAAACTATAATACTGATCTGCCAATATTTGTAGCTATATGATAAATTACAATAGGCTGATAACATCACTTTCTCCAGAATGACTGTATAGCCAAATCTAATTTTGTTGCAGCATTGTCCTTTTTGACACTGTGAAGCTGCTTTGACACAATCGTGATTATATAAATAAATAAATAAATAAAGTTGATTGATTGATTGATTGATTGATTGATTAAAATAGCAATTTTCTCACAATTTACAAATAGTTGGAAACATTTGGGATATTGTAAGAACTCAAAATGTATAACACTGGCCTGGTTGTTTTTGGATATTTTAATGCAAAAATACTACATAGTGCACCTTTAAATGCATAACTCGTATCTTTAGGGACCCGGGACGTCATTCGCTAACCCCCTCATTATTATTTTTTTACAGTTATATATCAACCTTCTTAGTATTCCTCAATCAATTCATTATAAACAACATAAGAAAACAATAATACAATTATCAAAAAATTCCTGTTGTTCCATCAATTTTTGGTAAAAATTGTACTGGGTCGCTAACAACCCGAGCTGTGTAAATGCGTATATTTCTTTTCTGCACCACAATAATTGAATAAGTGCAATCACCTATATTCTGCTAGGTGGCAATATCTGATACACAATGATAAAGTGACATTTCACTCACACTTACTGCAGTCTCAAAACGAAATAATAATAATAAGTATAATCTGTAAAACTTGAAATGACTTGTACTGAACACATTCAGATACTATTGTCACTGTCACTTGATGATGGATCTGGCCAAGAAGCACTCAGAAATCAAAATATACATTTTGAAGATGTTAAAAATGATTGTTTTGAGTTTGAGATTGTGAATATGAGGCAGATGCTGAATGTAGCGGGAAATGAGCTCTGACGAGGACAGTGATGATGGTATAAAACATCTGCTCAAACTGAACCCTTCCAAGATCCGAAAGGTAACGCAAATGCTTTTTTCTTTCTTCTATAACTTTTCCACTAATATCAGGAGAGTTTTATATTATCACGGCATGTAGAGATCCATCCGTGCTAGATTGAGATCTGTGTCACTAAAATGAAACATTCATGCATTTAAGGGTTAAAACTATGACAAAATACTTGAAACGCATAAAACATAAAAAAAAAAAGAATCCTACAGACCCTAAAGTTTTGAATGGTAGTGTATGTGCATAGAAATAAATTGCCTGATTGTATTTTTTTCTCTCTATTTGGCATACCAGGAGACACCCACTGCTGTCATCCTTTCAGATATGTGGTCAAAAACTCTCTGGCATTATTTTTTTCCTTCTTCTATTCCCTCCTCCGCCCATCACTTAGCAGGAGTTTTGTCTCGCTCTACGACCACCCCTATTCTGAGCCATTATTTCATAACCTGAGAAAGGTTGACAGACCTAATATTACTGATTTGACAGCAAAATAACTACCCGCTAATCACACACTTGTGTCATACATGTCAATGATGTGACGGACAACTATTTATCGGCTCATACAGCACATATCAATAAACTTGCTCTCAACTTGAGTCTCCTGAAGATTGAAGGTAGTTACTATGGATACAGAATATGTCACTCTCTTGAAAAGTCTATTCAGCTCTCAATGCAAACATAGGCACATGGGCTACACAGTCCCTATTTACAATATTTACAGCCACACTCATGTGTGCTACTCTATATGGACTCAAATATCGTGTGCCCAGCAGTCAATCTAGTTCTGTGTGCAAAGTATACAAACCCAGCAAAAACACGCCGTCTTACCCTGGGTGAGAAAGCTTTTGTAAACAACTTTTATTTGCCATCGACCTGGTTTCATCTAGTGAATGGTGACCAGACTACATAGAAACCAGTGCAAACAGGTGTTGTGTAAACCAAAGGAGCATTTTAGCCCTACGTGTGGAACATGGCTCTAACAACAATACCATGTGTGCTATTCCCAGGGAACACATACACTACAGAAGCACGTCGCTAAACTAGTGAATGAAGTTGCACTCCCTGGGCAGTTCAGCGCAAAAAAGGAGGCGTGTTCCGGCGCAAACAATCCCTGGTGCTATTTTCCTGTTCCATTAAACAATTGCGCCACTGACCAGAAAAAACCTAGTCTAAAGTCAATGGCGATACGTTACGTTTGTGTAAGAAAAATATCCATATTAAAATAAGTAAAATATCTAGCTTCCACCAGAATGCCTTTAGTATTAAACTTACAGAAAAAGCATACCTGGTATGACGTTGGACGTAGCATAAGCATTTTTAACAGGATGAGATGTTTCACTTTCTTTGTAAGTTGAATGCTGAAGGCGTTCTGGCAGTAGCTAGATATTTTACTTTATACAATTTTAAATATGGATATGTTTTTATCATATACTTTTAAAAAATATGGACGTAGTGACCTCACCCATAGGATTCTGAGGAGCCGTTCTGAAGCGCAAAGAAGAGACGAGCTGGCCGTTGCCATTTTGCCATCTCACGTCTGGATAACAGAAAATGGGCAAAGAGGCGGGATGTGGGCGGAGCTGAGGTGATGCGATGACTAACAGACAGTGGATAAATGGCTATCCACCTGTCAATCAAAGTGGCCACGCCCTTAATTATGCAGAACTTTAAGGCATAAGAGTTATGAAAAAATTCACCCCCCCTCACAGTTGTCATGAAGGGCAAAATTAGCCTTATAGACCAAAACCACATTTTGTACCAGGCTGTAAACATGTTTTTTTCTTCTGTAAAGTTGCGGGCAGCAGTGGCTCAGTGGTTCATGTAGGCTGTCTACAAACCAGAAGGTTGGTGGTTCAATCCCCGGTTCCACCTGACCAAGTGTCGAAGTGTCCATGAGCAAGATACCTAACCCCAACTGCTCCCGACGAGCTGGATGGCGCCTTACATGGCTGACATCGCCGTCGGTGTATAAATGGGTGAATGTGAGGCAAAAATGTAAAGCGCTTTGGATAAAAGCGCTATATAAATGCAGTCCATTTAAAGTTGGGAATTTTAACATGGGTCTCAATGACATTTTGCTCCCTTCTGGAGCCTGTCCCTAGTAGCCAATCGATAAATTGCAGTTTAAGTTACTTCCATATTGGCTTAAAGAGAAAGTGCTGGAGGTTGCCGCTTGGCTTTTATATAACAAAAACGCATCAATTCACTTCAGAAGGCCTTTATTAACTTATTGGAGCCGTGTGGAGTACTTTTATAATGGATGCACTTCTTTGGGCTTTAATTTTTGGTTATACAGCCGGGACATTTTTAATATAGCTCTTTTTGTATTCATCTGAATGAAGAATGTCATTCACACCTAGGATGACTTGAGGGTGAGTAAATCCTGGGGTCATTTTTATTTTTGGGTGAACTATCCATTTAAGCAGAACCACTGTTTTCAGCATTGATAGTAATATGAAATGTTTCTTCAGCCTCAAATCAGCATATTGAAATGAATCCGGAAGGATCATGTGACATTGAGGACTGGAATGATGACTGCTGAAAAATGAGCTTTGCCATCACAGGAATAAATTATATTTTAAGTATATTAAACTATATTTTTGATCTGCAGAACCTAAACTTTTGAAATGTACTTTATAAAAAAATAAATAATCCCCTAAAAATATCAGAATGGAAGTTAAATATGCGGTTTAATAAGATTTATTGCAGTTCTTAGCATGAGCTGACGTGTTGATGAAGCGCTAACAAAAAAGACGTGATCGGCGCATTGTACTGCACTGAGTGTTATAGAACAGCTCATCTGCATGGAAATTGGTTTAATATTGTGCTCCCACAATGGGAACAATGGCCTCTCTGAAAGGAACACGAAACGGGACCGCTGTACCACTAAAAGTGTGGCCATTTCCTCAACACCAGGGGCTCTTCATTCTAAACAACACAAAAAAATCTCATTCAAAGCTGCGCTGTAATAACTGTAACTAAACCGCAGCCTCCGGTGTTCCTCCAGTAGGTCCCTATGATATTTCCGCTATGTCTCCACAGGACGCAGCTGTGAGCTTAAACTGCTCTACCTGCTCACCTGGGAACCCATGGTGAGCCGACGTCCCCGCTGAGCCGAGTACAGTGAGAGGCGTGCTGAATGAATTTCACGGTGCACATGACAGATGTCTCCTCCCTCCTGGCTATGACACTGAAAGGGATCTGCCTCTCTGCAGGGCTTTCGTGGATGCCATGGGACGGGTTATCCAGTTAAACACAGACGCACAACCATCCCACCTCATGCGGCTGATAGGTGCCATTACATTAATCGCGTCTTCAAGGTGCAGCGCTGTCATGTGCATGTCTTGCATAAAAATATCTGTGACAGGCTCTGTGCATTTTGTGTCACAACAAATACAACTACAGTAATGAGGCACACAAGCAGTCAAAAGTACACATCTCATATATTTATTTATCTATTCAGGGCACCCACCTTGTTAACACTAGTCAAACAGGTCTCTGGTTAGCTTGATATGTGCCTGATAAGGTAAAGCCCAAAACCGTAATGAGGACGGGATGTGTATGATTGAAAAAAAAAAAAAACGAAACAAGATGGCTATCGGGGTGATAAATATTCCTCTGCCCCGATGTGAGTGTCACATGCTCTAGGCATGCTGTCACTCATTTCCATTCCAAGACCACCAGGGAGGACAGAGCAGTGATTGGATGAGGCATTCCCTGGCAGATTGGAACTCTGGGATTAAAACTCATGCTGCCAGACATGTTCCAGCTCCAGTTGAGCCCAAATCAGGGCAGAAGAGAACATCTGAACGGCTCTGGATTCACAAGGTCAAGCCAAAGGCCAGATAGGACGTCTCAACCACGCTTAAAAATTTATGAATGTCCAGCGTTTCCCACACATAGACTAATTTGTGGGGGTGTGCCACATTTTTAACACCGACCGCCACAGAGTTGGGGTATGCGTTCATCTCGCGGCAGCGCATGGTCACGTGGATCACGGCGCTCTCAATTGTTCTAAACAAACCAGCGCTCTCAATACATTTGAATGGCTTAAGTGGACAGACAACAGCTTCACTATACAGTTATTCGCAGCAATTTTTGGTAAACAGTACAGCATAGTGTGCATTGATTATTACATCAACCACATTTACAGTATCATTTTATTATGGAGTGATGGAGATGCAACTTTGTTAACATTAATGCTATGCTCTTCTTGTGTTCAGCCCTTAGGTATTCCTTACTATCATAGTCACATGTGACCGAACAACTATTTTTCAATTGAATAAATGTTCTGTGTTTTAGTTTAATAATATTTATTGAATATTTTGAGGGGCTCTTTTGGTACTAAATACCATAATTACTATTAATCATGGTCCACTTAAAATATTGTTCTTCTAATATTACTATTATTTCTATTACAAGTAGTGTAGTAATTAAGGTTAAAATTAAGAATTTCAATACAAAAAGGCAAATTAGAGTAATTTTGTGGCTGGACAAAATAATAGTATATTTCAGATCATAACTGCTTGCTTATTTTTAGGTTTTGCATTTGAATAGCCTCCATGTTTAGACATGGTCAAACACTCTGTTTTTTTAAAATGTGAAATTATAAAACGTTAATAACGTACATCATCATTTTTTATGGAGGGGTAATATTTAGGGGTGTGGGGGGAGAATATTCTTAACCCATTTTTTACTCATTTCCTGTCAACTGAAACACCACAGGGCTTGACAACATCTCTAGGAAAACTATACGCACCAAACAACAAACTTACTCATCAATTTCCCCACCCATATTCACTTACACACTTCTTTCAAAAAAACAGAAAACAAACAAAAAAACATGTTATGTAAGTATTAGTCAATGAGGAGAAAACAACACATGTAATGTAGAGCCTCACTCTGCACTGTACCGTCTGCAGTTGAAAGAAATTATTTGACTGAAGGACAAGGTGACAATGGATATAACAAGAGGACACACAGGCCTCTGGGAAAGTTCACCCTTAATCATTTGGGCCAGAGAGAGCTAAGCATAGGTTATTTGAGGACATGTAATCTAGATGTTCAGAAATTAAATTCATATTTGAAGTCTGAATGTATTCATAATGTGCACCAAGGTAGGATGTTAAGGATTGGAAGTAAGGGGTTCCTATTATGACATTATTTTAAATATGAACGAGTAATCCAGTAGATCCAATCCAGCCTGACCCGCCCCGTGAGTCACTAGTGCCCTTAATGGATGAGCTTGTCTCCCTTCATCAACCATCAGTTCTTCTACAAGACGCATGCGCGAGAATATGACGTAGATCCGCCGTTCGGACACATGACCCAGAAGCGAGGAACTTTGTTTACAAGCAGAGGAAGGGAAGACTACGCGAGTAGTCGAGACACGAGTGGCTGTACATCACATCATATAAGGACGCACGCTCAAAAGTAATCGGGTCAGGTCGTACATGGTGAAATTATTTCATTTGATCGGTTCATGAAATGGTTTATCCCACCCCTCTCAAACTGATTATAATTTCATTTGGTTTGGCCATTTTTATTTCAATTGAGGCTTTTATATGGAGCATTTTCATTTAGATTGAAACCGATTGAAGTGCTCCATGAAAACACACCTATTATTTGGGTAGCACACACATTCTGAATGCCTTCGCCAGAATTCAGATGAGCCATTTTAATCTAGATTAATCTAGATAAAATGTTTTATCTATGCCCAACTCTAATATATATATATATATAAAAAAAATTTTTATCTAGATTAATCTATTTTAAAATGGCTCATCTGAATTCTGGCTCATATAATTATATGCTACTGTTATCAAAATTATAATTTTGTAAATGCATAACTCTTAATAAAAATACAAATGTTTTGGTGATTTGGTTTGATTTTTGATTCTCTATTTTTTACAGATTTGACTGGTGTTGCTGTTGATTCAGATTTGGATGATTCGGATCGCCAATGTCACGTGCTTTCAGCAGTTTGGCAGTTTGACACATGATCCGAATCATGAATCAATACGCTGATTTATATCCGTTCGAAACTTTGTTTTGAAATCAGCCCATCACTATATAAGTCGTTATTTTTATTATTTTTTTTGCGCACAAAAACTATTCTTGTCTTTTTATAAAATGATTGTAGAGCCACTGTAGTGAGATGGGCTTCGTAACGAGGTCTTTAGTGCCTTTATGTGTCTTGAGAGAGGAAATGACATTGGTGTCAATGAAGGCCTTTCTGAGTCATGGGATTTCAACAAAAATATCTTCATTTGTGTTCTGAAGATGAACGGAGGTCTTACGGGTATTCAACAATTAATGATAGAATTTTCATTTTTGGATTCCTTTAACTCTTTCCACGCCAAACACGGAAATTTCTGTTATTTGTGAGAAAACGCTTCCAGGCCAATAACGGAATTTTCCGGGTTTCCGTGTTTTCACTGTCGGGCGCTAGGGGGCGCTATTGCGCATCTTCTGAATGAGTACTGAATCTCCTGATCAAAACACACGTGAGGAAGACACAGTGAAACGAGCGATCGCATGTAATCATATGCATATTAAAAATAACGTGATCATCCTCATTAAACAGGATATGAATCAAAACTGTTACTGAATGAAATGTGGACCCAGGATGAGCTACAGGACTGTGAAGCATTAGGGCTGTTGATGGACTCCATCTACTCCATCTGTGTTTGATCATCGCTCTGAATCTGATCTGGAAACAGTCTTTCACAAAAATTTGATTTTCTCAGCTTTTTGTTCAAAATGTTGCTTTTTTATGAAACCTACCCATATTCAAGTGTTGATAAAAAAAGGAATGCATGAAGCTAGAATAAAACGATTTTTTTTTTTGTTTAAAAGAAGATCTTTATTTTGATATATTGTATGCTCAGATATTCATTTAACAAAATATTCTATGGGCTATTAAATTTTGGTGAAAATTGTCAAAAACCCTGGCGGTGGCTGGCAACTTTTTTTTTTAAACGCTGGCAGGGAAAGAGTTAATATTAATTACTTGTTATTGATCTGTTATAGAAATCAGTGTAGCATTTTCAACCCTGATGGTTTTCAGCACTCTTGGTCATGTGATGTTGCTTAACTGTAGCATGTTACCAATTTAAAAACTACACATTTTCTAGTCTGTTTCTAGTTTCTAGTCTGCTGTGCCCATTTGTTTCAATTTTTCCTTGAGAGGGAGCGCAAGCCTCAATAGCTCAACCTTATTAGCATCAGTGCATTATATATATATATTATTATTCACTATTGATCGCCTCTTAGACTAAATTAATGCAAAATCATTATCGCGTTTTGTTGAATCTCTAGTCATTTTTTGCTATTGACATTTTTGGCCAGGCTACTTGTCCGGTCGGGCAAGTAAAAATCTCATGCGTGTGTTTAAACTGCTATAGTAGGCTAGGTCCAATGCTTGTGGTAGCCTACATTCATTCTTCCTCATTTTATTCCGTTTCTTTTTTTTCCATCCATTTAAATCTGCCACCTGAAAAAACATAATGCCCATTCGTGAATTTGTGTCTGGTCACAACCACACACATGCACGCACACATGCACGGATGCACGTAAGCAAGCACGCACGCACGGACACACACGTTGTTGTTGTTGTTGTTTCTTCCCCACAATTGTGCCGTTTGGGAAAGCATACAAACCAAATTGTTGCACCACTACACACCATGGCATCAAGGCAATAATTATACTGTTGATTTGTCATTTGAATATTTCATTTTATCCATCTACAGATGCGAACAGGCAGGGGTGGGTGCGAGCGCCGGCAGACAGATGGTCCAGAAGACATTAAGGGCCACAGCAGATCCTGTGTGTCTGCATATGTTCAGAGCGTTCCAGAAGAGACTGTCTCTTTGCACTACACCTGCCCCTTTGGACAGAGACTCTCACCATCTGGATCTGGTGGTGGCATTGCTAAATAAGGCGAGATTGTGAGAATTATGCAAAGCTAGCGCAAGTATGATAATATTAACTTTAAAATTGTCGGTCTCAGCTGAAAATACTGCACTGTTTTTAGCGATGATTGTCCTAAATATTGTTTATAATACTGTATATACTGTAATATAGCAAAATACATATTTGTGATTATAGAATAAAATAAGGGTTTTTGTTTATTTATTGTTAACTTATACATTATTTGCTATATATCATGACATTAAAACAAATCTATAACAGGTCTATAATTTATTAATGCACGTGTCTAGTCTTACTGTAAACAATTAATGTACATTAATCCAAAGTAAAAGAACATTTGTGTAAATGTACACTGTTATTCAAAGGTTTGCAAGCAATGACATTCAATTGATAAACAAATTATATTTATAATGTAATTTCTGTAAACTCTAATGCTCAAAATAACTAATTATTTTGAGTATAGCGCAAACAAAATAGTTAAAATTCCCAAAGTTTTATTAACAAGTTTATTTTAAGTGGGACTCATGGTGATAAGTGAAGCATTAGTTTAGTTTGAGCAAAGGTATATGTAAATGTGCTATCAACAACTGTTTAGCTAAGTTGATTGTTTAGTTAAGTTGCGATTGTATAAACATTTTAATTTAAATATGTTAGCATACTCAAATAATTCAAGTTCAATTAAAGGTAGGGTAGGCAATTTTTGTAGTGGCTAAATGCTTTTGAACAGTCTATTCATCAAAGAATCCTTAAAAAAAGAATAGTTCCCTTTCGGGGAACTCGAGCTGCGTCGATACGCTGTGAGAACGCCTCTGCGTTAATGCGTCGTGAAGCGCCTGTAGAACCATTCCATCGGAAAAAAGATCGATCGTCGCCGACGTGATGACGTCGCCGACGTGATGACGTCATCAACCGGAGACTATAAAAGGTCCGCGATCACAAACAGGAACTAGCTTCTGTGCCTTCAGTAAGCGATCTGTGTGAACCTGTCTGTCTATTTGATGTTTTGTCTGTCTATTATCAGAGATTTTCCACCCTTTTGTTAAATATTTCATATATTAACAGAAAAAAGAGAAAATAAAATAGATAGAAATGGCGAGTGAAAGCAGCAATTTCAGAAAGTGTGTTCCTCCCTGCCCACGCTACATCACGGGCGGGGACACACATCTTCTCTGTGTTGCATGCTTGGGAGCGCAGCATGCCCAGGCAGCCCTCGAGGGGGCTGCTTGCGAGCACTGTGAGCGTATGCCACTGAGAACGCTGCGCTCCCGCCGGGCACTCTTCGAGGAGGGTGCCTCGGCTCGTGTTCCCCGCGGCTCTGGTCCCGCTGCTGCCGAGGCAGAGCGGAGGCTGCAGTCGTGGGGTTCACAATTGGATGTTGCAGAGGGGTTTGAGACGGGCACTGCCTTATCTCTGCCCTCACCTGCTCCATCCAGCGGTTCTTCTCGGGGCTTGGAAGCACGCATTGCGGTTTCTTCCCCCCCGAGAGAGCCGCCGGTGCTCCAACTATCCAGCTCCGAGGAGGTGGACGTTGAGAGCATCGCGACTGAAGATTCGCCACTTCAGTCCCCTGCGACAGAGGGGTTTGAGACGGGCCCAGCCTTATTTCAGCCCTCACCTGTATCGTCCAGTGTCTCGTCTCGGGGTTTGGAAGCCCACTCTGCGGTCTCTTCCTCCCTGGGCGCGGCACCGGTGCTCCAACTATCCAGCTCTGAGGAGGTGGACGGTGAGAGCATCGCGACTGAAGACTCGCCACTTCAGTCACCCGCTAGTGAGTTGAGGTTCTCACGAGAGCTGTGGCCAGGTTAAATTACTGGCTGGCTGAAATATCTGAATCCCATCGAAATCAGAGAGAACGAAATTAGATGAGCGATTCCTGCCCTCTCGTGCAAAGCATCAACGTCCTGCCATTCTTCCCTGACCTGCACACCGAGGTGTCTAGGTCATGGAGGAAACAAGGTATACATATAGAGTGTTCAGCCCACATACATCTGCATATAGTAATATATTTGGGCTGAGACACTATGGTTATGGGGCGATGCCGAAGATCGAAGAGACGCTTGCGAGCTATCTCTCTTCAGCTGCATCGTCCCTGGCATTTCCCCTCCGAAGGAAATCGGTGCTTACCTCAGCACACGGTACCCGTCTTCCTTCGGTGCCCACAGGGGGCCGCGCTGCTAACCCCGCCGCAATGTCAGGGCGCAGAGGGTCTCCGCGGGCCACCTGAGGGTGGTCCGCCCCCTCCTCGGAGGGCATGCGAGCAGTCAGGTCAGGTGTTCCCTGCCGGTTCACCGTTTCAGGGCACTGCACTCGCTGCTCAAATTACACCAGAGGCCAGCCTCGAGAGGCTGGTTCCCTTAGTTTCCCCTCCGTGGGAAGACGGTGCTTACCTCAGCATACGGTACCCGTCTTCCTTCGGTACCCTCAAGGGGCCGCGCTGCCAACCCCGCCGCAATGTCGGGGCGCAGAGGGTCTCCGCGGGCCACCTGAGGGTGGTCCGCCCCCTCCTCGGAGGGCAGGGGAAACAAAAGGACGCTGAGGGTAGTCCCCTCCGAAGGGAAACGGTGTTTACCTCTGCCTACGGTACCCGTTGTCCTGCAGCGCCCTCTGGGGGCCGCGCTGCCAACCCCGCCGCAATGCCGGGGCGCAGACGGTCCCCGCGGGCCACTCGAGGGTGGTCCGCTCCCCCTTCGGGGGGCTCCCGAGCAGTCAAGTCAGTCGTTCCCTGCCGGTCCGCCGCTTCAGGGCACTGTGCTTGTTGCTCAAAATACACCAGAGGCCAGCCTCGAGAGGCTGGTTCCCTTAGTAGATTTTCTAGACGAGTGGAAACGTCTATCAAATATATCTCAGTGGGTCCTGCAGATAATAGAAAAGGGGTACGCCATTCAGTTCAGAAGTCGGCCACCTCCTTTCTGCGGTGTCCTACCTACAGAGGTGGGCCCGGAGCAGGCTCTGGTAATGGCACAGGAAGTAGAGACACTCCTGCAAAAAGGGGCTATAGAGAGGGTTCCCCCTCCCAGCAGGGAGTCTGGCTTTTACAGCCGTTACTTCATCGTGCCGAAGAAGGATGGGGGCTTACGCCCGATATTAGATCTGCGGCTATTGAATCGCTCGGTGGCCAAGCTCAAATTCAAGATGCTTACACTCAGACAGATTGTAGCGCAGGTCAAATCGGAGGATTGGTTTGTCACCATAGACCTCAAAGATGCGTATTTTCATGTCTCCATCCTTCCACATCACAGGAAGTTCCTGAGGTTTGCCTTCGGGGGAGAGGCATACCAATATCGTGTACTTCCTTTCGGTCTAGCACTGTCACCCCGCACGTTCACCAAGTGTGTGGATGCAGCTCTGGCGCCGCTGCGTCTACAGGGCATCCGCATACTGAACTATATCGACGACTGGCTGATTCTAGCGAATACAGAGCAGATGGCGGTTCAGCATCGAGATGCTGTTCTCGCCCATATGTCGAAGCTGGGGTTGAGGCTGAACGCCAAGAAGAGTGTGCTTTCTCTGGCTCAGAGAACCACTTTTCTAGGTGTGAACTGGGACTCGGTAATTATGCGGGCGCAATTATCGCCAACACGCATAGCATCGATCCTGGCAGCCACCAAAGAACAGAAGCTAGGCCGAGCCGTCACTGTGAAAACGGTTCCAGAAACTGTTAGGTCTCGTGGCAGCAGCGTCCAATGTGATACCTTTTGGCCTACTGTACATGAGGCCACTGCAGTGGTGGCTCAAAACAAAAGGGTTCTCCCCGAGGGGAAATCCGCTCCGCACGATCAAAGTCACGCGGCGATGCCTACGTGCTCTGGTCATGTGGAAAAACCCGGGGTTTTTATCTCAGGGTCCCGTGTTGGGGGCTCATGTTCGTCGCGTAACGCTAACGACAGATGCCTCTCTCACGGGCTGGGGGGGCGACCATGAGTGGTCGCTCATCCCAGGGTCTATGGCAGGAACATCAGCGGCACTGGCACGTAAATCGGCTAGAGATGCTCGCAGTGTTTCTTGCATTGAAACAGTTCCTGCCCGACCTCAAGGGGCCACCATGTGCAGACAACACATCGGTGGTCGTCTATATAAATCACCAGGGGGGTCTGAGGTCCTGTCCGTTGGACAATTGGCACATCGGATCCTCCTGTGGGCCCAAGGGAAATTGCTGTCAGTCAGAGCAGTATATATCCCGGGGGTCCTGAATCAGGAAGCAGACAGCCTGTCGAGGCAGGGGCCGAGGCCCGGGGAATGGAGACTCCACCCAGAAGTGGTGGAGCTCCTATGGAAGGTATATGGGAGCTATTTGCTTCGGCGGAGAGTTCTCACTGCCCGCAGTGGTTTCTCTGACCCATCCAGCCCCCTGGGGTTGGATGCCATGGTACAGGGGTGGCCGAGGCTACCTCTGTACGCCTTCCCCCCGATTGTCTTGCTTCCAGGAGTTCTGGAGAAAAGGGTACGCCGGGACGGGGCCCAGGTGCTCCTAGTGGCTCCGTACTGGCCGACCCGAGTATGGTTTTCGGACCTGATATCTTTCCTGGAAGGCTCTCCGATGGAGATTCCGACCAGGAGGGATCTTCTCTCTCAGGCGGGCGGGAGATTCCTGCACCCACGCCCAGAGATGTGGAAACTGTGGGCCTGGCCTCTGAGGGGGCTAGGCTCATAGAGGAAGGTCTCTCGGCCGAGGTCGTAGAGACCATCCTTCACTCCAGAGCTCCGTCCACGAGGAAACTGTACGCTCTGAAAGGGAAACTTTTCTCAGCATGGTGCAGAGAACGCCAGTGGGACCCAGTTAACTGCCCGGTTGGTACAGTGCTGGAGTTTCTGCAGGCAAGGTTCTCGGCAGGGTTGACCCCCTCCACAATAGAGGCGTACGTGGCGGCCTTGGGTGCCGTCCACGTCCCTTTGGGTGGAGTGTCTTGGGAAGACACCCTCTGATTACACGTTTCCTCCGTGGCACTTTAAGGTTGAGGCCTGTTATGCACTCGAGGGTCCCAGCATGGGACTTAGCCTGTGTTTTCGGGGCTTGTCCGAGCCTCCGTTTGAACCCTTTTAGGAGGTGTCGGATAAGTTCCTCACCTCAGGACTATATTCCTTTTGGCTATTTCATCTCTCAAAAGAATAAGAGATATTCAGTCCCTGTCTGTAGGGCCCTCATGTCTAGAGTTTGCGCCAGGGATTTCTCATCCCAGGCCGGGTTATGTCCCCAAGGTTCCTACGAGCCCACGGGGCCCCATTACTCTTCAAGCATTCTGTCCTCCTCCTTTCACGACGTCAGACCAGGAAGATTAATCTGCTGTGCCCTGTTAGAGCACTAGATACTATTTCCACAGAGCTGCCAAAAGCTGTGGAGGAAAACTGATCAGCTGTTTGTCTGTTTCGGGCCCCCTAAGAAGGGGCCCCAGTATCTAAGCAGAGGATGAGCAAGTGAGTGGTCGAGGCCATCTCACTTGCTTATGAGGCGGCCGGGCAGCAGTCTCCACTGGCTGTCCGGACGCATTCAACCAGGGGTATGGCTGCTTCTTAACCTGTTAAGCTGATTTCTAAATTTTGAAAAAATCCTAAGAAATGTATACTCAGACTAAAACAAATACAGTTTGTGAATCCTTTGCACTAAAAGCATAATTATGGTCTCATTTGAAAGCAGACACCTGGCAGTTTACTGCAAAGTCAAAATGATAATATTTTTTATAATAAAAAAAAGCTATAATAAGCTTCAAAGTTTTGTAAAGTTATTAGAAATTTATTTGTATGATATATCTTTATGAAAATAAAATTGAAGTGGGCCTTGGAGAAATCTAGAAATGCACTACAGCTAAAGCCACAAGTCTGACCATGTTATATTTCAGATCTGAAGATGATCAGTCTAAAACTCTGCATTTTATTAAACGTTTTACAAGATCGTTTCATGTGATTTTATTTTGAGATATCGCTGAAATATCAACTGATGTTTATTGCCACATCTTCTCAGCTTTCAGTCGCTGTATTGCCTCTATTGTTTAGAGGTGCAAACTGCCCCATTCAGTTTGTCTCCCCGGCATTCACACTTCTGCGGACTGGTTATGGCTCCAATTATTATTCTTTTGTCTGCATTATAATTACTAACGATTCTCTATTCAAACTGTTCTATTCAAACCTCATTTCTAAATCAAACCTCTCACTTTACCCTCACTGAGACTCTATTGAATGCATTTCGTCCAAATAAGCATTTCAGTAGTTTTACATTTAGAAAATGTTCATAAAAATAAAGTATTTACTCAGTGGCAGGTGCATCTAGGGCAAGCTAGCATGTTAGCTTAGCACACCAGCAAAACAACAATTTATACGATTAAAATCATGTTTTATTCAAAACTTGCTTCATATCACTTTATATTTTATATGTAGAGTGTTTTATATAACAATATGTGATCTCATATAGCTTCGGGTCAAAAAATCTGACAGAAAATATACAATGCTAAAAGCTATGTGGAATAGCATTGCATTATAAATATCATCTATTATGAAACCACCCAACATGGCATAAAGAACACAGACCAACCATATATTGCCGCGATTGTGTGTTTATTGTCTTAAAACGTGTTTATCTGCATAAAATAGCGATCTGACGATCCCAGGGAGCTGTGTGGATATGTCCATATGTCAGATACTTCCTGAATGTCACATGGTGTGTCTGTTCTTCATGTGTTCCCCATGGGGTGAATTTTCAGTAGTACAGCTTTCCAGCGCCCTCCGGCTGCCAGAATGAATTGAAAACACAGCATATCACAGCCTACTGCTCTCATAATCACACATCCGCGGATTTTGGATAAAGATTGAATAAATAATACTTCTCTGTATAGAAATTTGACTCAAACGTGTGAGAATCTATCAATATTTCTCCACATCTGCACACTTTTGAAGTAAAAGCCCTGAGGGAAGTTGTTTTGTCGAGTGTCTTCATGACGACCAAGGAGGATTTTTTTATGAATGGGAGCAAATGACGCGCATATTACAATCAAAAGGTAGCGACGCCCAAGATCATATTCATAACTCCTGGAACATATTAACACATTACGGTCACTATAAGACTTTGAGAATAAAACAGAGGTAAAAAAATTAAACTTTAGTCTTAGATCTTTTTAATGATGTATAGTTTGTCAAGGTAATTACTTACATCTGATAGTAATTTTGAGCTAATTTAAACAAAGAGACCTTCAGTGCGTCCTCGTCCTCGTGACGGTTATCAGGTTAAGCACTTTTGTCGGGGGCTTCCCTCCACGATATTTGTAAACGCGGCCGGATGGTCGTCTCCTTTAACTTTCGTCAGGTTCTATGAACTAGTCCTGGCATCTACAGTTGGGGCACAGGTACTCTCGTAACCGTGTGCGCTTCGGCTTCACACATACGAGACACTTGGTCCTATGGCGATGTGGGTATAAGCGTTCTCACAGCGTTTCGACGCAGCTCGAGTTCCCCGAAAGGGAACGTCTCAGGTTACGTATGTAACCCTAGTTCCCTGAGGGAACGAGACGCTGCGTCGCTCTGCCATACTCCCGGCGTGTCCGTGATCACTTACTTAAGGCTTTATCAGAAGCTAGTTCCTGTTTGTGATCGCGGACCTTTTATAGTCTCCGGTTGATGACGTCATCACGTCGGCGACGTCATCACGTCGGCGACGATCGATCTTTTTTCCGATGGAATGGTTCTACAGGCGCTTCACGACGCATTAACGCAGAGGCGTTCTCACAGCGTTTCGACGCAGCGTCTCGTTCCCTCAGGGAACTAGGGTTACATACGTAACCTGAGACGTTTTCACAAAAACACTAAACTACACAACTGTTTTCACAACTGATAATAATAAGAAATGTTTAGTGCACCAACCAAATCAGCCTATTATAATGATTTCTGAAGGATCATGTGACATCAGAGAAGACTGGTTTTTACACAGTTTATACAGAATACAGTTTTTACAGTATTTTTGATCAAATAACCGCAGCCTTAAAGCATAAGAGATTTCTTTCAAAAAATCACAACAAAATCTTGCTGACCCAATTTTTTTTAACTTGTGTAACCTCTGAAATGACTTTACTATTTGGCTGACGTCACCAATCCATAATAATTTTCCTGATTTCATTATAGCATTTAAAATGTACTTTCATGATCCAATCAATTTCTGATAGATACATCCAAGCCCAGACTCAAGCTTAGCATTTACCCCCTTACTGAATCCAATTGGACTTGAAGTAAAATGCATTGCAAGCAGCACTGCATGTTGACTTTAAGACAAAAAGCTCTGCATGCTTCTCTATCTAGTGAGTGTATTCTAGTTCATTTGTACATATACTGTCAAAACTACATCCGTTTAGTGTGTAACATCTTTCTGGTGTGCTAAAACAGCCCCATAATTCCATGTTAAACAAGAGATAGAAGCCATTTCCAGCTCCACCACGAACTTTCTGTGTAACATCCCAGTTTCATGTTCCACCTATTACTGAGACGACAGAGGCATCGTTCAGAGATGGGCTTATCAGTAATCCAGAGGAGGGATTTGGCCTTTATTTTCTGATGACGAGGTGTCAGGCAGGTTACCAAGGATTAACATACAGATTTTAAGTAATCATTTCTCCTGTTTGCTGCATAACAGCGGGGGGGAAAAAAGAGTTTATCCTGTGACGAAGCCTTCAAATATTCATCAATCTCATGCAGAGCAATGAGGCTTATTTTATACTTCTCTTAATACCAAGCGCTGTGTGATATTACTTATTTATTTACTTATTTTAACAAACCTCATAAAGGGAACAGACGGTGGCCCATTACTTACAAATCATTTAGGTTTGCAGCACGACTTAGTCTCCGCCAACTGAACTGCGCTTGACACAGTTAATTACGGAACAAAAACCTTCATTTAATATTAAACCTCTCTTGTCTTTTGATGCAAGATTTCCGCCATGTGTCAAGTCTGGTTTTCCAGCGTTTCTCTGTTTGTCATGTGGTACAGACATCGATGCACTAGCTGGATCGTAATGCGTCATGGCAGCTGAAGGGAGGCTTCAAAGGGAACTTCTAAAAGGGAGTGTAAGAGGGAAGCTTTCAAAGATAAACCAAAAACGTCACCCATATTCAAAAAGCATGTGAAAACGCTTCCATCGTGAATGGCTTCCTTAAGACTTCTCTTTGCAAAGAGGGCACATGGTGTCATGTTGAATTTGATCAAAACTTTTTAAGGATGTGGTCATGACCAGAAGTTTTCAAATGGGATCAAATTTATTTTGATTCATAAACTAATGCTGAATGCTACTGAACAGATTCCTTTAGTTAAAAAGTTAAACATGTTACTACATAAAATCAAATTAAAAGGTGTTTGGCATTCAAGTATTTCTCAATTAAATTACCAGCCTTGTGATTTTAGATAGCATAGATTAATAGCCTCCTGATTCAATGCAGAAAAGCAGGTCTGTAATTAAAATTAGCTGTACCAATTTCATTTTATTTCTCTAGGCCTAATTTTGCGTTCATGTTCAATTCTAAAGAGCTTATTACATTATCCAGCCAAGAGCCATGATAGGTTTCCTCTTTTTTCTTTGATGTCAATATTGCAGTTTGAATAATATTAGCAACATTATAGATAGCATTGGGTCAATTAGGCTGGTTTTACACGGCAATCTTTAAAGATTTAATCATTTTACACATGACCATTCTTGTCTCGCATGTTTATGTTCACTTGAAACTTAGTGTAACTGACATTAAATTGAAAGTGACACGTGAAGGCCACATATGATAACCCATACTCAGAATTTGTCCTCTTGCTTTTAACCCATCCAAGTTAATGCACACACATTAGGAGTTCAAGGGCACCTCAGTCATTTTGTGCTGGTATTGAGAATCAAAGCCTTCAGGTCCAGTCTGACTCTCTAACCATTTGGTCGTTTCCCCAACAAACAACAACAACAGCATGAAATAAATAAATTAGTCAGTCAGTCAGTAAATCAATCAACATTCCACAGGCCACAATCAACCTGATCAACTCTATGCGAAGGTGAGGTGTTGCACTGCGTGAGGAAAAAGGTGGTCACACCAGATACTGACTGGTTTTTGGATGGATTATCTCGGTAAAGGAGAAGTGCTCACTAACACAGGTTTAGATTTAGACAGATTTGTGAACAATATTTGAGAGAAATAGGCCTTTGGTGTAAAAAGAAAAAGTCTTAGATCTTTGAGTTCAGCTCATGAAAAGTGGGGGCAAAAACAAAAGTGTTCAGTGTTTTGTTCAGTGTAGTTACAGTTATATAATATACATATCTAAATGTATTATTTATTTTATTGTCATCTCACACATGGATCTACATTCAATTATTTAGCATCAAACATACAATATAATCCTTATTCCCAGTGAATAAAGATTACTTATTAAAATGAAAAGGTTGAAAAAATATTGCACAATCACCAAATAGGTGGCGACGTGCACTAGGTTATATAAATACAAATTAAACAAAAAAAGAAGTGGATGTCGAATGGCAATTTTTCTTAAAGGGGGGGGTGAAATGCTGTTTCATGCATACTGAGCTTTTTACACTGTTAAAGACTTGGATTCCCATCCTAAACATTGACAAAGTTTCAAAAACTAATGTTGGACGTTTGATGGAGTATTTCTGTGTTAAAAATACTCCTTCCGGTTTCTCAGAAGTTTCTGAGAGTTTTTTTCGAGTATGGCTCGGCTTGACGTTAATAGAGCGGAAGGTCCTTGTATGGGCCGTACGGGCTCTTTTCCCGGTAGGGTGCGCGCGAGCATGACTAGAGCGAGAGAGGAAATGCACGCCCATAAACACTTGCTCAGCTGCAGATCCAGTCGTCCGTGAACACTTCTGTCGCGCCGCGCTCCACTTTATTCCTATGGGTGACATCAAGCGACTTCAACGCTTCAGCACAGCATTCCGGGAAGGCAGCGCTGCATTTGAACCGATTTGAACGCAGAAACGACGGGAAGCTTCACAACATCGCTTCAGTTGCATCACAAAGTGGATCTCCACCATTCACTGCTGTCAGGACTTTACCAAATCATACCAAAGAAGTGCGTTTTTGATGGAGCGGTCCCAGCGATAAAGGTTCGGTCCTGCTTTGGAAGCAGCCGGTGAGTAAAACTGCTTCAAATGTCTATGCTGTCGGCTATCGTCGCGTGAGTAAACATCAGTAAACGACACGATCGCGTTGTTCTATGTATAACGTTACACTAGTCTGATGTGCAAAACCGTTTTGCTTGCTACTGCTAAGGTTTAGTCGCATACCTTAGTCCATAAACCGAATCATGTCCTCATAAACTGCAAGTAAAGACACACAAATGCTGACAGGCCATTAAATACAGTACATACCACAGAGACGGACGTCCTGCTGTTGCTGTTTCGCCTGTACAATTTATTTCAGCCTCCGAATGATTCTGGATCATATCTGTATTAGCTGAGCTCGATAGCCATGAGTTTCTCCACGCTTGAGGACGTCGCTTTGCGCTCTCGTCATTCTTTAGCTCCGTCCACACGATACGCCTCCAGGCGCTCGTTTTTTTCCGGAAAGACTCGGTAGAGCCCATATTTCTTTTATAAATATAATAAAACTAAAGCCTTCTCGGAGATATGAAGGATGCAATACTACTCTATAGGTACTTAAGGTTGACATGAGATTGACTGAAACTGAGTGTTTCACCCCCCCCCCCCCCCCTCCCTTAACATATGTTTTCATTGTGAATGATCGATTCGTCAATCATTCTCTGTTGAGAATGTCTTTTGTGTCAACCGGGAACATACTCTGAGTTGTCTGAACTTACTCGCCGACGCATTTTTAGAACCAGCAATATTTCGAGTAAGCAAGGTTTGGGTTAATCAACCAAGAGTTCAGGGTATATGTGATGGTAAGATAACCTTGCTTTCTGGAATAACCCCCTGGTCTCTGTTGTCTCTGTTTGCACTTTGAATATTGAGAGAGTGCTTTGGATATGGTTGCACTTATTGTTTGCACTTAATAAGACTAAGAAACAACTGTTAATACTTCGTCATTTATACTGTTTTTTTTTCTACGTTCAATTTGTGGAAAAGGGTTCCATTTGGAGGTCGCACAAAACCTTCATCAGAAGTTCTGGAAGCTCATCATTTATGCTCAGTAATGTCTGAAGAGACTCATGTGAAATCATACAGGAGAGAAGCCAGTCAGTTGAGTTTGTGGCAAAACCTTGACAGTGCTTGTATATATTGTTGTGTCTCATGTGTATGATAATTAATTTCCATAGAACTGAAATGACATTCATTACACAATAGTTAGTTAAGACATTTCAAAATACACCTGCTACTGAAAAACGTACCTGTCATACATTTTGAAAATGCTGTGCAAATTTTTTTTTTTGCTTCACCTCATTCTCGTAAACCCAATTTTGTGTCTTGTCTCATGAGCTAAGAGTCTCTCCAGACCCCAAGTGTATATAGACCAATCAGGCATAAAATTATGATCACCTTCCTCATATTGTGTTGGTCCAAGTCAACACCTCAAACTCGTTGCCGTGCACCTCAAATCATTCCTGAACCATTTTTGCTTTGTGGCAGGGTGCATTATCCTGCTGAAAGAGGCCACAGCCACCAGGGAATATATAAGGGTGTACATGGTCTGCATCTATGCTTAGGTAGGTGGTACAGTACGTGTCAAAATAACGTCCACATGGATGGCAGGATCCAAGGTTTCCCAGCAGAACATTGCCCAAAGCATCACACTGCCTGTGTCGGCTTGCCTTCTTCCCATGGTGCATCCTGGTGCCATGTGTTCCCCAGGTAAGTGACGCGAGCACACACACATAGACACAACCATCTACGTCGTGATGTGAAAGAAAATGTGATTCATCAGACCAGGCCACCTTCTTCCATTGCTTCCGATGCTCACTCATTGTTGCCGCTTTCAGTGGACAGGGGTCATCAAAGGCACCCTGACTGGTCTGCAGCTATGCAGCCCAAACATCAACTTTCAGGACAAAATGTTAACACACAGCTCAATATATCCCACCAATTAGCAAGTGAAGAGGTAATCAGTGTCATTCACTTCACCTCATAATGTTATGCCTGATCGGTGTACCTGCACAAAAGCAACATTGGCTGAAATCTTTAACGTTCCTTGTTAGAGCACCTGCCGCTCAGGATGGTTCAAATTAGAGCAGTGAAGGTAGAAACGGGGTTACATTGGTGTCATGACCTGGAAGTGACGTTTAGTGGGTGAGTAAGTTAGGTAAACTTGTAAGAGCAGTACGAGTAGCACCGGACGGGTCACAGCATCTGTGTATCCACATTTGTATACTAAGTATAATAAGTGAACTTTGACCTTTCTAAACTTTCTAAACTTATTTACTTATTTTATCTCTTCGAGGGGGTGTGTTTTTCAGCTGTTTTTCTTGGCAGGTAATTCAACCGCACGAGGCTTAACCCTGTAGTTGTTAAAACATCACAGCTTCCTTCCACACGTCATGCAAATTCTGTAAATGGCACCCTACCACTTTGAGTACTCAGTTGGACACTTTAGCGGCTAATAAAATGGTTGTTTTGGAGGTTAGATTGAGTAAATGTGTTCTCTGACAACTAACACAGCACCTAGAGCACTACCGCTCCTCCCAATTTAACTCAATTATAGACTTTGCCTTGATTAAAATAATTGTTCTCCGGTGGTAAGACGCTAATTAACAATATTGGACTTGAGTGTGGTGACTTCTCAGAGCACACAAGCTTGACGGGTTTAACAGAATATTAATTGTTTGTGGCAGTTTACATGAGTATAGATTGAGCAGTCTAAGATGTTAACCAATGAAACTCGGACGTTAACCCAGGCGCTGTTAATTAGCACTGTCAGGCTAGCTCTATCAAGATTATTCCAGGTGCACCATTCAATGTGCCAGTCAAATTTGTTGTCCCTTCACGTTGGAGACATGTGGTGTATTTGCATTCTGTGATATGGATTTGTAGCCTCACACGGTAATTTCCCTACGGGGCTTGACTTAATGTCCTATTCCCACATACGGAAAAAAAGAAGGAAATGCCATAGCCTGCAGATAGAGCTCCAGCCATGCTGCTGTCAGAAACGCATAATGAGTCCTTAGTCACAGCCGAAGTAGTGCTGTGTTGGTGTCCTTCACAAGAAAAAGGTCTCTTTTGACTCAGACTAATTGTTTTCATGTGCCTTATTTATTTCATGTGCCATATGTATTTGATTACCTTGTGTCTTTGACGTTAAAACATTGTATTCTTTTTCAATGTTCTTTGCTTTCGCTTTCTGCCAGAGCATTTCTACTGTTTATGTTAATATAGTTGTGTGTTTGTAACATTTGCACATACATATTATATCTTGGGTTTACCGGGGCATGCTTTATATTAAAGTCTCTGAGGAGACATGTGGCACATTTGGCATTTTCCTCAGCACACTTAATTTATGTTCTTCCCTTTCTCATGAAAATAAACTGTAAGTAAATGAAAGAGAGAGAGAGAGAGAGAGAGAGAGAGAGAGAGAGAGAGAGAGAGAGAGAGAGAGAGAGAGAGAGAGAGAGAGAGAGAGAGAGAGAGAGAGAAGGAGTCTCTTTGCAGGAGTCTAGAGAGTAAACATGCATGAACCATTTTATTACTCCCGCCCAAAGACAAATAGGGAAGCTATAATAACTTTGATTTCACCATTAAAAAAACAAAAACCCTAATCTGGATGCCAGCCGAACTCAGCCCCGCCCACAACATTTGAGCTTGGGCAGTTCGATCTGGACTTGATCCATAGAGGAGCAATTATGCACGAACAGAAAATGTTCGGACCAATCAAATTGTCAAGGCGGGCTTTAGACGATGACGGACAGATGATAAACCGTAACGTAATCATCCACGTCATCAAAGGCGATTTGGGTTGAATTTATTCTAATCCTAAATGGAGAACTTGTTCGTATATAAATTCACCTTCATTATTTCTCTCAGAAATGATGATCGTGTTAGTAAGTAATCTGTGTTACCTTAAATATTTTCACAACACCGGCAAATATCGTTTAGGCTCATCTTTTTCTTCTAACGTTACAGCGTGCGTGCAGACAAGGTTGCCAAGGTTTTACAATATAACCCGCCAAATGCTAGCCCAAAACAAGCCCAATAGCTCTTTGGGGTCTCTGAAAAAAAAAAAAAAGGTATTTGGGGGGTAAAATGTGTGTTAGTTTGGCAAGGTTGCCTGCTAAAATTCGCATTTCCGTGTCTATATATCACATAATTGAGGTCACTTCAACCTGCGGACATGGAAAACAATCTGCGGGAAAACCGCAGACTTGGCAACACAGTGCAGTTGGGTTCAGCTGACATTTGGCAACTAATGTTATGCGCCGCTCCGTTGCTCTGATTGGTTGTAGGTCTATCCCATTGAGGTCTTTCCTGGTTCGGGTTGAAACACGCCCCATAAAGGCCAATGAAGCAGTATCAGACTCATATTCTGACTAGAATTGAGTATGACGACGTCAGGCTACAAAAACACAACAGGAACCTAATGAGCCCAGCATTTGAAGCACACACAATATATTGGGTGAGTATGGTCCATCTCTATAAAATTTCAGAGCAAGGAGAATTTAGTCACATTCAGTCACATTCACAACAAACAATGTAACAAGCTGATACAATGATCTTTTTCTTATCGGCGGCCATTTTGACAGCAAAACACATGCTTGTTATATGTCATCAAACCACACAATCCTAAATATTGTTTCGTTCTGCTTCTAAACCCCCACTGGGTCTTTGCGGCAGCTAATTTGTTGTCCAGACACGAAACTGTCTGGGAAAGCTTGCTTAAGCAGTTGCGGTGTAGAAAGCTGCTGAGAAAAATGTGGGCTAATGGATTCTGGTTGGAGTAGGGAACACTGGGGAGCATGTCAAGGCATAAATGTTTATGTTCTCGTGGCATTGGAGACAGAGGATATGGCCTTGATGCTTCCAAATCGTGAAGTGCTGAAAAACCGGGAGAGCTCAACACAAACCTCTCATTATCGTTCTGACGACGTAGTGAGGCATATTTAAATAAGGGGCTGGGCTATGGGGATTTCAAGGCCCTGTGATCAATCGGCATGGCTTAATAAACCAAGTGACGGCGGTGTCGCACGGTGGCGTAGAACGGAGGCACAGGGTACACAGCTACTCCTTTCTAAATCTCCCTTCTTCCACTCACTACAGCATATCTTCTCTCATTATTCTGTGTCTTCATGTAGAGCGCCTCTCCTGGAGTCTGCAGCGGGCGAGGGGGCTGTCAAAATGAAAGCATGAAGAAAGCTATTGTTTCCTCGCCGTGCTCATGCCCAGGGAATCGAAACTTGTATATGCGAGAATCACAGCCCGAAAGAGTGAAAACCCACATAAAAAAAGGGAGGAAGGATGGGAAGAAGAAATAAAGAGCGTGCCATCGGAAAATGGGTGTTATTTAAGTGTTACGTGCTGTTGGGCTTCTACTGGCCTAAATCTTCAACCCCACACAGCAGGGCTCTGTTCCAAAACATGCCCACATTGGCTGCATTTAAAGGAATAATTATCCTGTCTTCTAAGATACCTTTTTTTTTTTTTTTTTTTTTGCCCAAGGCAATCATCATAGGCATCATTGTATGTAGTGCAACTCATGGATAATCCCAGACTGCATTGCAGATACAAAAACTGAATTTTTTAAATGCTCATTTATTGTTAATTCAATATCCCAAAAAAAAAAAAAAAATGGTAATCAAAAAAAAAAAAAAAAAAAAAACTCCCTCATGAAACAAAATATACTAACACAAAAATCACTGTTGTCACATTTGTCAAGGCAGACCAAGATGATAGAGAACCGAAATGCAGGGCTTAAATAGACAGGATAATAACAGTATGGTAACACTTTACAACACAAGGCTGTATTAATTCACATTAATGTATTAGTAAACATGAACTAACCATGAACAACTTATTTTCAGCATTAAGCTTAACTCACACATATATTAAAGCTACACTGTGTGATATTTTCCCCCATCTATCGGTGTAAAGGTATATGACAATCCAGTGAATAATAGTTTCTGTTCCTCTCAATTCTGATTTCGTTTTAACTCCTACGGTGGCCGATTTAGTCCAAGATTAACATGGCAATCCCCCTCTTTTTCATTTCACACGGTGACATTGAGTGTTAAAACGCGAAAGGCGAAGCTTGAATTTACGGGTATGTCCCTCTTTGGCTAATTTACTTTCAAGATGGAGGGCAACATGACGACCAGTTTTCGAATCCCTCACCCGTATGCATTTTCAATGGCATATTATAAACTTACGACAATACTTTATTACTTGAAAGAAGTAAATATACATTAATGAGCACATATATTTTTGAAAGAACTAAGTGTTTTTAGCTAAGAATAAACTAAAAAAAGTTACACAGTGTAGCTTTAATCCATCTATCCACGTTAACAGTGCAATTAGTTAACATGAACAACACCTGTAGCTTTACTGTTTTTTTTTTAGTTTATCCTACTGTACATTTATAGATTAGTTTACGTTCAGTTGACACACACTAAGGATGAACATTTATAACTTATCATCTTACTCCTAAGGTAAAAATGGTACCATATCAACATTATTAAATGTTTTGTTGCTATTGTGATTCAACATGTTTTCAGTCCCATCTTGTCACATATTGACGCTTGATCAGGACCCCTCGGCATCACTTTTTAACCCCCCAAAAGTGATCAGCGTCTCCATCTGCCGAAGATCATGAGCACATTCAAAAATTGCCGTCCAAAAAAAGTTACATCAGCTTTGATAGTGAAATTGCATAGGCTCTCATGTCTTGTGACCAACTGCGTCATTACACTGTAAAAAAAATATTTAGAAAAAAAGTTACCTGGTTGCCTTAAAAATTTGAGTTCATTGAAATAAAATTTTTGAGTTAATACAATGAACATTTTTTGAGATTTGACAACCTTTATAAAAATATTATTAAAAGATTTTGTAAACATATTGGGTAATTTTGTGTGTTTTACTTCTGATGTAAACATCCCAAATAGTCCTATTTTCATGATTTATTAAAAATTGTATGTGGTTTAGATACAATAATATTTTGAGTTTCTATTTATTAAACAAGTGTCCTTCATTGTATCAACTCAAATATTTAATTTCAATAAACTCAAATTTTTAAGGCAACCAGGTTACTTACTTTTTTAAGTTAAAACAACAAAAACCAACAATAATTTTTTACAGTGTACAACAGCTTTCATTTTAAAATGTCAGTGGCTCTCGTGTGTATCGTGTGTGAGTGTGCTTTCACAGAGTGGCGGGATCATCATTTAAACGATTAAAACATTGAGATCAACTCTGTTCTTCACAAAGAGATATCGTATGACTTCAGAAGACTTGGAATGCAACATGAGTTAATACTTTTATACTGTTTTTCTCAGTTTTTTTGCAATAACTTTCTTTGTTGCATTGCTTTATGTACTTTCTTTGCCTGTTAAGTGTTTTATATTGTTAAAAAGTAGGTAGGTTAAGGGTAGGAGTAGGGTTAGTTGCTCTAAAATATGAAAGTAGCCTATAAATATTCATAAAACCATGTCTACTTTTACAAACGCAAAGAGTTAAATGCGTCTTTGGGCAAATAATTGAAATCAATTGATCACACTGCGCTTCGGAAAATGACGCTAAAGGGGTACCCTGTGGGTTAAAAAGTGACACCAAGGGATGCTGAGCAAGCATATGATGACAAGATGTGTGACAAATTAGAATATTGAGCTTAAATCAAATAAAAAATTGACTAAAGAAATGGACTAGCTTAGCAACATGCTAATGCCAAACTATCTACTGAAATCAGTAAGTCGAGTCATCCATTCGCTTCTGTAAAACTGTTGCTGCCAAGATTAAAAATCAATCACTTTTGAGGTTCCATTGCAGTTAGCATGATGCTTTAAAAAGGCAGCAGCATGGTAAGATTTAATAACATGTCGCTTGTCATTTAGACATCAGTCGTAACAGCTCAGGCTTTGTTGATTTCCTCAAAGGTTAATGGCTCTATGAAGAATCGATAGGTAAAGCATCTGGGTGATACGTGATAAAGTGCACAATCCGGAAGATACAGAAACAGAAGAAACATGACCCTCGAGGAATGGGACTAACTAACTGTCCCTTGCAAGGCTTGCAGCAATAATGAAAAGCTATCCTGAGTGCCCCTCTAAGACACTAAATAAATCACTCTCACTACTACAACGAGGCACCACGCCGGCCCAGTGGGAGAGAGAGAGTGGGAGACATGCATTATTTACCAACAGAAACTGCAATATCAACTGCTTTCCCCTGCTCTAGATCTGCTTCAGCTGCATTGTGCTATGCCAAATGTAGAACGTTGAAGAAGCTTCAGGAGAAGCGGAAACGGGAGAGGACGAGAGGTAGATGGCTAAATGTGCTCTGTACTTGAGAATCCGGATGTTACTGTCTTTGTTTATCTCCCAGAACAAGTTCATAGAGGATGACCGCTATGCTATTACGCCATGTCAGATGTCCTAAGTGGCACAGCCTTAGTTTCACAGCAAATCAAATCAGACAGTCCAAAGATTCCTGAACAAACTATTTTTTTCCCACGAGAAAACACAACTGTATTATCATTGCAGTTGAAGTGTAACAGACAGCATTTTTTATATATTTTTTACTTGTTATATCTCAGAAAAACAGACTTGTTCACTCTTTTTCTTTTGACGCTCTGCATCACCTTGCACATTCTTGTTCTTGCGGTCAGTGAGGTCACTGTAATCAGTGAATACAATTTACTTATTTAAACATCAGATTAGTAAGGTAGCCCATTTACGCCACTAAATAAAAAAATAAATAAAAATAGTAATTGTGACTTTTTATCTCAGAATTCTGACTTTTTTTCCTCACAATTGCGAGTTGTAAAGTCACAATTCTTTTCTTCTTTCTTTCTCACAATTGTGTGATATAAAGTCAGAATTCTGAGATATAAACTTGCAATTCCGTGATAAGGCAGAATTCTGACTTTATGTCACACAATTGCGAGCTTATATCTCAGAATTCTAACTTTATATCACACAATTCCGTGTTTATATTTCAGAATTCTGACTTAACTCGCAATTGTGAGAAAAATAAAAACAGGATTGTGACTTTACAACTCACAATTGTGAGGAAAAAAGTCCAAATTCTGAGATGAAATCTTGCAATTTTTATTTTATTTTATTTGGTGGCGGAAACGGGCTTCCATAGATTAAGACTGCAGGCAGTAGTACACTCTTAGAAGAAAATGTTCTATATAGAACCTTAAAAGGATATTTGGAACCCCTAAAAGCTTCTATATAGAACCCATTTTAAGTGCCAAAAGGGGTCTTTCTTGTCATTATAGAACCTTTTTAACATAAAAGGTTCTTTAGAGTTGAGTACACTTCATTAGGTTCATTTGGGTTCTATATAAAACCATAGAGATCTTTGCACAACTCCAAGGAACCTTTTATGCTAAACATTTTCCATAATGACAAGAAAGAACCCTTTTGCACTTAAAAAAACGGTTTTATATAGAACCCCCTTTTAGGGGGTTCCAAATACATAGCACTTTTACGGTTATATATAGAACCTTTTCTTCTAAAAGTGTAAGAGCTATATATATATACTTTGACAGTTTATAACTCATTTTAAGTTTGTTACATTATGACAACAAAGTTGTACAACTGAATCAACTAAAAGTTTAGTAAAAAAATTAGTAAGGCTTAGTAAGTGTACTGTACCTTGTACAGTAGCTACACTATTGATACAGTGAGTATTTGTTTTTGAAAGAAAATGAGAGTCTAGCATTGTCTAGCTATCACCAGATTTAAGATTGATTAAATTCAGATCACTCAAATTAAGACTAAACATTGGTCTGGGGAGTCTGTTCTGTATTTTCAACTGCACAAGAGGTGTGATAAACGAGCATAATTCAAATGACCTTCATAGACCTTCAACCAATCAGACCACAAGAGGCGTGAACTTGATACGACCCATCACTTCTCTATCCGTCATCGTGTTAAACCCACCAATAGCGTGCCAGGTGGATAAGCCGTAATCAAAATCAAAATTGGAATCAAATCGCCAGGCTGGGTTTACCCAGTCTAGGTCTAGCATTCCCTTTTGTGGTAATCAATATAATTCTTAATATTCTCAATATTCTCTTCAGCCTAAACAAACTAAATATTAACCTTATATGTAAGTTATTACTTTAATTAGAGAAGTATATGCAATGCAATTTTTTTTTTATTCAGCTAACAAACACAGTCATGATGGTTAGCCTTTAATAAAAAGGTCACGACCATGTACAGTGTTCAAGGCCATATGAGCTGCACAGGTTACTTACTGGAATGGATAATGCTATTGGTACTTGCACTTCTTTATAGTTATTATCCTCCCAGTGCCGAAGCAATTAATTTCATTGAACCAGTGAAAAGAAAAAAACAATGACAAAGCCAGCCCAGATAAGACAAACTGCCATCCCGCAATGCATGTTTTACATCACACACTTACATGCTTGAGTGAATCAAGAAATAATGTCTTATAGAGAGAGTCAGTGCGGGTGAGTCAGATTTCATGCCGAGTGCCAAGGCTGATAGGAGAAAATAGATGCTAAGATGTACATTTTGTTTGCAGAGGAAGACATCACTGACCTCCGTCGCATTCAGAGAATTCGTGTCTGATCTTGAGGGAAACTGGGGAGACTGAACCGATCTCTCGTGACACACACTGTCGGCTTCTGAGTGTTTTCTTCTCTTCTTTGCAAACAACAAAAAAAATAACTTTCCTCAAATGTAGACAATGTTGCAGTATGTTTTCTAAGGAAATATATATATATATATATATATATATATATGTAATAGTTCCCAAAACTGAGCTGTACTGATTTCATTTGAAAGCTTTGGTTGTAATATATATATATATATATATATATATATATATATATATATATATATATATATATATATATATATATATATATATATATATATATATATATATATATATATATATATATATATATATATATATATATTTTTTTTTTTTTTTACAACCAAAGCTTTCAAATGAAATCAGTACAGCTCAGTTTTGGGAACTTTTATTAAAGCAGAATACCCGTGCTTTACAATTAATGAAGGCTTTAGTATTTACACATAATTAGTCAACTAAAATTTAAACAATGTTTTGTTTGTTTTTTAAACAAAAATGTAAAAAAAAAAAAAAAAAGTTCAATACAGAAATATACAATGATATGGCGCCCCGCACATGATGTGCAATGAAAAAAAAAAAAAAATGTGCACACGATTTACTAATTTGTTCCCTTGATTTATAAATCATGTGCACAATTTACTATGTCGTTCCTTCTATTGGCTACATGGTGTAGACGATTAACTACTTTACGCCCTCGACTTGCTAAACTGTCCACGTGATTTACTAATTCGTTCCCTCAATTTATAAATCGTGCGCACGATTTTGCAAATCATGGGAACAAATTAGCAGGGGTGTCGGACTGGGTGTAAAACCACTACTCATTACCAGGCCCCCAAGGGGAGAGAGGACCCTTGAAAAGTCTGGAATATACAGTATTTTAACATGGAACATGAGGGCCCATCAGGAACATAGGGCCCGGTATCTTGTGCTACGCTGCTGCGGATTAGTAAATTGTGCGCATCTATAAATCAAAGGAATTAATTAGTAAATCATGATTTAGCCTACTATTTTTTTCCTGTGCTGGGGTCCATGCAACGATGATAAAAAGAAAGTATACTTTTAATTATTAAACTTAAACAACCAGTAGGTGGCGGTAAGCCACTGTCCAATAAGTGAGTCACGGAACACCATTGTTTGTTATAGTTATGCTGTGGCTTTCGTTGGAACTACTATCTTGTCTGTAAAATAGAGCAAACAATAATGGCAATTGTGTTTAAAATGTACATTATTTAATATAAGTCTTTTGTTTGTTGAACTGTTGTATCAAATCAATGTCATTGTGCAATCTTGTGGATATTTGAATTTGATTTCTGGCTAGCATAATTGTCTGTATGTCTATAGCAGGGCTATTCAAATCTTGTCCTGTAGGGCCAATGCGCTGCAGAGTTTAGCTCCAACCCTAATCAAACACACCCACCTGTAATTTTCTAATGAGCCTGAAGACATTGGCCCTGTCCCAAATGGCACCCTAAACCCTCACGGTCTTCCTCTAAGTCTGCACTTTCACAACGTGATGGCGCTTTGACTGCAGGGAAGAAGTCCGCTGAGCTCACTCCAGTATGGACTCGACAGAAGTGCGCATCAAGGGCGCATACAGTCCGCAAAGGGGGCGCTCGCGAGCACCCTTCTGAGACCGAAAATGACAAATGGGACACCTTGTGGTCTTGTGGAATTGATTAGTATGTTAAAGTGTGTTTGATTGGGGTTGGAGCTAAACTTTGCTGTGCATTGGCCCTCCAGGGCGAGATTTGAATAGCCCTGGTCTATAGGCTACTCAATGCTATGCTGAATCTACATTACAAGCAACACTGTCAAGAACACAATGTAGCAATGTAGCTTAATTTGACAAGGCAGCAGACTCTGCACGCAACCTATGCATGCTGCTTTGTGTGGATGCAGTCAGTTTTAACCACAAAAGATGAGGTATTGTGATTGGATGCATTCACAGCATTGTATCTGTTACACTGTAAAAAAAAATAAAAAATGCTCCAATTGAAAATTTTCTAGTGACTGATTACATCTAAAATTTTCAGTTGGCCGAATTGAAAATCTGAATTGATGCAATTGAATTCACATAAATTCAATTTGGCCAACTGAAAATCTTTGATGTGATCAGTCACTTGAAAATTTTCAATTGGAGACCTGCATTTTTTATTTATTTTTTACAGTGTAGAAATAGACGTAAGATTTAATGAACAGCAAAACTCTGCATTTTGTTCGCGTACCCCCTCTGTCCCCTCCAGTACCCAGTTTGGGAACCACTGGTTTAGAGGGATCACACTGCAAATGCTGCGATTCAGTAGACTAGGTAAACCCAGCCTGATCTGCTGGAGATTTGTCCTGGCAACTCAGTCTGGAAACCCGTACATCCATTTCTAATGCTTTTACACTTTTGCAGGAACCAATCACAGGCTTTTCCACCTGGCACGCTACTGGCAGGTTTAACATGACGTTAACGTGTTCATTTGCATGCGTGCAACTTATACTCTGGTGTTTCAGCATTTGAAAACGAAGATCACTATGTAAACATTATGCAGCGAGATGGACGAGCGAGAGACATGGGAGGAGCAAGCGAGACCGTGGCGTGAGTGCAAATGAGCGTCACCTGCGAGCCACACCGGTCTCGAGTGCTCTCATGACGGAGCTCGGAGTCGGAGTCCACATTAATACTGTAACTTTATTTTACAGTGCGAAAGTTTCAATAATATATTTGTAGTTTAATTCTAGAATGATTAATTTGTTCCAAATAGAGCCATTCAAGCTGCTTTCTTTTCGTTTTTTTCTTTTCTTCAAATCACCACAAGTTTAAAACCAGCTTGATATCTGACCTCTATTGCATCTTGAAATCTGACCTACATTGGCAACTATTCTCAGTGTTTTGCACAAGTGCGTATACCTAAATATAGCGATGAGTTTAGCTTTTTGTTCCCAGACTAGTAACAGACTTAAAACATCAAAGATCATCAAGATCCTGCGCGGAGTATATAAACTGCTTGGCTCCTTTGTGCCTTCCTGTGGCCTCTAACAAAGGTCAGTTGCATCCAATTCTCCTAAGAGAAATCTTTCAAACAGGATCAAAAGTTAAGAAAAAAATCCCCACACACACAGAAAGACATAAAAGTGTTTTAAAATCCGCCTATTGCATGTATTATTTAACTGCGCAATGCAAAAGAAAAACAACATTGTACTTGTGAGTTGGATGTTTTTATATAAAACTTTATAAATCTGTATGTTTCTGTACTATACAGAGTATATCAATACCTCAAGGGTGTCTGGTCGTTTACCTCAACACATTGGGGGAAACATGAAATGACACAACAGATGGCACAATAGATATTCCTGAATGTTTAAATGAGCCCCTCACAATGTTGCTTTTTTTCAACTCAAGGACTATTGGAACGGGAAGAATGGTTGGGATGCAGAAAAGCCACAAGAGCTAAAACTCATCTCCTCCATCTGTGCAGCACTTTGAAGTTTTTTTCAGACATCTAAAGAATCCTTGATCGTACCTTCCTCTCATATCAATTCTCATATGTTTTGCTGGAACAGGTTCACCGATAATAAGGAGCACATTTACATCTCCTGAAAGCCGTTTCTATCTTCAGAACTTATGCAGCGACGGGACAATGGATGGAGAAGCTCAAGGGTTTTCAAATAGCCTCCACCACAATGCCCTGAACACACATTAAGAGCTCTCATGTAATCAATTCTGTCCGAGACTGTATTTTATGGTGGTGGCATTGTGTTCTAACAGAAACCTTTGGGGATATGGGGGCCTTGGAACACACAGGCTTCAACAACAAATCAATCGAGCTTTTCTTCACCAGGAGAGGCTGATGTCACGGCCCTATCTTCATATCCCAGCTGCTCTTCATCTCAGCTCATCTTCCTGTCACTTCTCTGAATTTGATTCATCAGGGTTTTTTTTTGGATGCTACCATTCATTTATTGCCCCAGCCTGATAGCGAGGGAAAAATGGCTTTCGTCTAAGATACTTTAACAGCCTGTAAAAACGGCTTAAAGGAGGCCTTTGACAGATTTATCCGATACTATGAATTTTCTCTGATGTTTATGTATCTCTGGCTTTTATGCGAAGATGCGAATGAGGTAATTGAATCGGTAAACGGCGTGCTACAGCGAATGCTCATACTCTCATTCCACGGCAGCCCTTTCACGAGGACAGGAGCATTATAAATCAAAATGATGTGTTTACCATACTTGATTGAGACAATAAATCAGAGTGTGCAAGTAAAAAGCAGAATAAAGGCGCTTTTATGCTAAGCTTTTGGTGTCAGAGTTTGTTGTGAAACGGCTTGTTTGGTTGTTGTGAAAGCCAATCACACCTGAGACCATTTGGAAAGCTCAGTAGCATTGCTCACTTTAACAGCTATTGATGGCTCTTTTTTTTTTTTTCTGTGCTGAAATGCGGCGCCATAAAAATAAAATCATATTTTAACTGTGAATGTGCCATCTGTACTAGATGTCATGCAATAAAAAATATAATGCCATATGTACCACTAAATAATGGCCAGAAATGTCAATGAGTTTTATTCTTGGACACCACACAACAACTCATTTGGACCGGTTCTTTAAAGAATTAAAAACAATGCACAACCAGTGTTTTTTGTGACTAATGACTTTTACGATACGGTTTGTTTTAATTAACAACAACAAAAATAGCAAGACGTGTACATACATTTGGGCAGATTCTCAAGCTCCATCATGTGCACAACCACTTTCAGATCTCTCCAGAGATGTTCAATTGGGTTCAAGTCTGGGCTCTGGCTCGGCCACTTAAAGACATTCGCAGAGTTGTCCCGTAGCCACTCTTTTGTTATCTTGGCTGAGTGCTAATGGTCGTTGTGGGCACGAACAATATGGGTAACCAAACAGTTAATGGGTCTCATTGACTTCCATACTCTCAAACTCTGAAGCAAACCACTGCAAATCTCATGAAAAAATATTCATGGAACCACTGCTGGAATCGACCACCCCATAACCCCCATCAAATGGTATACATGCTTTACTCGGTAGCAGCGCTCGGCTGTGATATGAGACATCCAGTTGACAGTAGTAGCTGGAGTAGCTTGATTTGATCAGACCTATTACAGCGATAACAACGTGATCTGGGAGCTGGGACCAGCACATTCTTCAGCTGACTGATTTAGCACATCAGTGTACATGTCAAGACTGTTGTGTCAAGGAGGTCTGGAGTAAGATTAGGACATATGCAACTTTTTTTAATTGAGAAAACTCTAGTGATGAGGCTGGCAGTTGGCTGCTGTTATAAACCTCATTCATGCTTGGCAAGAGCATTCGCAGATCAATGTGATCAAACACAGCTCGAGCAGCCGATCTAATGCAAAAGGGTCCGTTTCAGCTAACAGGCTGATTTTGTCACAGATTACAAGACCATCAAAAATGCATTAAACGCTGCAACTGGGGGCCTGTCGCCGAAAAGACCAAAAAACGTCTCGTTTATGGATGAGCCCCTTGGTTAGCGATGCCCTCAATGCCCGGCAATAACATCAAAGCCTCTTGGGAATCTTTCTGGAATCAATGAATAATTGCATTAGTGTCATAGGTTGCATGTCAGTCTGCTCCCAGCCTTTCATATCAAGAGAATGGCAGATCATTAAAGACAGCACTTTAGTGTCTAGAAAGGGACAGAATGCATTCAAATGTGAAACGGGTTTTATGAGAAAGGATTGAGAGACAGAAAATCACCATTTCCTCGGAATTTAATTACGTTGAATCTTAATCTTCCTGCCTCTCCACAGTCGCAGCTTTTCTGAAAATGTGAACAAAGACGTTATGTCCTCAAGGCCATCTATACATCTAAACTTAATTCTTTTCTATGCACAAGAAAGCATGTAAATATATTATGGGGGAAAATTTGTTTAATTTGCATTGCCAACAATATATAATGAAGTGAGATATGGGACAGCCCTCAGAGGACACCGGAGCACTTATTCCCAATAATATGGCACGTGTACAACACAGCATGCATTATTGTCAGCAATTAAATCTCTGAAGAAACACAGGGTGCTCATAATTTGGATTTGTTTAGCAGAAAATGAGTTTTTTTCTGAGAATTTCAGTTTTCTCTGATGCCACTTGGCTTACGGTGGTTCAATCATTAGTCCAATGAGAAAAATGGTTTAACTAGACCATAGATAATCCAGACCCAGAGAAGCCAGCCTGGATACTGCGGTGCTATTATGGCAAAATATGTGGATTTCTCAGAGAGAAAGAAGCTATATCTTTGAAAAATAAAAAGCAGGAAGAGATGAAAGCATCTGGTTTATTCTTATAGTTCAATGGAAGCATAATTATAGCCTTGAAATAGATTGGAAAGATTCTGGGAGGTGTCGTTTTACTTTTTAGTGTCCCCCTGTGACTTAAGCATATCTTAAAACAAACAGGCACAAAATGTGGAGCTGAAGACATTAGATAATTATAATTATGTTATGCAAAAATTTAAGGATATATTCAAATATTGCAATAATAGTACTTTCATCAATGTTCTATTTTAGATTAAAACTTGAATTACAGCATATTTGAGATATAGCACCTTCAAATAGTATCTCACTGTCTTGAACTGTTCTTGAGAGGATATGCCTTAATTTGACTGGATAACCTTTAGATCAGTTCAAATCTACTCCCAAAGGCATTCTTCCTCTAACCAGCACTCGAGGAATCATCTGTTAATAAAAAAAAAGAAAAAAAAAAGTTCAATGTTTAATATTGGACCTGTGGATTGTCTAAGTCTATACTGAAATAATACAAATAAAAAGATAATAAAAGTTATTTTTGATTTATTGTCAATAGAGCAAGTCAAATTGTGTCGTTACACCATCAGCCGGCCGAGACAAGGCCATGCTAACCAGCCAAAACTCGAGCCCTTTGTACACAGTCAGACATACTTGAAGAGAAACAAAATCATACAAATTCAAGGCTAACAACAGTCTTTCATCTTAACTGGGACATATTTTAATTGTTGCATTTTTATTTATTAAGTTCCTGGCTTGGTCCTAATTAGCTAAATGCTAGCAGCAGGAAACTTGAAATTCATCTTTAGTTTGTTAACGTCTTTATCAGTTCATTACCCCCCCTCCTCATCCTCCTCCTTCTCAGTGGGTGATGGTTTTACCCTCAAAAACAAACAACATAAATCATTAAAATATGCTTTCATTAACAGAGCACCGAGACACCTTATTATTTTCGGAAGAATGCTGAGAGAATCCTGATGACACAGATCACATACTGATCTCTACATGTTTTAAAACTGACAGATGCTCTCTTTGGTTTCTCATTCCACTTGGGGCAAGCATTTTGCAGTAAACAATAAAATAAAATAAACATTAATATACGGAAAAAAAGAAAAAAAAAAAACACCAGTGAGGAGAACACTTTCTGACCATTACACCGTTACACAGGTGACTTAGCTAAGTAAACTGTTGGTTTTAGCAAGGGAGTCTGTGTGATGAGAAGATGTATTGGTAAAACTCACACTGACACACTGACAGCCACACTGCATTACATCACCACCCTGCAGCTCTGCCCCCAGGGCCCAACTGTTCTGCCTGAATAAAACACCAGCCTAAAGTCCATACTCTGTGTGTTATCTCTGCAAACAGTATGACAAGACAAAACGGCCACACAAATGCACTGTATGGTCACCACTGAACATGAAGCCTACGGCCCTGTGTACCTGGTACAGGCTTATACTGTATTTTATATTATTAGTGAACATTTGGGGAAAATCTTCCTCCAAAAGTAGCTGCTTGGTTTTAAACAGGCAAATGCTTAAGGGTCTATCATTGCATAATTGCCGTGATTATTATGTTTCTAGCATATGTGTTTGGCAACAGTTCTTCTAACCCTAACTGATGGAGTGTGTAGCTTTTCATTTCTTAAACAAATGTAGGAAGACACATCATGGCCATATTTCAGGATGACAATGTGTGGATTCATCAGGCTTAAACTGTGGAAGAACGGCTGGGAGGGAGCATCAGGAATCATTTTCACACATGAATTGGCCTTCTTTTAGTCTTTGGGATGTGCTGGAAAAGACTTTACAGAGTGCTTGACTCTTGCATTGTCAATATAAGATTGTTGTGATGTTATTTCCATCAAGAGGTGCATCAATTATTAAGATAACTGAATAAATTAAAGGGTCATGAAACCCCCCTGCTGCAGCGGTGTTTTTTCACACCTTCGATTTGAAAAAGCTTGTTAAAAGGGGAGTGGTCGACTGTGAAAAGGTGGGATGGTATTGTGTGGAAAGAGGGAATGTTTGCATAAATAGGGGAGTGTCAGTAGGTGCATTAAGATTAGCGATACCAACAGCAGCAGTTACAGCGGTTCTGAGACATGTTCTTGGTTCACGTTGGCATTGTTTACCACAGTGAGATTAAATGAGGGATGAGTACAGCGAATGAGAGAGCTATGAGTGGCGTGCAGCAGAGATCGCAAATCATTCAGCTCTTCAAAGTTCAAACCAGCATAATTCAGTGAGAAATGAAAATAAATGTTATTCTGCATGACGAAATATTTTGCAAACGTGATAAAACTATATTTGTCCAAATATGCACGCTGTTTGGCAAGATGAACAACGCGCCGACGTGATAAGAGAACGTGAACCACCCAACATGCGATGTGATAGAGATGTGTAATTCTAGATCAGGGTAAAAGCGAAGAGGTTTGAGGCTAGTCTCGACCGCGCATCTGAAGCAGCAGAGCGACGCGCGCTGCGTTGCCGTGACGATCCGCGCTGTCTATCACTCGGCAGCTAAATCTATATTTGTCCAAATATGCACACTGTTTCACTAAGAGCCCGAACACATGCGGTTTAGTGCATGGCTGTGACGACAAATAAAATTGAGAGGACGTGGCTTTTGTTCATCAGCCTACAAATTACAGATTGGTTATTTTGCACTCCTGACATAGATAGTCAACGCTTGGAGGTTCGGCGTGCGATTCCTCAGGTGAATTTTACTTTACCGAGCCTTTGTAGCAAAGGCTTCCACAGACGGCGCCGGTTACAGCTCGCTCGGCGCCCTTTACGTTACTTCGTATCAGCACAACGCCTAGCTTTCCTCCGTGACTTTTCCGCACGCTGCTTCCAAAACTTCCCCACAATATCTCTACAATAATGACGTAAGACGAGCCTGACAGAAGTGACTGTCTCATGCATATTAACTAAATTATATTATATGCATACTACAGCGCAGGGATTGGACTGAATGAGCTTTATGTCATGAATATATATCGAGAATCGCTCGGAGCGGTCGACGTCAGCATTTGTGACGTTGCTCCGACTAAGCTTTTCAAACCGGAAGACAGAAATCGCTCTGAAAAATGCAAAAATAACTATTTTCACATATGAATACCCTTAGTGTTTTCAATGATGTGCAGCCTATACATATCTGTTTACATCTCAAAAAAAGTGTTTTGGGGTTTCATGACCCTTTAACATTAATTCCCATTTTAGATGGGCTATATTATATTATTAATACTTTGAATGAAAAGTTGCCTTGCAAAATGTACAGCTTTAGAATTCCCACATGTTTAATGTCACAAATATCGTTAATTGACTAGTGACCTAGAAATACTGCATAACCTTAAACCTTCTCTTATTGATTTATGTCTTGATTTATTTGATTTAGGTTTATCTGTAAGATTTAAAGATTCAAATCTGTTTTGAATGGCTGATTTTCAATGTGGTCTCAGACGTTTGGAGCTCACTCTATGTATGTGTGTATGTGTTATGCTTGCTGGATGTAATTTTTCTCGCATACCCTTTGATTATCTGCCTGTCTGTGCAATGCAATGCTATAGGGACAAAATTGTTTTCCAAAGCAATTTGCAATTTAGACAAAATGTCATCAGCGCTATTGGATCAAATTACCGGCATTAGTCAGCCGCCATTTTCATTCACACCTCTCATTTGGATTTCATGTCTATAATTCTCAGCATTCAAGTCAAGTCTTGACGTAATTCATTTTCTTGCCAGCGGTCTGCGAGGTCCAACACTTCCCTTGAGCGAGACACTGATACTGACAGAGAAAGCAAAGCACAGAGGTGTTGAGCAGACTGTCGATATCCGACGACCATGACAATCTGCATGCAAACCTAATGCTTTGTCTATTCAGACAATCAATTATTAGCATGTAAACATGGGCAGCATTAGTAGAGGACAAAAGACTAAAAGACTAACACTCTGTTCTACAACACTGCCTTCAAAGAAAGCATCATGGAACTTCATAAATAACCAATTTGGAAATGATTTTAGAGGTGATTTGAGGTTCAGCTAGACAGGCTAGCAGTCTAGCTAGAATAGCTAAAGACCAGCTCGACCAAACTAGGAGAGCAGTTTAAACCAGCTAAGACCAGCAACACAAAAAAACCTGCTATTCATAGTTTTCAGTCACGTGACTGAGCCCTAGGGGGCAAAACAGCCATAGAACTCCAGCACAAGACTATGATTTTACCATCTTAAAAACTAAAATATGTGAGAAAGAGAACCCAGGCTCATTGGAAATACGTGACTCTGCCTACATTTTTGCAACACCCTAATTATGTACCTCCAGGTACGTTTACCTCCACTTTTGGGGTGAAACGTCCACCGGAGGCGCTAAGTGGTAATATTTTTTTCTCCATTCCCAGACTGATCTCATGAAATGGCGTATGTATGACACACCAATTCGTATGCCATTTTGGCGTGCTATCAAGACGCATAATCGCTTTTTTGCGTGTTTATCAACGCCGTTTCATTCTATCCCCCTACACTGCCCCTACCCCTAAACCTACCCAACACACACACGCAAGCACACACACACACACAGCCCCTAAACCTACCCATCACACACACAGCCCCTAAACCTACCCATCACAAGAAACATTCTGCATTTTTACATTTTCAAAAAAAACAATTTAGTATGTTTATAAATCCATTTACCTTGTGGACACACACACACACACATATTCAGACACATTTTGAACGTGTAACTCAAACTCTTCCCTAAACCTACCCATTCGAGTATTATAAAAAACAGGATATAACAGGCAGATACGACTGCATACATAATTTATTCAGAAAGTACAAATATCCCAAGTGTTCCGAGGCCAAACGATTGATTTGTGTGAAGAAAATCCCCAAAAGCGATCAGTAACGTTGAATCCATCCGCCAAAGATTATAATAAATTTCAAATATTGCCGCCGGAAGAAACGTCACGTAAGCTTTGACAGCATTGGCTGTCGTGTGTCTCAATTGCGTCATTACGTCAGCTTCGATTGTAAAATGCCATTGGCTCTCGTGTGTCTCATGACCGATCGCGTCATTCAACTTTTTGTGTATCATTTGAATCAGAAATATGAATGAACGAGACGAGTGCCTGTGTGTGTGTGTTCGCGATCATCATTTCAACGACTAAAACATTAAGATCATCTCTGTTCTTCACATGAAGATATCGTATGACTTCAGAAGACTTGGAATGCAACATGAGTTAATACTTTTATACTGTTTTTTGGTCAGTTTTTGCAATAAATACATGTGACTGTACATTTATTTGCCTGTTGCTGTTACGTGTTTTATATTGTTGAGAGTGGGTAGGTTTAGGGTAGGAGTGGAGTTAGTTACACCAAAATACAAAATTATGCTATAAATATTCATTCTGTGAGATCAGTCATGGTGTCATGTTGTACATCTGGAATGGAAAAAAAAAATATTACCACTTAGCGCCTCCGGTGGACGTTTCACCCCAAAAGAGCAGGTAAACGTACCTGGAGGTACATAATTAGGGTGTTGCAAAAATGTAGGCAGAGTAATGTATTTCCAATGAGCCTGGGTTGGAGAAAGATGCACGTTTTTGGCACTTGAGATCCATATACAGAACCTGCTGATGTTTTTCAATCACTAAAAAGAGCGGAACATTCTAAACCGCTTAATGTGAAAAACACTTATTGGTAGGTCGCACCAATAAGGATTAAATTTGGCAAAGTTTAACACTAATCAAGGATTTGTTGATATGGGTTTTATTTTAAAACGAGTTGTGTTGCACCACTTCATTTTAAACAGATTAACTACATAGAAAGGCCGTTAGAATTAAAGGGCTGATCATGCAGCATAGGCGAAGGGTGAACTGACACCAGGCTACAGAAGCTTAATCCTTATTCATGCAACCCACCCTTAAAGTGCCTTAATGTACTAAAACAGTGATATTAAAAGATCAAATTCATTTATGCATACTATGTACAACGATCAGGCATAACATTATGACCTTCCTAATATTGTGTTGGTCCCCCTTTTGCTGCTAAAACAGCCTTGACACGTCAAACTCCACTAGAGACCTGAAGGTATGCTGTGGAATCTGGCACCAAGATGTTAGCAGCAGATCATTTAAGTCCTGTAAGTTGCAAGGTGGGGGTTCCATGGATTGGATTTGTTTGTTCAGATCCTCGATTGCTGTCCAGTTTTGATGCTCATGTGCCCACTGTTGGCGCTTTCGGCGGTGGACAGAGGTCAGCATGGGCACCCTGACTGGTCTGCGGCTATGCAGCCCTGTATGCAACAAACTGCGATGTACTGTGTATTCTGACACCTTTCTATCAGAGCCAGCCTTAACTTTTGAGCTCCAGTAGCTCATCTGTTTGATTAGACCACACGGGCCAGCCATCACTACCCACATGCAATAATGAGCCTTGGCCGCCAATGACCCTATCGCCGGTTCACTACTGTTCCTTCCTTGGAGCACTTTTGATAAATACTGACCACTGCAGACCGAGAATACCTCACAAGAGCTGCAGTTTTGGAGATGCTCTGACCCAGTCGTCTAGTCATCACAATCTGGCCCTTGTCAAATTCTCTCAAATCCTTACACTTGCCCATTTTCCTGCTCCTACCACATCAACTTTGAGGAAAACATATACACTTGCTGCTTAATATATCCCACCCAATAACAGATGCCGTGATGAAGAGATAATCAGTGTTATTCATTTCACCTGTCGTGGTCGTGATGCCTGATCGTGTACGGGCGAGCAGATAAGCCCAGAATATAAACACAACACTTTTGTTTATAATGGTTATTGATGGAAAAAACACATAACGAGAAATCTTGTGTTGCATTTATATTGTGTTCATGTGCTTCATGTTCATGAGTATGCATCATCAATCAGGGTTAGCTGAATTTGGTCTTTTAATATCACTGTCTTACTATATTAAAACTTACCACAAAGCTGGTAAAAATGACTGGCGGTCAATGGAGGAAAGCCTTGTTTTGCCCTCCAGGTAGGCTTTCCTTTAACGGTGTGACATCACGTGAAAACTATGAATAATAAGCATAAAAAATGCATTGCACACACAAATACTGGGCAAAATAACTTTATAAATCTTGAGCTTTTAGAGGATATTTGAAATTCAGCTAGGCAGGCAGACTAGCTAAAGACCTGCTTGGCCAAACAAGGAGAGCAGCTTAAACCACCTAAGACCAGCAACCCAACTTTCAGGTATTTATTATTATGCTCTTAGTTTATTAGATTGCCTCAACTACTATGTATTTACATAAAAACATAAGTACAATGTACTTATTGTGTTCATATTGTATTGCAAAACACATTAAGGTGGGATGCGGGTAAAGTTAGGGACAGGTGTGGTAGTATGGGACAGTTTAAGGGTAAAGTTAGGGACAGGTGTGGTGGTGTGGGTAAGTTTAAGGGTTAAGTTAGGGACAGGTGTGGTAGTATGAGTAAGTTTAAGGGTAAAGTTAGGGACAGGTGTGGTGGTGTGGGTAAGTTTAAGGGTTAAGTTAGGGACAGGTGTGGTAGTATGAGTAAGTTTAAGGGTAAAGTTAGGGACAGGTGTGGTAGTATGGGTAAGTTTAAGGGTAAAGTTAGGGACAGGTGTGGTAGTATGAGTAAGTTTAAGGGTAAAGTTAGGGACAGGTGTGGTAGTATGGGTGAGTTTAAGGGTAAAGTTAGGGACAGGTGTGGTAGTATGGGTGAGTTTAAGGGTAAAGTTAGGGACAGGTGTGGTAGTATGAGTAAGTTTAAGGGTAAAGTTAGGGACAGGTGTGGTAGTATGGGTGAGTTTAAGGGTAAAGTTAGGGACAGGTGTGGTAGTATGGGTGAGTTTAAGGGTGAAGTTACGGACAGGTGTGGTAGTATGAGTAAGTTTAAGGGTAAAGTTAGGGACAGGTGTGGTAGTATGGGTCAGTTTAAGGGTAAAGTTAGGGACAGGTGTGGTAGTATGGGTCAGTTTAAGGGTAAAGTTAGGGACAGGTGTGGTAGTATGGGTAAGTTTAAGGGTAAAGTTAGGGACAGGTGTGGTAGTATGGGTCAGTTTAAGGGTAAAGTTAGGGACAGGTGTGGTAGTATGGGTCAGTTTAAGGGTAAAGTTAGGGACAGGTGTGGTAGTATGGGTGAGTTTAAGGGTAAAGTTAGGGACAGGTGTGGTAGTAGGGGTAAGTTTAAGGGTAAAGTTAGGGACAGGTGTGGTAGTATGGGTGAGTTTAAGGGTAAAGTTAGGGACAGGTGTGGTAGTATGGGTGAGTTTAAGGGTAAAGTTAGGGACAGGTGTGGTAGTATGGGTCAGTTTAAGGGTAAAGTTAGGGACAGGTGTGGTAGTATGGGTAAGTTTAAGGGTAAAGTTAGGGACAGGTGTGGTAGTAGGGGTGAGTTTAAGGGTAAAGTTAGGGACAGGTGTGGTAGTAGGGGTAAGTTTAAGGGTAAAGTTAGGGACAGGTGTGGTAGTATGGGTGAGTTTAAGGGTAAAGTTAGGGACATGTGTGGTAGTATGGGTGAGTTTAAGGGTAAAGTTAGGGACAGGTGTGGTAGTATGGGTGAGTTTAAGGGTAAAGTTAGGGACAGGTGTGGTAGTATGGGTCAGTTTAAGGGTAAAGTTAGGGACAGGTGTGGTAGTATGGGTCAGTTTAAGGGTAAAGTTAGTAAAGTTGTCAAAATCAAATAAAATGATTAATTTAAATGTTAGTACAAAGTAGTTAAGGCATAGTACTTAATATAAAGCCCTTTATTAATTTGCACTTCCTTATAATTGTCATTGTTAAATAATTTGTCTTTGAAGGTAGTATAATATATAGATTAAGACTGCAGCACTCAAACTTTTAAAACTTTTAAAATCATCTTGGTTGCCCTAGTATGCCATCAGTAACTCCTATTTCACAATGAAGGTAAGACAAGAACTGTCATCAGCATTAGTAGTTGAAATGATGCAATTTTATCTGGGAGTTGAGCAGCACTGTGCCATTGGCGTTATGCGAGCAGTGACTTATGGGAAATAGCATGGCTATGTGTTATTAGCACTTGTTGAGTTATTGCTTTGGATACAATCACATAACTGTCATAGCCACCATAGCAATGCACTCAATGAAATTGCTCCAAATCTCATATATTTTCTTCTCTTTGTTCCTCTCAACGTGTTTCCTATCTGTTCTTCTTTTTGGCTGCCACTCTTTGGCTTCAATGTGCTGTGAATCCATCTATGTTGTTAAAATACTACACTATCCCAGTGTAGCTTTGTTCTTTAAAATCACACCTGATAAGTGGTGCTGGTTAAAATCCGACAATGGATCAATTTGACGGTTGGATTATACGTTCTGTTTGTTCTGGTCAACAAAAGAGAGGAAGATCCTTATCTTTTCCCATTTGTTTTGCTACAGACAAGCTTCAAGAAAACTGGCAGATTTTTCTTTACCCTGGGGATGTTTTTCTCAGATTTTAAGTAAATTTGACACATATTTGTGTCTTAAACCCTTGTCACAAAAGTCAGTGATGTCATCGACCTGAGTGTGAGTGTTTATGAATATTTCTTGTATGTCATATTTGAGCAAAGAAATATTAAAGAATGTACCAAAGATAACCAAGAAGGAATTGTCAATTCCAAGAACCGTTTCTTCAGTTTCCTCAAGTAAAAATTTCAGCAGCATTTTACAAAAAGCATTCAAAAAGTTTGGGTCAGTAAGATATTTTTTCTAAAGGTTTATTTTTTCCTCCTTTTTGTTTTTTTGTTGCACTTGCACTTTTAAAAAGTATAAAAATATAAGACACTTATTTCACCATTTTTACTGTATCTTGATGAATATAGACTAAATCTTCATAGATTTAATAAGACATTTCTTAGAGATTTTGGTCCCTATTGACATAATAGCATTACGCAGTCGCTCCAGATTTGTCGATTGCACATACATAATGTGAAACTACCATTCCAACACATCTCAAAGGTGCTCTATGGTGTGCATTGACATCCCTTTCCCGCCGGAATACGCCCCCTCAGCCGGGACTGTGTGTCAGAAGAGCTGCTGCATGACTGGAGATAATAGGGGAAAATGCGAAAACGCGAGTAAAACAAATGATTTTCAGTTTAAAGATGGGGCTTGATATAGGTGTTCATTACAACTTATCAAAGATCCGGTGATCCATGGATATTGACATGCAACCAGTGTGTGTGTTCTTAGAAAGAACACAAAACGACAAACGTTGGTGTTTATGGAAACACACCCCATAAGAAACAGAAAAGTATTCTTGCAAATCTTGTTGCCTCCAATGAAATGAAGTCGTTCGGGCACACTTTCTGTTTGCCAGGGTTGCCAGGGTGATCGAGTTGCGTCAAAACTTGATGACATACACCTTACCCCTACACTATAGCCACGGTTACGGATTTTACCCATTTCTCTGTCTTTATCCCCGTCAAATGCTACTATCGATATAGCCTCTGATTTCTTACGGTCCAACTCGTCTGACACCTGTCTGATACATTCTTCCTCTTCATCTTCACTCAGGTGTAGATTAGGGTATTATTCAGTCTGATTATGGCGCTTTCATCATCGCTCAGATCATCTATACAGCCGGCCAGAGAGCTGCATAAATAATTATCCACGCGTCCCTTGGAGGGCGGGGCAATAACAAAAGCCAGTATGAAAATACACACAGACAAAACAAGGTGATTTCAACCTCAAAATATATGCTTTTAAATATACCATTAATGCCATCTCAAACACGGAGAGGCTTCTTCGTGATTTCAACTAACAGATTCTGCAAAAAAGCGAAAATCACATAATTCGGAAAAAAAAAACGCTTCTTTCTCATTTTGCTCGAAAGTAGAGCTGCCGACTTGTGTCCCTGGTTTCCGTGACGGGTCACATATGCCCAATGCGTCTGTGTATGATGCCAAAGGGTTCTCATTGAAATTAATAAAGCACCCTGCTCATTGGAAAATTACGCTAAAGGGGTACGCCATGCGTTAAAATGTGACGCAGAGGGGTCCTGACCAAGCGTCAACATGTTGACGAGTTGGGAGTGAGACCGTGTTGCTTTAAATGATGCACAATTGGTACTAAGGGATCCAAAGTGTGCCAAGAAAATATACAACACATTAAACCACCACCTGCAGCCTGGGCCATTGACACAAGGCAGGATGGATTTATGCTTTCATTTTGTTTACGGCAAATTTTAATCTTACCATCTAAACGTTGCTGCAGAAACCGAGACTCTTCAAACCAGGTCATTTTTCCAATCTCGTATTGTCCAATTTTGGTGAGCCTGTGCAAATTGTACCCTCAATGTCCTATTCTTAGCTGCAAGAGTGGCACAGTGTGCTCTTCTGCTGCTGTAGCCAATCTGCTTCAAGGTTCAACAGGTTCTGCGTTCAGAGATGCTCTTCTGAAGACCTCGGTTGTAACGAGTGGTTATTTGAGGTACTGTTGCCTTTCTATCAGCTCGAACCAGTCTGGCCATTGTCTTCTGACCTCTCTTTTTTGGACCATTCTATGTAAACTTTAAAGATGTTTGTGTGTGAAAATCCCAGTAGAACAGCAGTTCACGAAATACTCCTGGCAACAACAACCATGCCTTGTTCAAAGTCACTTAAATAATCCCCATTTCATCCCCTCTTTCATTTTTTTGTTGATCAGTTTGAATTTCAGCAGATCGTCTTGACCATGCCTACATGTCTAAATGCACAGAGTTATTGCCATGTAATTGTCTGATCAGATATTTGCATTAACTAGTAAGTATTTATACGTTTCTGTTTAGTTTTTTTTACAGAAATGCTGTATTTATCAATCCACAGACCTCCTGCTGAACCTTGAACGTAAGGATTTGTAGACGGCTTGCTGAAAACCCTGGCTCTAGAGGAAAGGCTTAGTTTTGAGTTGGCTGTCCAATGGAAAATAAATAAATAAATAAAAGATCAAATTTATGTCTGTTTTCTTTGAAACAGACCAACGTATGTTCTCCAAGCTGCAGGGATTACCCAAAACTATCCTTTATACATCAGATAAATCATAAGACGGAGATGCGAGCGAACATCAAAGACGAGGAACATAAAAAATATAATTGATCCAGATAGGAAAGGCACCAGGAGTGTGACCTCTGCCTAACGCTCTCTCTGCAACATTCAGACCCTATCAATCAACTCCACCAATGTAAATCACAAGCTTTTTCTCGCATGGTGTATTTAGAAAACACATTGGCAAACAGTCAAGTCTGAAGACTTAAAACATGCTCAAGGGCACAACGTTCATGGAGCAAGACTGTTATCCTAGTAATTCTTCAATCACACCTTCTTTATGTAAGCAGCCCAGAGTGGACTGGCAGATAAACATTGATAACGTATTTGCAACCCTGTAATGCATCTATTATTATTAGTAGTAGTCGTACTATATGTTACAGTAATGGCCAAAAGTGATGTCCAGAGGGGATCTTTTATTTTATTTATGATCCTACAAATTTGATTAAATAACCAAAATATTTTATATATTTTATACGCTGCAAAAAAAAAAAAAAAAAAAAACGGGGATGGTTGTATGAGCATCGGTATGGTAACTCAGTGGTTGTTTAATCAAAATGTGTGTTTATTTGAATGCAATGTGTGGACTTTTAACCACCATTTGTCATATTTTCATTTAGCAAAAAAAAAATACACCCACCACATCCCTAAACCTACCCAGTGATTTATAGAGCATACACACTTCATGAGCACGTGTTCCCTGGGATCAAACTCACGACTGCATGATCACATGCTGTTGTTGCATAGTTCAATGCTTTACCAACTGAGCTACGCAAAACCTGAAAGATTAAGCAGATAAAAGGGAAAAATGCTTTAAAATGAAAGTGTCCTGCTGTCAATAGGAGCAGAACTTTAGTAAACGTTCCTATGGTTCGCATTTCATGGATTAAAATATTGTCGATAGGGGCGCAACTTTAGTAAACGCTCCTATGGTTCGTATTATATGGATTAAAATATTGTTGATAGGGGCGCAACTTTAGTAAACGCTCCTATGGGTCGTATTTTATGGATTAAAATATTGTCGATAAGTGCGCAACTTTAGTAAACGCTCCTATGGTTCGTATTTCATGAATTAAAATATTGTTGATAAGGGCGCAACTTTAGTAAACGCTCCTATGGTTCGTATTTCATGAATTAAAATATTGTTGATAGGGGTGCAACTTTAGTAAACGCTCCTATGGGTCGAATTTTATGGATTAAAATATTGTCGATAAGTGCGCAACTTTAGTAAACGCTCCTATGGGTCGAATTTTATGGATTAAAATATTGTCGATAAGTGCGCAACTTTAGTAAACGCTCCTATGGGTCGTATTTCATGAATTAAAATATTGTTGATAGGGGCGCAACTTTAGTAAACGCTCCTATGGGTCGTGTTTTATTAATTAAAATATTGTTGATAGGGGCGCAACTTTAGTAAACGCTCCCATGGGTCTTATTTCCAGGAAGTGACAAATGACCTATAGGCTAATTGGTTGAAGGACATAATGAACAAAATATATCCCAAGGACAAGGATTTTGGATATAGCCATCTTTGCGGGGACATTTTGGCCTTTTAACCTACCTAGACCACACACACACACACGCACACGCACACGCACATGCACACGCACACGCACGCACGCACGCACGCACGCACGCACGCACGCACGCACGCACACACACACACACACACACACACACACACACACACACACACACACAGATGTCAACACCATCATCTGTAATAACATCTACTCTTATATCAACATTAAGTGGCACACTATGCTATACCAAGGATAACATGGTGCATAAGCCCATCTGTCAGGATGCCAAAATTGAATGATAACACAACGTGACTTAAGCCACGACTGGTCACAAGAGACGGACAGATTGGAGAAGGGCGAGGCAAGGTTGGGTACAGATTAGAAGTGAAATGAACAGCCCTTGGAAGGATGAATTATAACAAAGATAGAGGCTTTGAGTGGTTAGGGAGGAAGAGGGGGGGGTGAGATGTGTCACTTGCCTCAGTTATGGAAAGATAAAACAGAGAGGAGTGTGGAGAAGGGTTTTATCCCACTGCTGTACGGCTGAAAGTCAGCCTTTTAAGTGCAGAGCGAGGCTGAGAGTGACCCACTGCTTAAAATGGCTCTCAGTCATATTGTCCTCATTAAAAAGAGTTTACACAAAAATGAATAGCACTTTCCACAAATATGATTAAAACAATGTAAAATTACAAAAGATCAGTCTTATCTGTGGCCTAGAAAAATTGTCACTCTGTCGTGTTGATCACATGACCAGCCATGTCTTGTTACTACCACCAATAACAATAAGTTTACTTTACTTTAGTAACTTTTTACTATAAGGTTTCACTAGCTGACTTTCATGAAGTACTTTAGTTAACATGAACTAAGAATGAACGATACATCTAAAGATGAATCTTAATTAATGTTAATTTAAACCAATACATTATTCAAAAGTCATTTTTGTTAACATTAGTTAATGCACTGTGAACTAAAATGAGCAGCCAATGATCGACCACGAATAGTTCATGTTAGTTAACTAATGTAGCCTTATTGTAAAGTGTTACCAGTTTGCTTTATATAGTGCTATCCCAGTGTGTACAAAATGCATTAAACAAAACATATAAATTACAATAAATAATGCAAATGATGTAAACACAATTATACATAACATTTTAAATCATGCATTTCATTTACACAGTTTGTAATTATTTTTTTTAAATATTATTGTTGATTATATATTACATATATTTTTACAAACAACACATTTTGTGCATTTTGTTTATTTTTCATGCATTTTAAAGGTTTTATTATATATTATATTAAAAAAATATATATAGAAACAACATTTTTAAACAAAATTCATTAAATATCATGAATACTACACACTTGCGTGTTATGCATTTTATAAACGTTTATGCATTTTATAAATGTTTATGCATTTTATAGGATATGTATATATTACTTTTCATATATTTTATGGAAGTGCTGTCAAATTGATTAATTGCGATTAATCAGATCCAAAATAAAATGTTGTGTTTACAGAATATATGTGTGTGTACTGAGTATAATATAATAATAAGAGTATAATATAATGCATATTTGAATACACACACATATATTTAAGAAATATTTGCATGCATGCATATATATATATATATATATATATATATATATATATATATATATATATGTGTGTGTGTGTGTGTGTGTGTGTGTGTGTGTGTGTGTGTGTGTGTGTGTGTGTGTGTGTGTGTGTGTGTGTGTGTGTGTGTGTGTGTGTGTGTGTGTGTGTGTGTGTGTGTGTATATATATATATATATATATATATACATGCAAAAAAACTTTTAAAATATTAAATATATGTGTGGGTATTTTATAATCATAATTATATTCAGTACACACACATATTGTGTAAACACAAACATTAATTTTTGGATGTGATTATTAATGATTAATCGATTTGCCTGCTAAAAATACATTCAAATGCATCAACATATATAAACATATTGCATAGTATAACATGAATAACTATACTATTTTATACATTTTGTGGAAAAAAAATATACATTTTATTTGATCAATTCTGTGCATATTTTTGAGCATATTTTCTGTGCATATACATTTAAGTGCATCAGATAAAAACAAGCATGCCTTAACGAACTCAACAAACACACACACACACAGACACACACACACACACAGACAGACACACACACACACACACACACACACACACACACACACACACACACACACACACACACACACACACACACACACACACACACACACACACAACGTAACAGTCGAGCCTGAGTCAACAGCGGAGAAATGTTATAGATCAGCACATCTGCAATTCACAACTCTAAACAGAATAAGAGATGAAGAGCAATGCCCAAACAAGCAGATCATGCTGGAGCAAACTGCAACAATAAGGGGAAAAAACGGATAAAATCAACAAAACATTCTTTTTCCATGTGTCCAGTAACGATGGGTGTCAGTCCAAGAGGAGTTGATGCAAAATTCAGATCTATTTATATGAATCCATACACAATTAAACACATTGCTGAGGACATATAAAAGCCAAAACAAACACGGACAAAGCCATTTGTCTGTGCCGTTCGGCTTCCTGCTCAACGTGCCATAATTGTTCGGAAACCAATCATGCTTTTAAAAGCTTTTTTAGTGATGGCACGGATGTGTTTTTTTCATTATCAGGAGCATGACTAACATCATCACGCAGAGTGATGGGTAGAATTAATATTGCTCCGAGCCCATGGGGACAGCGCTGCCCTCGCCTCTCCAGATGCCTTTGAGCTTGGCGGACTCAGAGGTCAGCGTCTCATTTTACACCGACAAAAATCTATTACAAAACCCATCTTTCCGCACAAAGAGTTATACCCAGAGGAGGAGAGGGAAGTTTCTTTAATTGTTTCTCCTCTGCCACAGCTGACCCAAATAGCCGTGGTCCGCACAGTGAAGATAAGCGCAGGACGAGCAGCAGCGGCCGTATAGCTCAAAACTTTGGGCCACTGGAGGACGGGGAGTCACAAAGGGCAAGAGAGACGCTTCATTTCGACAGTAATGACCATTTTCCGAGATTGATTCCCAGCTGTCAAAACCACTTAGAGTTACCACAATTTGTGCCAGCTGTGAAAAAAAAAAAAACAGCTATCCCCGCATGGCCCCAAAGTTGCTAAATTGATGTTAAACTTTTTTTCTTTGTGCGCTGACAGACTTTTTTAAAGCTATTTAAATGTGCTACGTTTAGTCCACTAAATTTGTTCTTGTTCTTTTGACTGGGGTGGAGAACTACTCTAACTGCAGCCTTTTCCCCACCTATTCAACATGTTGGTTCCTGCTGGCATCTGTTGGTAAAATTGTGTTTCGGAGTGCAGCATAGTGCATATGTAAACCCCTTTCTAAAATCAACTCGGTGTGCACTTCACTGGCACAATCAGCCCTCTCCAAGCTGTTGCCTCTTTCAAATGGCAAAGGCCACATCGCTGAACCTTTCAGATGTACATCAAGTCCAGGAAGTTTTGTTCTGGGTGCTTCAAAAAAGAGCAATAGAAATTCTTACTGAGGGTTTGAAAAAAAAAAATCTAGATGGCAGCAATGGCAGAACATTTGATTCTTCTGAACAAAGACACAGACGCCGTCTCTCTCCCGGATGTGCTTTGCGTTGAGAAAACTTTCTCCCTAAACTGCAGTGTGACAAAGCAAAAAAAATAGCACTCAAGGTGAATTTGACTCTTAAAAAAAAAAAAAAAAAAAAACTATCTCCACTTTTTTTTCCTCTCCATATTCCTGAAGAAAGCACGCTTTTGGCAGGGGGTTATGACAATGTTGTCCTGAATGAAAATCTCTTTCCTATTCGAATGCAAATGTCACAATCAGCCTTTGATCCACTCCTAATCGCTCAGTAAACACAGCCTTGTTTGATCATCCTGTGGTAGCAAGATGGATTTAGAAAATCTGTTTTGAGACCGATGATGTCTTCAATGTCATGTAAAAAACAACTTATTACTTATAGCGGAGGAGTGTCTAGTGACACAATAGAAATAGCGGGCTCTATTTTAGTGCGTGGTCTGAATAGCATGGCTCAGGTGAAATTATAGGGCCTGTCTGAATACACTTTTACGTGTTAACGTAAAAGTTTAACGACAGAAAAAACGGTCGGCGCACCGGACACATAGCCCAAAAGGGTCCTCTTAATGAGTCATGGGTGCGTTTTGGGTATAGCGTGCAATAAAACAATAAACAGAGTCTCATCTCCCATTCCCTTTAAAAGCCAGTTGCGCTTGCATCATGGCGGATTCGGTATTTACACCGCGGAAATACTGATCGTTTCTCCAGAGAGGAATCAGTTTATTTTGCTATATTTATAAATGTTTGTGTGCAGCCTTTTGGGGTTATTTTTTCCGTGTTTTTCTGGTATTTTTGTGCTACATGGATCCTAAATCAGACATAACCCAGGGTTGAGTTATTTATCACAGGCTTTTTGTAATCTCTCTTTAGGATAGAGCAGTGCATCGCCGTCAAATTGGTTCATGTCTTTGGTAAAAACAGGTTTGTGTCAAAAAAAAAAATTTTTTATTGGTCTTTATATTGTTTGATTTTATGCAAAGCAACATACAGGGGTGCGATGTGAGTGTCTTTTTTTCGTGTGATGGAAATGCCTGATGCCTGAGTGATTTTATTCAAAAAGATATAGAACATAAATACTTAGGATGTTAAAATATGTACTCAGAACTGTACACTGATTGTTTATGTAATGGTTATGAAGTCAGTCACAGAAAATTTAGGCTATGAGTCAAAAGCAGAGTGGTGGTCTGACTTCCCCCGCTGAACATTATGCAAGCTCCAACACGAGTCCCAGAGCCGTTGTGGTGAGACTGGTCGATTACACTTTTATTACTTCTAAATGATACATTTTTACTTCTAATATTTGTTAAACAAGCTAAATGCTGCCAATATGCATTAAAAGCCACATACACACACACACACACACACACACACACACACACACACACACACACACACACATGTATTTATATATATATAAGAATGAGTTGCTGTCAATTTCGTCATATCTGCGTTACCCTCGGTTTCCGGTTTTATTTGGCAGAAACGCTTTACTCTTAGCAGTGTGAACAAGTGTCACAGCAGCCGCTGAGCGAACACACAGAGTAACGTCATAACATCAATTAGACACACTTAAGTGTATCTAATATGATAAACACAGCTGCGTTACCTCATAATCATGACCAGAAAAGGGGAAATGGCGTCATAACTGTCTCGTTATAATAAAATCCAGTTGCTCACGAACCGTGTGTTTGGCAACAATCGCTCCAGCGGCCTTGCTCAGCTCCACAACACTCAGTCCTGCTCTGCTTCATTTTACAGTCATGTTAATAACCACATCCATCAACATGATTTCTGCCCGAGTCCTATCTCGATTCTTCCCCACCGGCTGTGAGGTGAAGAACACATGTCCAGAGATTCTGAGCTCAAACATGGCGTCATCACACTACACCTTTGTTCTGAATAGGCGCCCTCTAGCGGGCAGAAAAGTTACAATGTAGCTTTAATGCTTTGTGACTAAACAAACCACCAATGTAAGTGTGCCCACAAAAACTTTATTATTATTATTTTTTTAAATGCCTTTTTTTTTTCTTTTTTTTTTGGTGTGCTGCATCGCGTTAAAAACTGGCCGACCAATGTGATTGCCGCTTTAATTCACGTGCCTGGATCTGTTACACATTGTAAAAATAAAAAAATTAATGTCTCCAATTGAACATGTTCTAGTGACTGATCACGTCAATTTTTCTGTTGGCCAAAATGAATTTCTGTGAATTGAAGAAATTAAATTCTGCCAACTAAAAAATGTAGATGTGATCAGTCACTGGAAAATTTTCAATTGGAGATCTGAATTTTTACAGTGCAGAAAAACATGACCTGGTGGCGCTCAAGCGCAAATTGGTCTTGAGCACACAATGATTGCTAAAAAACGAGTATGAGTAAGGGAATGAATTTGCATGCTCACTTCACGCATTGGCCAGTGAAAATTGACAGGGTATGAAGACACATCGAAAAAAGAAATGCCTTGAAAACCACTGGCGATAAGCGTGCGATAATCGTCCCAGTGCGCACAAGGTTTTAAATGAATCTCTAAACATTAATTAATATATGAAGTAAAAAATAAATAAAAAATAAGCTTGTATTACAGTAAAAATGTATCAACCCACTATGCTGGGTTAAATAAAACAACCCAATTTGCTGGGTAAAATTAACCCAACATGTATTCTGTCCTATATTTACCAAATACTTGGGTTAAAAACAATGAAAAACGATGAAGGATCATGAGACACTGAAGACTGGAGAAATGGCTGTTGACAATTCAGAATAAATGGCACACTTTAAAAAAAGACTAACCAGCATAAAAGGGGGCACATGTGTAGTGGTATGTGCAGCATGCTGTTAGCTTGCAAAATAAAGAAACACCAAAATACATAAAGAAAAGGACACTTCAAAACAAACTAATCAGTCAACTGAGAAACAACTGAAATTGATAGGATGGTCATCGTTTCCCTTTAAAAACCCATGTCATTTAATGGGACACAGCTTATGTGTGGAATATTAAACCATTCTGGTATAGAGTGCAAGTTTTCTAATTAATTTCTTTATATTCACACCATTTATTCTGCAAAAAGCACAGTACGTTTAATTGAACGAAAGTAGAGGACTTTAAAAAACGAATTGAGAAGACATTTTTTTATTTTTTTTATTAATTTCAATGATAACAATCTCAGTAGCAGTAATTCTCTAAGCAAAATCGGTCTTTTAGGGGCTCATTAGACAGCAACATTACATTTAGAGCATCACTTGCTCTGGAGAGTTTTCTTTGTGTGGATTTGCACTAGGTATAAAGAAGTTACTATCTTTGCTTTTTATTTTTACATCTGAATACTGATTCAAAGCTTTTCAGAGCCATGTTCAGCGTAAATATCAGAGGACATCAAACCATTACGTGGACCATTTGTTTGATTATTATTATATGCTGTATTACCCTCATAAGCCTGTTACTTGGTAATCATTTGCTACTTGTGCAACATCCAGGGTATTTCAATCCTTGTTGAATGATTAAAACGGCATCTTCCCCATCATTACGTAGGTCATCTTCACCTTCATCTGAAGCTTTAACGAAAACCCAAATAATCACATTGTTTTCACAGCCTTCACCTCAGACAGCCTACACAGCATAAAGCACCGCCTTCACAAAGCAATCTAGATTCTTTAGTGTCGTGGGAGGGTAAAAATATCCAGAAAACAATATTTTTAGCTACGCCGTGCAACTCTCGGCAAAAACTACAGTGCTTTTTTTCCCGCCGAGAAGCAAATTTGCATGACACAATTACACAAGGGCTTCTAAAATAGCAGAAAGAGTGGCGTGTGGGAGCCTCACAGGAGTGCACCAACTACACAAAGTGAGAATGCACAGACTCCATCCAACACTTCTGTTACTATAGCAACCAAGTGTAGGAATTTCTCAAACCAGGAATCCGAATGAGGTGCCTGGCAGGTTTAATGTTGAGAAATCGCTTTGTTATTCAATCTGAGATCGCCACCTCTGGGTCAAGAGGTCCTGTGCGGTTGACAGCACATATAACGCTAACAAACAAAAAGAAAGCGTTTGAGGTAGCATTCCGTTATGGTGGTCCGAAAGACAGGCGTGTTAATCTGCACACTCCTCCACTCCTTAAAGCTGCATTATCTTGCCAAGAGCAAAGTAATTTGCATACTGTAATGGTGTGCTTCAGTGTCAATACTGGTAATGAGATTTGCGAAAGACGTGGGCTACAAACTAAGCTGGGGGACCAACCATAGTGTCCGGAATATTAGAGCGGAGCTGGTGCCAGAATGCCAAAGATGTGCACATGAGAGTTTAAGGTTGACCTTACTTTGAAAGACAAAAATGAGCTTTCTGAGATGTTGCTGGGTGATATTCGCAGCTTTTCAATGAAGGCTCACCTTGAAAATGCATTATGTTGATGGCTCTGCAATATCAGAAGTTTTTTAAACCACTATTTCAGTGAAGCCTGTTACTTATTAAAGGGATAGTTCACCCAAAAATGAAAACTTTATGTGTATCTGCTTACCCCCAGGGCATCCAAAATGTTTCTTCAGTAGAACACAAATGAAGATTTTTATCTCCAACTGTTGTTCGCATAATGCATGTCAATGTTTTTTTTTCTTTCTTTTTTTTCTGTGAGAGTCACTATAAGAGTAAAAAAACACACAGACATACGAATCCATATTAAACCCTGTGGTTTGTGGTGACACATTGATGTCTTAAGACACGTACCAATTTCTGCGAGAAACCGAATAGTATTTATGTTTTGTTTTTTTCTAATATCAGACGAATTTCACCCAGTCCTCCCAATGCATTTACTTCCGCCGAAGAAGGGCACGATCATAGATATATGTACATAGATGCCTCATTCGTCTGCCTCATGCCTCATCATATATATATAATATGATTGTGCCATGTTTTGGGAATGGCTTTAGGAATGCTAGATGAGATTAGTCTGATATGAAGTATAAAAAAAACATATATACTGTTCGGTTTCTCGCAGAAACAGATCGTTTCATGTCTTAAGACATCAATGTGTTGCCACGAGCCGCAGGGTTTAATATGGATTTGTATGTCTATGTGTTTTTTACTCTCATTCCGACTCTCATAGAAATACACCCCATTGACTTGCATTATACAAGCGACAGTTTTAAAAAGTTAAAAATCTTCATTTGTGTTTACTGAAGAAACAAACACACTTTTGAAGAAACAAACACACCATTTTGAGTGAACTATCCCTTTAAAAATAAGAGTACACTGAAGAGAGAGAAACAAATGGTATAGAAATAATTTTTACTTTACAGAAAATTTACACTGAACTACAAAGAGATGGGAAGTGACATTGAATTAAATGCAACAACAACAAAAAAGAAGAATAAAAAAGGTATTTTCTAGTCAATCTTTGTTTTATATACAACTTTGAAAAATAGTTTTTTACAGTGTACATGCTGACAAAAAAAAAAAAGAATAAGATTTTTCTAATGCTGGCCTATTTATTCTGCATGGCCTATGGCAGCAAACCCTTAAGTGGAAAATAATGGCGCAAGCCACATGAGTCCTGAGGGCAAACGGGTGTTAAACTCCCTCTACTGGGTGCAAAGCGCTGCCCGGCACGTGTAAACCTGCGCTCTGAAGAGTAATGAGCAAGAGAGGGTTAATCTGGTAAGATCATAGGTAATTCAGAGTGGCACTCAACAGGCAGTCATGCGGAAACTCAGCGTTAGCAGCCGTCACCGTCGAGCTCCCCGGTGGGACGGGGCCGAGGCTATCTCTTCATTAGAATGACATAATCAGTACAAGCACAACGTGAGATGAACTGCCAGGCGTTTCATTGAGGAAAATTCTCCATGGGCCTTCCCAGCATTCTAAGCTTGCTCCCAGCTCCATGGGCGTAACATAAAATAACTTCAAAGTGATTTCTAGGTCTATTTTTAGCATGGTGCATTATCGAGGCATCAATGGTCTGTCTGTAGTTTTATAAAAGCCCATGCCAGTGGTCTCACTGGAAAATATGGACATATATGTGTTAATTAAAGCCTCTTTGCAACATCGCACTTACTGAAGATGCGTTCATGCATATGCACTATTTGCATTAATACTTTAACTTCTAATATGGTGAATGTGGTAGGTGGGTTCCTCCAGGACTCTGACGTCTGTGCTCAGGAACATTATAAACCTGAGGGAATCTATTTAAATGAATAAAAGAAAAGCATTTTCTGCTAACATCATGCAGCACTTGAACTCTTTACATTTTCCAATTTCAAGTTCCAGCCTCACAAAAATCCGATACTGTAAGGGGTAATGTACAGTAATGAATGCATTTTTTCTCAAATAAATGCATCAATTATTGATTTAAAGATTTGAAATCATTGTATTACCTTATGTGCAAATAATAATAAAAAAAGTTCAATTAAAAAGAGTCATTCAGTATAAGGGGTGTGACGGTACAAGTGTTTGTATCTGAATGCAATCTTTAACAGTTAACAGTAGGCTTGTTTTACGCACAGAACATACTTCAAATCTGAGTTCCCACATGAACATATTAAGTATTCTAACCATTTTATCACAAAATTCAAGCGATAAATGCCGTTATGACGCTCTTTAATGTTTCCTGACAGATAGGCGCTTCAGTTCAATCGGCAGCGCGGCACGCGAGTGAACATCTTTTCCTAGTCAAAGAATAAACATGAATTAACATCTGAAGGTATGTTGAGGATATATTAACTTACTGAAACGTATCATATGTAATGTAATCCCTCAATCAGCATTTCAACAGTGGAAAGACGTCAATAAAACAGCTTGTTAACAATGTCAAGTAGCATTACATTTACTTCAGAAGTCATTCAGTGTCTACAGCTGGTTATTTCACAAGAAAAATGTAATCTTTCACTAAATACATGACCTATATTAGCCTATATATTCATTAGATTCTACTTAACCTGTTAGTGATGGCTTGGTTATTTAATATATAGGTTTACATAAATCTGTCATGAAAATGAACAGTGTATAAATTATTATATTTCAACAACAAACTGGAGTAAAAACATAGAAGTTAATGCAGAAAACTGCCTTATGTGAAGTTTACATGTTTTGCATGTGATAGTTGAATATCTTTTACGAAACTTTTAGTTACAATTTAATTCATTTAAAGACAAACACAATGTGTTCAGATGGAAAAACTAGTTACTCGAACCTCCATTGCATGGACAACTTGAGCAGGACATTTCTCAGTGATTCAGTAGTCATTTTGACATTCATCATGAGATGTTGCAGCTATATCCTCACCAGCTGCATTAACAAGTGTGTGTCCATCAACAAACCAACATCACGTGTATATGTCTAATTTATTGTGGTGCACATGTGGGAAGTGTTTTAATAATGCCGCTATGTTAGTCGAGCACTAAGATAAATGACTGATGAAACACTAAAGTTTGTAAAACAAATCTGGTTTCATCTTTCATCAGTGCTTAAAGTAGTAACAGACTGTCTGCATTAATAGACACGGTGACGAGTAGCTGTAACAAAGTGGGATTCAAATTACTCCCATTTAGGTGGTTATTTATTATGCGCTTTCGACTTTACAACTTTGCAGAACGCTTACATTCGCAAACAGCTATATTACACACTGCATGAAAGGGAATATTCGGAAAAGCATAATGGAGCACTTTAAAAATTCTGTGATATAATTAATTTTTGGCATTGCCTCAACAAACACCATAATCTAACAATTGTTGTGTTTTGTTGAAGCAGTTTGAACTAGCTTTCCATTCCTCACATATTATGCATGTAAAACACCAGTGGATATTAAAATGCACACTCGAAACTTGATTTGCTGTTGTCATGGACCTAAAGCAGAGGCAGCTATTAAGACGAAAACGAATCCTCCAATCAGGCAACAATCCTCAATTTGGCATGAGTGCTTTTTGGCAGCGCTGGTTAAAGAGCCTCTCCATAGCAATATCCTTTATCTGAGCAGCGGAGGAAGCCCCTCAGCCCGACAGAGAATCTTAAAGGAGAAGTCGCGCCATGGTGTGAATTACAAAACCCTCAAACTGGGCCCGTCAAGATAACAGCGTCCCCGTAATGAACAACCCACAGCTGCGATCTTTTATTCAAACAGCCTCTGTGTCACCCGCCAGAGCGGTTGATTAGATATTGTAAATCCCAAAGGTGGATATCAACCACGGTTACATTTCGTATAAAAGCAAAAAATGAGAAGTCGACAGTTTAGTCAAATAAAAACCTGAGATTAAAAAAGCTTTGGCAGCCAAGTGTAGATAATTGATTTATAATGTATTAGGCCCTATGATGATCAGCAGTCATAGGAGACAGCGGGTTGGTTCATATTACCACCTTGCGGTTTTGATCAGACGCCAATAGGCGATTTTGACAGCTCTGCCCGCAGAGACATTTCCCTCAAATTGCGGTTGTCAATGTGCAAATAGACATTTCTCCTCAACTGTTAAGCCAATCAGATATGCGTGCTTTGCATCCATTCATTATCACGCGGACGTGTTCTGTCGCAAAAAAAAGGGCTGAGCTTTTTGCTATTTCCACAGGCATATAACTCTGAGGATGTGAATTAGGAATTGAATATTACCTTTATAAAAAATGCATTCACAATTGTTCATAACTTTTTTTTTCCCTGTCAAAAACCCCACCAAAGTTAACTTTCATCTGGGCAATAAACAGCCAATCATGCAGGGGAGAGACCTTGTACCAACAAACAAGCTTCCTGGAACCTATACTGATTCAGTGGGACTGTCTAACCGTTCAGTATGATGTATGAGACTATAGCTAATATGTAAAGTGCTATTAATCTCTTTTTGTTCTGTCTGGAAAGGTCAGCATTTGCAAAGACAAGTCTGGAGACAGTAGATGTGTCGCATTTGTGAACAGAAGGTTGAATCAAAGACAGCATTTTGCTCTTAAACAGATCTCAACCATTTGCCCATGATTAGATCACAGCGTTTGTATATTGATATACGGCTATGAGTTTTGCCTATATTGATTTTACTACATTATACAGATTTTACATTAAGGCAGTCTATTCATATATATTTCATATGCAATTTATGCTGCTATACAGTATTACTTATTCAGAAATATATTTTGCAAAAATTCTTAAATAATCCATTCGCTCATTGCTTTGCAATATGCTAATAGTGGGTTATAAAATGTGAAGCATCCAGCTGGGATCCATTAAGACACGGCCATCATGACCAGATGAATATTAAAGATGAAGTATTCATGTGCCACGATAAACAACTAATAGAACTGTAAAAATTCCTAAACACTTAGTAGATACAAATACACAAGTCCAACAGTCGGGTTCTGGAAGTTACCATCCCATTCATTTTCTCTATAGAGGAATTGGTTTTTAATTATCCCTTTTAAACTGTTGAAGATAGACCTACTGTGAGCTATGTGGTTGTTAATCAGTGGTGTATGCTTTTGTCGAAGTCATCAGCCTGTGTTATTTCAACTTATTTTAAAGAAATCATGTTTAACAATATAACAATATTGATTTTGGCAGAAAAATCTCTACTAATCAGAGAATCACAACAAGCAAATCTTAACAAAACACTTTAGCACCCACCACAGTCCCATAAAGCACTTTAGTTATTTCCTTCATTAAAGAGATAGTTCACCCAAAAATGGAACATTTAGTCATCATTTACTCACCGTCTAGTTGTTCCAAACCAGTATGAGTTTCTTTCTTCTGTTGAACACAAAATAATATATTTTGAAGAATGTCAGTAACCAGAGAGTTGACTAGAGCCATTGACTTTCATAGTCATTTTTTGTAAATTATTGATGTCAATGGAAACCATCAACTGCTCCATTCATGATATCCATTGACATCAATAATAATAATAAAAAAGTAAATAACACTCTTGTCAACTGTCTTGGTTACCGACATTCTTCAAAATAACGTCTTTTGTGTTCAACAGAAGAAAGAAACTCATAACGGTTTGGAAAAACTTGAGGGTGAGTAAATGATTACAGCATTTTAATGTAATGGGTGAATTATCCCTTTAATCCTTTTAAAGTCAAACTTTTAAAGGTTGTGATTCACCTTTGGTTTGGTTTGGTTCTATAAGGAAAACAAACCAATAGGATAAAATACTCCCAGAACTAAGGGTGCTGAAAAAGTGTTTGTGTAATTGCACTCTATGGTCAAAAATACAAAGCAATGTTTTAACAAATATAGAAATATGTTGATCTGAATCACTCAGTTTCTGTCAATCTTTATGTCAATCTTTAGTACCTATAAGAGTAGTACTGCATCCTTCATATCTCCGTACGCTGTACTGAGTCTTTCCGAATAAAACCGAACAGCTAGAGGCGTATCATGTGGGCGGAGCTAAAGAGTCACAAGGAATGAATGAGCTCTCACGATGACAGCTGAGGTAAAGGCGTCCGCGCTCGCAGCATAGATTCACAGCGTTCAGTCTGGTGCCTTTTCAGTTCATGCATTTGGAAGCTTAACTTTTAAAGGAATTAATTTGAGAAATTGAAACACTCACTTTGCTCCGTATAGCTCCGCTTGCATGAATGCCTGAGGCTGCAGCTGCGAGCTGAGCTGTGAGTGCGATCCCACTCCCCGTGCGAGTTGAAATCATGCAAAAATGGCTCCCTCTGCTGGCTGTAGTCTTTAGCCTCTGGCCAAAAATTCCTCAGATGACGCAAATTGAAGATATTTGTGCCAATGGAGGAATTTTTCCAGAAATAAACTGCATGAATTGCTTGTCTCAGGGGGATATGGGGGTCCAGGGTTTCTACTGATACAAAGTCATATGCTAATCGCTGAAGTAACCCTTTAATGCTTCCACAAAAAAACAAAAAACAAAAAAACAGTATGTACAAACTACAAAACAATCTGCATCTAAGGTCATTTCACACTTTAAATACAAAAATAGATTGGTGGCAGTTGCATTTGTATGACACAAGAGTGATCGCTCAAGCAAGTCTGCAATGCGAAACGCAAGACATGAAAGTAGCGGCAGGTTGCGTTGATCAGTCAGATATAGTGTTTCCATGTTAATGTGTCCATGTGATGCTGCAGCTGACCAATAAGAAGCAAGTATTCTGTTATCTGGATATCTAAAATATGTTTTTGTTGTAATCTGATTGGACCTATTATTGCAATATAACTTGTGAAAACTGTGTGATCTTTTAAACTGTGTGATCTTGAGGCCATAGAGATGTTTATTACTGAACGTCTCTATGGCCTCAAAATCACACCGTTTAAAAGGCTGAACTTTATATTGCACGTTATATTTCAAAAACAGGTCCAATCAGGACCAACAACAAAACAAAAAACAGTACATTAATGGTGAAATATTAGCACATATGCAAAAAGCAGCAACTTACCCTGTACCAAACAATCTCTCTCAGTCTTCCATCTGTCTTGAAGTTGCACTTTAGAGTCACTGTTTCTCCCACGACAACTGGTAGCAGGGGCTCTATCGTTACGGTCAGATATCCTGCAGAGGCAAATTAAGACATCACTGGAACCTTGTTCATTTTCACACATTTAAAAAAAGAGCCAAATGGCCAGATGGCGATACACAGGGTGCAAGTTGAAAAGCTTAACAGAAACCAGACCACTTCATGATATGATGTATCATATTATTAAGCATTATGCATGATTATATAATGAATTAAAACTAATTGAAACATTTGTTTCTAAGGAAACGAATACTTTTACAAAATAACTAAAGCATGTCTGTCATGCTGAATCTGAAGTCTACAAAATCTTAGTCGCTCAAAGAGTCACGTTTTATGATCATGAATATAACAAGGTTACAAACACATATGCACATATAAACAATAAGCAATGAATAACTTATTGAAATATACAAAAAATCTAAATAAACAGTGTTTATTCAAGACAACATTATTAAGATCGCAGATTATTAATATATACCACTTCTGAGATGCACCTTAAGTTTTAGATAAAATTACGCAAAAAGGTTGTTGACTTACATTTTTTAAGTACAACCAACTTAGATGTTTAAGTTATTTCTCCTTAAATTACATTATTAGTTGAATAATGAGTTAAAGCCATTTTGATGAGTTAAAGCCATGTAAAAATATTTTCATAACATTCAATGCATTTACAGTGTATTTGTTGATAAATAAAGAAATGAATGCAGTATTATATATTTTTTTAAAAAATAGTTATATAAATTACATGCAAAAATTACATTTTTTAGACAAATTCAATCAGAGTTATATATAAAAATAAAAAAAAAGTCTTGACTCTTCCAAGCATTATAATGGCAGTGAATGGAAGCCCAGAATATATTTTATATATATTTTTGGGCTTAATATATCTCAATTGTTATCATCCGAAAGAAGAATGTCATATACACCTAGGATAGCTTGAGGGTGAGTAAACTATGGGATAATTTTCATTTTTGTTCGAACTATCCCTTTAAGTGTGTTCAGTTTGCAGAACTCAAATTATGCTCATTTTGTGTAATCAAAATGAAATGAGAAATCATAGTATTTATTCTGTTCTAATATTCAAAGATATAAAAAACAAAGCTACACAAAACAAACAGGCCCCAAAACTCTGATCGGCTCTTCAAGTGGATCTGCATCTCCCTAGTATCAAAGAGATAAAATAATTTATAAATATTATAAAAGTTTTAACACGTAATAAAAGAGTACAAAGTGACAAAGTAGTTTTTTCACAAGAGCCTCATTCTCTAACTCAAATCTTCTCAACAGCACATCACACACACTCAGAAGTGTGAAGGAGAGCTTCCTTTGCTCCATTAATTACACTTAAGCCATGGACACTTTGCCATCTGTTTAATTTTGTCTCCAAATCAGCTTGGCTATGGCTGTCCCACCCCACAATTAAACTGACGCTTCAGCTAACTCCTGCTAGCTACAACTATAATAAACAATTAGCCAGCGACTTCATACACAGGCTTTTGTGGACGTGCACTTCATCGTGGCACATGGCAAAACATTGTATGCATGCTATTTGACCTTATCTATTTGCAAAACACTTTTTTTTCTTGTCCTAAAATGCTTTGTAACAAGTTTTGCGTCATTTCAAAATAATTCTGTGGGAAACAAATTGTTCCACATCAGACATACTCGCATACGGGGATCTTCGGAAGATTTCTGATTAAACAAATCCGTGCTCCCGGTTTTAGGAGTTAATGATCATAATTACAAAGTTGATCACATTTCCGACACACTGAAAACACATTTATCAAAATGCTTAGTTGCAGACATGAATGACAAATGGAAGAGCTCTCGCCTCTTTAGGATAAAGATGGGAACGTCCTGCACTAGTGAGCACTCTCTCTGGCTGCCTAGCAGGTGGCCTGGATCCTACTGACTGCACAGTCTATCCATCTAACCAGTCAATAGTCCTCTTACCGCAGACAGCGAAAGAGGAGGGAGATCCACAACATCAATGTGAGGAAAATTTGGTTCATTATTTATTTTAACATGATACCAAATCCTATATGCCCCAAATGCCTTAATTTCCTATTACAGAAGAGGTTAATTACGGCAGGTGTTTTATGTTCATCTGGAACATCACTTCATAAGGAGGTATCCAATCTTACATGCCGGTGCATGCTGGGAAATTAAGTCTCTCATAGTGGGGGATAAATTAGTGGGGGATTAATAGTGGGGAAAAAAAAAAAAAACTCCTTAGTGCTCCCTGCCAATCTGCTCATTTACCTTAAGAGATAAAACATTTAATTGAAGACTAGACTACAGCGTATCTATTGAATATAGATGTAAATTGAAAAAACATGGGGTTTTCAAAGCTCCCTAGGGGAGTGATGATTACCTGGAGAATGAAATATTGTAATACCCAAATCTGTATTCATTGGCATTTTCGACAGAAAATGTGATTACAGTCTTGATGTGCTGTTTTACAATCAAATATCTTTTACATTTACATCATATCTATTCCGCCTAACAGTGATGTGTCACATTCGATATTACTCTTCATTTTAAAAATGCTGTAATACAATTTCAGGGCTACGGACAGCAACACACAAGAATTTCCCCAAGATTCCATATCATTTTTAGCTTTTAGAAACCATTTAAAGGAACACGCCACCGTTTTCAGAAATAGGGCTTATTCAACGTCTTTCCTACATTTAGATATGTGGGCAAAAGCATTTTTGTCTCAGTGCATGCATTGTTTTAATTTGGCAGGGTCGCCGTTAGCTTAGCATAATGAATGGAATCCTATGTTGCCAGCTAGCATGTCCCGAGTAAAAGTGATCAAACTTTTGAAAAAAACCCACCTAATTACTTCATGTGGCATGCGTATCCACAATGAGTGCAAAGCGATGCAGATTAAGCACAGAGATATCACAGCTCTCATCCTCCGGCTGTTGAGAGATCGCAATGTGTTGCATAATATCGGGCGGCAGTGGCTCAGTGGTTCATGTAGGTTGTCTACAAACCGAAAGGTTGGTGGTTCAATCCCAGGTTCCACCTGACCAAATGTCGAAGTGTCCATAAGCAAGATAAGTGTCCACCTAACCCCAGCTGCTCCTGACGAGCTGGATGGCGCCTTACATGGCTGACATCGCCGTCGGTGTATGAATGGGTGAATGTGAGGCAAAAATGTAAAGCGCTTTGGATGGCCATAGGGTCTGTTAAAAGCGCTATATAAATGCAGTCCATTTACCATAATATCTGCACCCAAGTAGCTGTGCTTCTCCATAATATAGTAAATATCTGCCTAGGAAATCGACTAGTCTTAATCTGCATCGCTGTTTGTACTAGTTGTTTTTTTTTTTTTTGATAACTTTTACACGGGAGATGCTAGCTGGCAACATAGTATTCCATTCATTATGCTAAGCTAAGCTAGCTAGCTACCCTGCCAAAATAAAACAATGCATGCACTGAGACAAAAATGCTTTTGCCCACATATCTAAATGTAGGAAAGAAGTTGAATAAGCCCTATTTCTAA